>NW_011369947.1:20716321-20744182 GCF_000735185.1 Notothenia coriiceps | reverse complement strand
TAGGTGGATAGAGGAGTTGCCCACTGATTTCTCCATGTCATTTATATATATTGAGAATAGGATGGGTGCTAGGATAGAGCCTTGTGATACTCCCTTAGAGATGGATAGGGGCTGTGTCATCAGATTGTCAGATTTTACGCACTGGGTGCGCATGGACAGGTAGCTTTCAAACCAGGCTATCGATTGGTCCCAGAAGCAGTTGGTGATCTACAGTGTCGAAGGCTTTGGCAAGATCGATGAAAATGGCAGCACAGTATTGTCTGGAGTCAAGGGCATTGATGATATCATTTAGGACTTTGAGAGTCGCCGTCTCACACCCATGACCTGCACGGAACCCAGACTGCATGTCAGATAGTATGTTGTAAGCCTTCAGAAACCATGTTAGCTGTTTGCAAACTAACTTTTCGAACACTTTCGCTATACAGGGTAGAATGGATATTGGACGATAGCAGTTGGGGTCAGCTTGGTTTCCCCCTTTAAACAAAGGTCGCACTGAGGCTGCCTTCCAGGCAGAAGGTAGCACTGCTGTCTGTCTGGACAGATTACAAAGGTGGGAGATAGTTTCTGCAATAATTGGGGCTGCAACTTTAAAAAAGAAGGGGTCTAGCCCATCAAGACCTGCAGGTTTGTTGAGGTCAAGTTTACTAAAGGCCTCCAGCACATCGTTCTCACTAACTTCCTGCAGGCAGAAAATGTGACATGGGGCTGCGCTAGAGGGGCTGGGTGGCTGAGTGTTGGTGGGGGGCTTAGGGGGCGCTATAGAGTCAAATAGGTTCCCACATTTAACGAAGTGCTGGTTAAAGAGCTCTGCTATGCGCTCATTACCGTTGATTACTGTGTCCTCAATAACAAGGGAGTTAGGGAGATGAGAGGATGGGGGTTTACTCTCCATCTCTTTCACTGTTTTCCAGAATGTCCTTGGATTGGATCAACAGAGATTGAATTGATTAGGGAAGTAATCAATCTTGGCTTTGCAGATAGCCTGTATATACTTATTTCTAGTTTTCCTGAATGATAGCCACTCGTCGTGGGATTTTGAGTGACGAGCCCTGCGCCAGGTGGAGTTCTTGAGGTGAAGCAGTTCAGCTAAATCTCGGTTGAACCAAGGACTGCATCGGTTTTTAATCCTCATTTTTTTTTTATGGGAGCATGTTTATTGATTACCATACCAAAGGAGTCATAAAAGAAGGGCCATGCAGCATCGATGTCAGGGATCAAGCTAATTCTGTCCCACTTGATAGCAGCCAGGTCGTAGAGGAAAGCTTGTTCGTCGAAATGTTTCAGTATTCGTCTGTGAGTGGTAATGAGTGGCTGTTTAATTGTGCCGCCATTACGAATGCAGCCAATAAGACAGTGGTCCCCGAGATCGCTACCGAAGACACCAATTTTGTACCTGTCAGGGTTATTTGTGAGGATGACATCAAGGAGGGTGGCTTTTTCTGGATTTTTGGTGTCATACCGTGTAGGAGTAAGGATAATCTGCGAGAGATTAAGAGAGTCCCATTGTTTTTGGACCTGCGCAGGAGGGTTGAGCATGTCCCAGTTTAGATCCCACAGAAGCACAAACTCAGAATGAGTGTGGGGTGCCAGGAGGGTGCTGAGAGCAGGTAGGGTACATGCTGGGGCAGAGGCAGGGCGATGCCAGTTTAATGTTTACGATAAGTAGGTCAAATTGTTTGGGGACAGATTTACTAGTGGCGATAGTCACTGGAGGTGTTGCTTTGTGAATATAACTACTCCACCAGCTTTAGATGATCTATCCTTCCTAAACACATTATAACCAGCGATGCCGATGTCAGAGTCTGGGATATTCTTCTTCAGCAAAGACTCAGTGATGACAAGTACGTCCGGATTTGAGCTGTGAACGAGTACTTTTTATCTGGTACATTTTTGGCAGTAAGCTTCTAGCATTTACATGTAGAAAAACACCAACTACTGATGATAGATCAGCAACTCTCGTGTTCTCCAACGTTAAATTACTGTTTTTGTCTAAGAAGTCTGGTGGCTTTGGAGGGAGCATAGATAGCAGCTTCAGTTCTCCGTCAGGCACGTGAAAGCGATGAAAATGTTCAAATTTGTTAAAGGTGGGCCTTTTTTTTGAGGCTCAAATACATGTTGAGGCTTTACCTGTCTGTCCACAGCAGAACATTCTTCAACTTCTGTGCAGGTACTCCTGTCTGTCTGTCTGAAACTTTTTCCTGTAAGTAATATGCTGGCTATGGATAAGTAACTCTTACCACCCCACTGAGAACACCTCCAAATAATCCATCTGAGTCCTGTACTATCTGCTGTTGTCTTCCTCATGGCAGATCATCTGCTTAGACCTTTCGGAAGAGATGGCTTTGTCAAAGTTGGAGTCTTTTAATGGGTAAGCTACAGCAAAATAAACATGTATTCTTACGAGCTTATTTTTCATTTGTCATCACCCCGTAATGTGACTTCCTTTCCCTTTAGGTCTAAAATAAATGCCCTGAACATATCCCAGAAGATGATAGAGATGTTTGTCAGAACTAAACACAAGATTGACAAACGCCATGAGTTTGCTCTGGTAGTTGTCAATGATGATGCTCTGTGGGTGAGTTCTGGTTTTAATCTGCTTCAAATATAACACAGTTCTCTGGAACATTGTCTTCTGTCTTCTGATGTGATGTACTTGTGTATGTGCTTCAGCTGTCGGGCTTCACCTCAGACCCCAGAGAGCTGTGCAGCTGTCTGTACGACCTTGACACCAATGTGTGCGAGACCTTCAGTATCCTTTTATTCAAAACTCAATTCAAACTCTTGAACAATTAAAATAAATGTGAAACTATAACGCAATAGCATTTCAAATAGATTCCAGTTTTAACCTTAACTGTCCTCTGTAGACCTTGAGGATCTTCTTAATGTAATGTAAGTTCTTTCTGACTGTAAACCTTTTTGGTTTCCTTCAAAATAAATTAAACTTTACATAGAAGTGTTAACTGAGGTTCATTTCTTCTTCTGTTGTCCTTTTAGACGTCAGAAGATCGAGTTGCCGTCGATGGACAATGTTCAGACCGTCCCTCCGCCGTACGTGGTGCGGACTGTGCTCATCTACAGTCGCCATGCAGGACAGCTGCAGTTCAACCCATCGGAGGCGGTAAATGTGAGTATGACACTCTTTGAGATATCCGGACTGAATTTGAGTAAAATTGTTGCTTTTATAGTGAATTTGACAATATCTTCTGTCTCTTGTTTTCTTGATGGTTGCATTTATTTTACATTTAAAGCCTTGCTTGTTCTTGTGTCCTACCACAGAAAATGCTGCAGTCTCCATATTTTTTCTTTGATGTGGTTTACCTCCACAACGGGGTGGACGAGCAGGGGGATGAGACCAGCTGGAGGGTGAGTGAAGAAACGGATGAAAAGACAATTATCCATTTAGATTGAAACCAGAACATAAGTCGTAGTTTGGCTCAGGTTTGTTTGTCAAGGTCATTCTATTTTTTACAGCCAAATATCACAAATCGCAAAGAGTGGTACTCTTTGTCTTTAACATTATCTTAAAAGTAATTTAATGTTTTTTTAATGTTAATTGGACTTTTCTGGGGAACACGAAACCGGTTGAGAGGAAATTAAAAAATAGATCAAAGAGTAAAGTAAAAAAAATCCCACCATGACCCATTCAGGGACTCCGTTCATTCCTGTTTTTTTAAATGAATTAATTCAGATACTTCTGTCCATCTTACTCAGTCTGAACAGTGTGGAGCGATCAGAGCCCTCCTTAGACCAACCTAAATATGACAGATTTTCACTTGATGATGTAATTGGGATATTTCCCCTATGTGCTGCATTTCAACGGTGTGTTATTGTTTCTATTTTTGTCTCCAGGACAACTACACCTCTTTCTGCAACCTGGACTCAAAGGGAATGTGCTATCGCTTCGAGGTTTCCCTGACTGGACCGGCCATCGAGCTGCACAACTGCATGGCCAAACTCCTGGCCCACCCTCTACAAAGACCTTTCCAGAGCCACGCGTCTTACAGCCTGCTCGAGGGGGAAGACCCCCAGGACATTGAGGCAACGGTCTAAAACGGGACACACTAACGCCCTGTTTCTCTGTAAAATGCACACAATGTAGTTGATGACAATTGGGTATCTTTTCTTTAAGTCCAATCATTACTGAGGTAACTCCATTAGCTGCTATAGAAAAAATATTTGTAAGAATATTTGGGAAGCCAGGTGAATTTCTAGAGAAACAAGAGGGTGTCAGCAGTTACTGTAAATACAATCATTGTGTTTCCATAGAAAAATTAATGAGTCATTAATTGTTTTAAGCTGGGGAAGTAACAACATCATCCGGTTGTTAGCTGTTGAAGTGCTGGAGGTCTCCTAGGTGACAGGATGAAATACATGTCAGAGAGTCCAGGAGCAGGACACAAGTAGAAGGACAAAATACAAAAAATTATTAAAAATGAAGATGGTTTAATCATCAGGCTTTGTTAAACTCCCTCCCTTACCTTTGTTTTTTCTTTTTAGTCTCAGACCACACATATCTGTCTGTAAGTCTTAAAGAGTGAAATCAGTGCGAGCCTGTGACAGTTCTTCATAACTGTAACATGATGTACTGTATCACAGAGGTCACAACTTCTGTAACATTGCCTTCCCTTTTGGTTTGTTTGTTTGTTTACACGTTTTGAAGCTTGTCTTAATGTATTTTCTATTTTATACAGGGTTGTTTTTAATCTTTAGTTGTTTTGTCACTCTTGTATGTCACAAAGAAAATGAGTGAATGTACAGTAATGTTGAAGCAGCTCCTCTGACAGTTATCTCTTTAGCATTGATGGAGTGATTAAGAAAAAGGCCACCCACACTGCGTGTCTAGCTGCAATTGAGAACACATTGTACATACATTTTTGAAGCCCTTTATGGATATTAAAAGAAGGCATAGTGAATCACAAGTCTCATCTTCATGTGCTTTCTGTGTTTTTGTCAGGAGATGGCAGCAAAGTCCCTCCAGAAATCTTGACAAATTCAAAGACCTTCTTCAAAAAGCTGCTACGGTTCTTGAGGGTAGAGAATAGTGTTATCATTTTCACAAGTGTCAGTTTTGATACATTTTTTCCTGCTTTAATCAGTGTTTTTCCAGCTTTTTTTACTCATTTGTCTGTATAACCTCCAGACATCTCACTGTCAAGCTTCATCATCACTGTCTCATTTCTATTTCATGGACCTGTATTCATGATTAAGCTGTTTTTGCAGATTATGTTAAAAAAAACAACACTATCTGTTATCAACCTATGGCACTTGCATCACTTCAAAAGAAGATATATATTTTCCTGTCACCCTAAATGTGTCCGGTCAGTTATCTTAAGAGGTGTTTTCATCTCAGTCTTCAACCGTTTGGTTTCCTGTTTTTGTTCAGAAGTTGATCCGAGGCCTGACTCCTGATAGTCACTCATTTTCTGTCACTAACATACCTTCATAAATTAGTCATTTTCCGGTGAGGACAGGTTGTCAGGGAGACAATGGGGAGCAGGAAAACCCCGGGCTCAGAGGACCTTTCCCCTTTCACACACTTCCCCAGAAGAGTTGGCTGTTCCTCACGTCATCACTGCTGAAAACAGCGCGGGGGGGATCCAGTGCGTCTGGGCTGCAGGGAGAATTTGTTATTCCCTCATCCCTGAAGAATGACAGGTCCCTATTGTTTTCATTCTTTCACTCCTCCAATGCTATGACTCCTTTCCGTGCCTGGAACAGGATATGGTGGATTTTTTTGGTTGGTTATGTTCTGCTTTTACTCCTTACATTGTTCATCCACCACCAGGGGAAAAATAATTGGGCTTTCTGTAGCTATACTTAAATATTGTGCAGACAGTGGTGGAAAATTACTGCATTTACTCAAGTTAGTACCTACATTTCAGGGGGTAACATTGGACTTTTGACTTCACTGCAATTATTTGACAGCTAAAGTCACTTCTTAGGTGAAGATTTTACATATAAAACATGATTATCTAAATAAATACAGTGCATGGTCAGTAATAAGTAAGTTAAATAAGCTCTTTCTTGACTATAACAAAAAGTTAACACGTATTTGGTTACTGGATGTAAATCCTTTCCTAACTTTTAAGTTAAAAAGGGACAAAAGATAGTCCTCACACTTTCAAATGTTCAGATATTATTGAGAAATCTATCAAACTTTTTGTGGAAAGATTATTTCTACACACAACATGTGTAGAGGGAATTTTTTAAATGTATTAATTCTTTCTGAGACATTAATCCCCTGTTGTCTCAACGACCCGGGACGTGTGATCATTCTGGCAGCGGTGTAGCTAGAGGTTGCTACTGCGACAGAGGGAGGGGAGGGGGGGGGAGGCTGGGTCAGGATGGACTGGAAGTGTGTCTCCAGGAGCGTTTATAAACATGGCCCCTTTACACACCTAGGGGTCATTGTTTACATCCATCCATACATGCCATTTCTGCATGTACGTTTCTGTACCCTGGCAGTGTGACAGTCAGAGCTATAGAAGACGGACCATCATCCCACATCTGGCTTTCCTTCCAGTTCTGCTCTCCAGAGTCTACTTGTTGCCGCAGCACCTGATCTGCAAAGATCATATCTGAACGGAAACCTTGTGGATTTGTGGCAAAAAATTGTTCCTATTTAGATCTTTCCTGAACCAGCTACCACCATTTCTCCTCCAGCCGCCATGTACAGCTCCAACTACTCCCGGGCCAAGTTTGGACAGGAGGCAAGGGAGCCCCTGCACAAACACAAAGGAAAGAGCTGCGGCTACTACATGAGAATCGTCTTCTTCTTCTCCTCTCTGATCCAGTCCCTCATCATCGTCAGCCTGGTGCTCTTCCTCATCTATGGACAGCCAGAGAAGTCAGCCGAGGAGAAGAGAGTCGAGGTCAGTGATTTCTTCTTGTATATTCACCTCAATTTATTTTGTCAGCTATTAATCATCTCTTTTAAGACATGTTTTAAGACAATTCTTAGATTTTAATAATATTTTTGACAAACAACTCTTAAATGTATTTTCAAGTTAAGTGACAATGATCAAAACAGTAGGAATAACTAAAAGAGACCTGATGAGGTTTGAATAATCTGATTAAATCATTTCTGCAGAAGATTTTGATCAAACTTAGTGTTTAAGCAGGCAGCTTGAATCATCACTTTCAATGTTTCTGACATTACAATACTTATTATGTTTATAAATATAATATGTTCAGGGCTGTAAATACAGTGATGATGATGCTGAGTGGTCTGATTGGTATTCTGAAGGACATGGAGGTGAACTTCAACAGGCTGAGTGACAACAACATCCAGCTGAGGAAGGAGAAGGGCGAGCTGGGAGCTCAGCTGGGAGCTCGCACCGGAGAGAAAGCTGCTCTGGAGACAGAGCTGGCCAAGCTGAAGACTGACACCAACAAGACAGAGTTTATCTTAAAAGATAAATTAGTAAGTACATGACTTGATTGGTGTAATGCTAAGAGAAGCAGGTCGTTTTGTGCAGCTGTTAAAATAGTTTTCAACACATTTGAATCATCTTCAAA
This sequence comes from Notothenia coriiceps, assembly GCF_000735185.1. NCBI lineage: Eukaryota > Metazoa > Chordata > Actinopteri > Perciformes > Nototheniidae > Notothenia > Notothenia coriiceps. Next base: position 20,736,664 of record NW_011369947.1, on the reverse strand, counting down.
TAATTCTCCGAAGAGATGAAGCTTAAAATAAAGTTACAATGTACAAATTATACAATATAATTTCTTTTGGCATTTTACAGCTATCCTTTTTTTTGACATGTGTTGGTGAAAGTAGTCAGACCCTTTTTATTGGGAAAGATTACTAATATCAATCTGTAGAAATACTTAATTTGATGTAAATGTTATTTATTGAATGTCATTTGAGTAAAAGTCTTTAAATATAAAATTGGACATGTTACTTAAAATATAAAAAGTAAAAGTTCTCAATGCAAAAAATGTTGTATACAATATTATTCCTGCTGTAAATACATATATGTATTTGTATGTATAGGCTACCTGTGAGAGAACAAGTGCATCGACAATCACAAGCATTATGGCACGTCGTATCACCCCTCCGATCCAGACCCCTCCTGTCACTAACAGCGGTATGTAATAGATGTACTTCTTCATCTTAATATTTATATTTTGAATATGTTTACAATAAAATAAAAGTCCATGTGGTTAATATTAGGCACGATGGTTGGAAGTTTTTTTGTGATATGTTAAATAAGTTAAACGTTAAAATAAACAAATAATGGTACCACTTCCTTATACATTATATGTAATGGCTTGAATAATGGTTTCTCTGGCTTCTAGGGTTAGGAAACATCTCACTGGCGCATTATTACTTAACATTTATGGCAGTAGAATAGGTGGTTTATTATAAATAATATCCTCATTCTTAATAGACTCAAACAATGTCTCACATCCTGGCAACCCAAACGTTTGTCTTAATTATATCTAATAACTGATCTAAAGAAAATTATTATGGGTAACTTAATATTATCATAAGCAAAATGGTCAATGTTGCTAAAAGTATTTTTTTTAAGCTTTCTTGTGATAATACTGTTTTCCACTGAATCCTCCAGGTGAAATGAAGACTCTTCAGACCCTGAACGCCCAGCAGAAAGCCATGATCAACCTGATTGTGGCGAACTTCACCCAGACGGTTCAGAACCTGAGACTGGAGAGAGACAACGCCCTCAAAGACAGTGGTATTCACCAGCAGGACGCCATCGCCCTGCGCAAGGCGAACACCATACTGGATAAGGAGCTCATCATCTACACCAAGTACTGTCTGCCCCCCATCTGCCCTGTGTGTATCTAAAACAGTTAAGAATAAACATGATAAGGTTTGGATCTCTTTTTTTAACCAGGAAATGCAAGGATGACTTTGCCCACTCTTTGGACGGGATCAAAAAGGTGACCAGCGATTTCCTGACCAAGATCAACAACCTGTTTCCCCACCGCCTGACCTTTCACCTCACCTGCGACAGCCAGCAGGAGGAGATGGAGAAGATCAGGAACAAATGCACTAACCTGTCCAAAGATGTGGAAAATAAGTTCCAGCTGTATTTGGACAATGTGGGCAGCAAGGTTAGTGCAACACTTTATAATTCTGTAAGGTGTGATGGCTTGATGTCTAAAATGACAGATGGGTGTGCCTTTCTTGGTGTATGCTTAAATTCACAGCCTCGAGACAAGAAGTAAAGCAGAGAGTAAAGCACTTATAGGAACTTAGAGGGGTCATAGTGATTCAAGAGGTAGAAGAGAAGAAAAAGTCATGCTTCACAAACTCTTATTTCATTTTCAGACTTTCCTAAATTGCCCTTTTTGCTGCTATTCTGTCCTGGCAAAGTTATTTTAATTAAAGCGTCTGATCAGTTTACAGTGAAAATCTTTCAAACCACTGGTCTAATCTTAACAATTAATTGTATGTAAGCTTATCCTTTGTTTTTTATGTAAGATCTTAAGATCAACAAAATTAACCGGTATTGACCTGGAGTAAAAAGTAGAAGTATGAAGTATCATGAAATGGTTCTACAAAAAAAATTTCCCTTGAAATTGTAGTCAGTTGTTAGAGGTTGTTCTCACTTCTTGCCAACCTTTCTTTACATTTTGCCTAAACTGTGAAGGAATATTCCAAACAACAAATTGAAAAGGAAACCAGGTTCTCTGGGGAGGAAGTCTCTCCGTTGCGTCATTCGTGATAAATCTACAGCTAAAGAGACACACGTCCTCCGAGGCCAACTCAGGGTCAAAGCCGAGGTGAAAAGAGAGTCTCTCTGCTGATACAGCAGCACAGTGTGGGACAACTAAATCAGAGCCTCAGCAAGTATCTGTTTCCAGGGGTTAAGTTGGGATTTGATATGTGCGAGTGGGGGGCGGAGGTCGAGGATCTCATTATTTGACCTTAAGGGATATACACTGTGGCCCTAAAGCAACTGCTCCATTATCTGTATCAAATGCACACATTGATGCCACCAAATGTCACAATAAAAATAGAAAGTACTACAAATAAGCTGGAATTCATTTACATCTTAAACTATTAATATATATACACAAAAAAAGGTTTACAAATATCCAACCTTCAAATTGCTTTTTTAAATCAACACTGCTCTGCACACTTGCTAAAGAACATTTGTGTGGAAATCTCAATTCATTTGTAGGGCTGCGTGAGTATGGCCAAAAGTATGGGAGTAAATCTCACTGTAAACTATTTAATCATCACCAAATTCTGTGTTATTATGACCGATCATAACTCAGCTTTATGCAGACATACATTTAGCATGGTGTACAGGGCCGGTTTTTGGCATAGTTGGTCGTCTAGGGCACCAGATCTGAGGGGGCGCTGCGCTGGCAGCTCTGGGAGGGAAACACACATTTTTGACTGTTTGCGCTCATCCTAATTTTCGGCCTTGATGTAACAACATTCATAATTAACTAAATGTAATACCCTTTTCACCCCGGTTACACTTTTCATTTGCCCTGTACGACGGGCGCTGTAAGTGATGAAAGTGGGGGGTGTTGGCTTATCAGGCGTGGGAGCGAGCGAGAGAGATAAATGCAATTTATGTAAACAAATATTTCCAAGGTACTCCTTTATAATTATTGGGATAAACAGGTTTGAAATAATTTCAATGTATACTATAGGACAGTAAAACAAAAATATCATTTAAAACTTCAGAGATAAAAAAATATACATAAATAAATGTTAACTAGGTAAAATAAGATATAAATGAACAACAAAAATAAAATAAGTTACATTTATTTGTTATTGGCTATGGTATGTTATTGGTTATGTTCACATATTTGGTTGTTAAAATGTAAACCGATCTTTTTCATATGGGTGTTTTAGAGTTTTACCCCCTAGCTCTAGTCTCTAGTAATGTGTGCTTAAAGTGCACCAGATTGAAGCATTTTACTTTACATTTTCAAACATTTCTTCCCGGGGGGGGGGGGGGCATACCCCCGGACCCCCCTAGAGGATGTGACGTCCTCCCCCCAATTAAAACATGTTCATACAATACTGAATACATTTGAAGCCTTTTTGATGAATATAACCAACATGTCAATACGTTTCTGTTTTTGCAGTGTATTGGTCTTTTTTTAGAGATTTTTCATTTATTTTTTATATATTCTATTGTGTATTCCTTGGATACAGCTAAAATCTCGCCTAGGGCAGCAAATTGGTTAGAACCGGCCCTGATGGTGTAGGAAACGGGCTCCGTGTTACAAGACGGGTCGGGGGAAAGCGGAAAAACTATATCCTGTCACAGAGATCTGCTATTTTAAAGTAAAGTCAACACATATCGACCCTAAATAAAGTCTATATTAAGAAAGAGAGATATTTTAACATATGGCTTAAACGAATGACAAATGAGCAAGGTTGATGACGTCAGAGCATCGTCCTATGTGCAGGGGCTGAGCCCCGTACAGCCCCGGCCCAATTTAACCCCTGCCTCTTTCATTCTGTAGCAGTTCCTTAAGCTGTCTCCATCTTTGTCAGAAATCTGGGGGTAATTTTTTTTCCTCCATGTTAACCCAATTCTGAGCCAATTTTATTCTAGTCATGGTTGTTGTTTTTTTGGGATGAGAGAGACACTACATCTCACAGCATTTGGCTACATTTATGGCACATTTTTATTTCCTATTTTTGTATAAATATTTACTTTATTTTATGGTTGTGCAACTTTCACTAAACTATGTGCTGTGTCTCTCAGGGAGATTTTGTTCATACTCCATTGTACATAGAAATAGACAAATGGAAAACAAATTATGTGCCATCTGGAAATCAGATGAACATATTTAACGTTTTATTAAAAGTACAATTATTTTCTTCTTCCAGGTGGCTGAGATCCAAGCCTTTTCCAGTCGTCTGGAGGTGAACAACACACATACGAGATCTGAACTGCTGCAATGTGAACTCACTCGCAAAGAGGAGGCCGCGGAGTCAGCCAATCAGCTGCAGCTCAAACAGAAGACTCACGATAACCAGGTACATTTATATATCTGTGGTTAGGAATGTGTGTATGCATGTGTGGGTGGAAACAAGGGAGACATCCCCGGAACAAGCTGTTTCACTCTGTATCTGAATATAAAAGTGGGGCTGCCATCTTAATGCAAGATCATTATATAATGTTTTATTTAAATATGAATTTGTTTTTAAGGTGGAGAAGTTACTGATTGAGCAGAACCAGCTGAGGGATCAGAAGAAGCTGCAGGAAGACACTTTGGCCCTGAGAGACAGAGAGCTTCAGAACCTCCAGCGAATGATCTCTGCTCAGCCCAATGCCAAGGTAAAGCAAAAACAGAGGACAAGACATTTTGTTCTCTACAAACACATGTCAGGAAAAGGGGAAGGCAGCTGTGAGGCAATGATTTAGAACCCTTATTCAGTCAGCACAGATTGTTGTGATTATGCAATGCATTAACTTAAGCTGGTTCAAAAGAAGCCGTGTTGTATTTGGCGTTCTGAGTGTATGCAACCCTCTTTTTTCGAATAATATTCACTCCACCTATTACTTGGACAGCAGTGCAGAGGTAAGGTCATGTGTGAGGGCTCAGCAGAAAAGAAGAATCTAAGGGCGGCAGGAAGGACAGGCAAGATAACAAAGGGAAACTATTTTCAAGAAGTCATAAGTTCACAAAATGGCCCATTTTCTTTACGAGTGTGACGAGTATTTATCCATGCACAGTCAGCAAAAGCTGCACAGATATAAAACAGTGTGTAATGTTAAACTATACTGAGATCATTTTTCATTCGTTTTTCAGGCTGTTGTCCCCAAAGCTTCCATTGGAGCATTTGCTGGCATCAGCAAACCCCCAAATTTAAATAAATACCATCATGAGATTACTATAATAACAGTAATGACTTTAAAGTTAGTGTTGTCATATTTTGTGTTTTAGTTGAGTATACAGATCATGTGATAATAATAATAATTGGATAGTTTACAGAGTTTGATGTGAGGGTGGCGGTAGATGAAAAGTGAAAGTAATTGTGAATATAATTAATCCTTAATTACAGTTGAAGATAATCAAATTCAGTAGTTTTAGTCCTGTATGGTCTACGAACATTTCAATACATTTAGTGGGAATCCGTGTAGTAGTTATTTGGATAATTCGGTCTGGATCCAATTGTTGTATGACAAAAGAAGTTATGATCCCTGCTGCTATGTGGCAAATGTTGCTAAAAATAGCATCAAATAGACAAACTTCAGCTGTAGTTCTCATAGCTTGCACCTTATATTATGTGTTTCTATATGTTTTATAAAGTATTACTGCAAACCTCTCTGCATCAACATTTATTTATTTTTCAAAAATCCCCTGCTGCTATTGATATTTAATTCTAATCAATGTTTTGTCTTACAGGGGAGATGAAATGAACTTGCAGACTGAAGAAACATTTGTCAACATTTTGCCTTTAAATCTTCAAAAAAAGACATGTATATTTTCTGTATACAACAAACTTTAATTTGTACATAATAAAGAGTCCATATTAATGACTTTCCGTTGTTGGACTGTGCATACTTTGTTTAGCTCTACTTGGATTAGAATATGAATTTGTTTACGTTTATACATTGGTTGAAAAGCCTTGGTACCAACCAAGGTAAATGTAAAAATATCAATTACACTGGTGTAAATATTTGTCTTGTTATGTTTGTTGTACTTTTATTTGGAAATAAAATGAAGCAGAAACTGACTCACTCCTGAACTGTATTGTCCTCAGTGTAAAAACAAAGACTCAGACAAGACTTTGGCCGGCAGCTGCTCACTGTCTGCAATAAACAGAATACTCCTAAAATAGCATCCAAAAGCACAGAATTTAATGTGTGAATTTCTTCCGCAGACCGGACGACAATACATACAGAGACAGTCATAAATACATCATCATATCAGGGACTCGCTAGCAGTCGTAAAGATTTAGGGGCCAGAAATCGGAAGGAAGAGATTTAGCATGAATAGGTTAGTTAGTTTTCAACTTCTTACTCATTAAAATTGAGTAATAAATGAATTAATAGCAATTTTAAGGAATTTAACGAGTTCACTACAGTAGCTGTTATAGGAACTGTTCTAAAGCTTTACTACTTCCTTTTCCTTTCATAAGAACGATGAGCCGTGTGACTCCCTGCTGTTTCTGCATCCGTTTCCCCCCCTCAATCCTCCCTAGGAACGATTGGCTTACCTGCTGAAACCCAGAGCAACAGTTACATTTTGTCATCATGTCAAATTCTATACTTTCTTTGATTACCTTTTTTTTGACATACCATATGACTTTTTTCTTTTTCTATATTTTATGAATATGAAACGTCTAGACTAATTGACCCGGTGCCTAACAATCTAAGTAGATTGTTAAAACTACACTTGACATGTACAGTAGGGAACACATCTTTGAATGTTCCTTCTTCTTTGAATTTCAAAATTATATAAATATTCTTTTGAAAATTCAGCTGTGTTCTTATTGAAAGTCAATCATTTATTTTCAATAATTATCTTACTCAAAGCTGGATTTTTAGGACAAACTTATTTTAATAGAATTTCAAAGGTTTTGTTATTTAATAGGAATATATCGTTGAAAATGTATATATTTTCTATTGAAAAGTCAAATCTTTTAAAGATAGCAACTCCAAATCAATGCATCACATCGCTGGACGGGTTAGACACACCATTTTAATTGAATTTGGTTCTTTTTTTTCTTCATTTTGAACAAATATTTTACACACTATGAAATGTGATGACTCATTTCTATACTTTCTTTCGATATGAGATGTGATTAGAATGGAGGTTGTGAATACATTGACAAAAAAAAAAAGATCTATACATTTGAAATAATAGAATCTATGACTTTCATGAAGCGATTCATTTGCATTTGTTATATTTAAAAATCGTTATTGAATTTTGTTACTCATAAGGCATTTCATAATTCCTTGCTGTTCTCTTTCTGGCAAGCTTAAATCGCTCAGTTAGACTGACTGCGCTGATGGTTGAGAGTGTTGGTGAGTCAGTCTGCCTCTTGTTCTCAGGAAATCCTTTGTTTAACAAGTGTTTTGCCATGTATAGACCTGAACACACAGGCACAGTGACTCTACGTCAAATGGGTCCAGGGTGGACCTGACTGTACACAACATTGCTACGTCAACCTTACTTCTCAGGACAGCCATTAATCATAACTACAGGAAGCTGACAGACAGAAAGCTTACAGTACCGCTGCTGAGTGGGCTGTGAACCAGGTCATGACATAAACATTTCCACAATAAGAAAAGAGTGGAATAAGTGATTAGCGTCAATACAAATTTTGTCCATTTATTTAACTCACTTCAGTTGCATTATATAATTAACCAATTTACACTGTCATTTTTTACTTTTGCCTGTGGTCTGTCTATTCACCATTGGTCTAGACCTGAAATATCCCAACAACTATTACAAGGAATTCTATGTAATGGTGGTTTTAAGTTAAAGGTTTTAACAACTAAAGCATGTGTTACAAACATGAATCCTAATCACTCTTCTGATTTCTCCTTTAGCGCCATCCAGTATCCAGTAAAGAATATTTATATGTATTAGATGAAATTTAGCCAAATCTGGCTGTTACATCTTATTCAAGGTATGTTTTCATTTGAATTATCTTAATTCTTTTAATTATGTGTTTTATATTGCTTTGTGTTTATATTTTCTTCCCTCAACATCTTTTTACATTATGGTAAGCCAAATGGCTGCTTGTGGTAAGATGATTCTTACATGCTGATGTTAAGCAGGTTTAATATTTATATCCATATGCTAACTTAAAGGGGACCTATCATGCAAAATGCACTTTTGTACGTCTTTTATAATTGAATAATGTGTCCCCGTTGTGTCAGGGAACTCACCAAGTGTCAGAAAACACAACCGTCTCTCTTTTCCTCCATACCCAAATCTCAAAAAACGGACGAGGAGCTCCGCCTATATGGCCAACTCTACACCTATCAGGGGAATGAGAGGTTGCCGTAGCATGGTAACAGCATGGTAACATGACGCTCGTAACTCGGCCCCCTCCTTTGCGGGGGGGCGTGGTCAGCTGCAGCGCAGGCAAAGACAGGGTGGAGGAGAGGAAAATAGAGCGAAATGAGGCATGGCTAAAATGCATGATCTGTTTGGTATTTTGAAGAAAAAAAACGTATAAATCATAGACTGTATATATAAAGGTATAAATATGCCTTATATAGGTATGGCCCTACAATATATTATTCAAATATAGCATGATAGGTCACCTTTAATTAACTGTGTTTTGTTAGGCAATTAACATTTTCTGAGTAGCTCATACACAAAGTAGAGTTGAGGCGGGTCCTTATTGTCGGAGTGTCATTAGGGTTGTAGTATTGGACAACTGGACGGTTGTGATGTGCATATCATCATCCGTAGTATATATAATGGCAACCCGTTCAATACTTAAAAATCATAAAATAGACTCACCAAAGCCTTTATGAGACATCCTCTGGGGACCATGACTGTTAAAAAAAATTCCTGGCAGTCCATATAGTATTGTTAATACACTTCAAAACTTAAAGTTGTAGACCAATCGCAATCATTTTCTGAAAATAAGGTATCAAAATAAGTATTGTTTCGGTATGGAAATACAGTAGAAACCCAAGGTATTGGTTAGTAAACACATTTTTTCACATCTGTGGTAAAGAAATGTCACACAGGCACGACTTCAAAGACAAACCAGGCTCCACAATTTACTGCCTCTAATTTGTACGACAGCAAGTCCTGCTTTTAGTTTCAACTCCCCCGGTGTGGTGATTAATCAGGGGGAACATGAAAGAGGACCAAAAGGCTGACAGGACAGTGCGGAAAGAGGGAAGGTCAGGTAGCCGAGACAAAGTGGAGAGAGACAAAAATTAGCGAGACGGGTAGCCATGCTGAAGTACAGCAGGGCAACTGTCGTCAGAGAAGAAACCGCCTGGGGAAGAAGGGTGAGAAGTTCAACGAGGAAACATAAATATTTGATGGGGCTCAGATTGACAGGGGAACAAAGGGCACCAAAAGCATTGCCTCCAAAAACGTCCCCTTTCCACAGAGCAGAGAGGGGAGCGGGACCACTCCGACCCAAATGCTGTATACATTATGATGTGCTTTATGTAGCATTTAGACCTCACCAATTCAATCAGTTGTTACACTACATTTGTCAAAATTCTGAAATGAATGCAGGTTTAAAGATAATCTTATGTATTTATTATAAGATTTTTTCAGTTTCTCTTTTTGATTTATGAAATAAAATTTGATTTATTATTATCCCCCTACTACACATCAAGACCCAATGTGACATGTGTTTATTTTGTATGAAATAACTGCTGTCCAAATCTTAAATAGCCTTACTAATTTCTTTGAAAATGAAATAAACTTTAAAAAGTAAATAAATAACAAATAGTACATTTTAATTGTTAGAATGCCTCCCCCCACCCCAACCAAAAGAAAAATAAATGCATTGTCCTGCAGTTCAAGTAAACATCCACAGTTTGAGTCCATGACCTCTCACAGGTCTGCAGCGGGCTTGTTTTACTGTAAGAATCTTGGCTGTAATGTTGCGGCCCAAGAGCCCAATGTTCACCAATCAAAGGCTTTCAAGAACTAATTTTACATTATGACTCAAGACTTGCCAAACACTTGTCCAGCACATGGGGCCTCAGAGGCACCTGTCATCACGTTAAAGCTATTTCAGTCTTTTGCAGAGCATTAACATAAAACAAAGATGTCTGTGTCTTGGGAGCAAAATGACCCTTTGACTCTTAACACTTTTACTTTGTCTCAAAGCCTGGCAAAATGCCGCTGCTCTTTGTATCTTGTTTTCTTTACTGTTACTCTGGGACTATGCAAGAATGCAGCCCTGACACTCGTCTGCTCATTTTCCAATGCAGAAGTCTTTGAAGATGATATCTAGGATCTCCTCTGCCCCGACACGTCCAGTGATCCGGCCCAGGCTGGTGAGAGCCAGGCGGACACCTTCGGCTGCTAGAGCCAGGTCCAGGTCCCGGTATCGCTGGTACTGAGCCATGGCCGCAAAACACTGCTGCAGGTGGGCCCTGTGGCGGGCCTGGGTCAAGGTGGGGGCACCAGATAGAGGGTCGCCACACCTACAGAGGAAGTCAGAATCAAAATGATACAGACACTTATTTTTTTGTATTTCAGAAAGGAAGTAAACCATTTGCAGCACAAATATTCCACATTTTTTGACTTGTCTGACTGAATGTCTGACAAGAGTCTAGGGACCCTTGTGGTAGTTTCAAGATACACTGCAGCTGAAGCAGTTTAAACCTATATTCCTCACAAAACTAGTTGTTGCTCGCAATTAAACCTTTAAAACTGTAAACAATCAATGCTTAAAACATACAAACTGTGCAAAACACATGTGAGTTAGATGCAATCCTTTTCACAACTGGACAAAAGTAATTTGAGGTTGTCAAAATCAATAACATGTACAAGTTCTGTACAATACAGTACATTTTGATATGCATAAGATAAAACAATATTAAAACGAGACATCCTGACTTTGCTCTGCCAACATATTATAAATTGAAGCTACTCACAGAGTTTTAACACTGCTGTGCAGCACTGTGAGGAAGTCGTGCACTCCTTCCTTAGTGTGGCAGGAGATCAGACAGACAGGAGGGAATCCAGAGACTTGTCTCAGCTCCCCGTCGAGCTCAAGCCTCTGCTCCTCAGGCAGCAGGTCCATTTTGTTCAGCACCAGGAGCAACCGGTCTGCAGGAAACACTGTGGCAAGAAAGGAAGGCAGAAAAAATGTTGATCAATCACCATTGACTCAATTTGTACTGTATAGGCATAGAGACTTATATTTGATCGCTCTTGATGACACAAAACTCTCCTTCCAGCCAGTACTCCCTGGAATACTGTAAGTAGTCCTTGAATCAACCGCTAGTATCATTTAATAATGCAAGATGGACCTGTTAGCGAGCAACTTGTGTCACAATACATTACATTCTGTACAATACTGATTTGGAGAGCAAACACCCTATGAAGTTTGATGGGGAACATTTGTGTTCCAGATATCTTACCCGTCTCAGGCTGCTCCTGGGGGGGCAGGACACTCCTGAGGTGCTCCTGGAGGAAGGCTGCAGCCTGCTGGGCATCAGAGGGGAGATCAGCACAATCCGCTACCACCAGCGTCAGATCGGCCTGCTCCACTCTGGTGGAAAGAAAGCAACCTCAACATTTGACCTGGAAACATTACTAGTAACTGCACTTCTCCAGAGACTGAAATGATAAGATAACATAATAGACCAAATAACTTAAATACTTATTACTGTCTATATGATGACACACTTGTAACAGTTTCCTAAACTCGTTTGACTCTTCTGGGTAGACCACATGGTAAATTAACTTCTGTATTGACTAAATGGACTTGGAAATGGATTTCAAATAGTGCTTTATCCAGTCTTTATGACTCCTTAAAGCGCTTTAACATAAACAGCCTTCACCCATTTACACACATTCATACAGAGGCAGGGACTAGCATGTAAGATGCGAGCAGCTCAAGGAAGCTAACCAGCGTTGGCCATGCCATCAGGAGCAACTCGGGGATAGGGTGGATGTGGCTCAGTGGTTTAGTGCGCTGATCTTCGGAGCACTGGTTAAATTCCCCCTGCAGTCAGCATGCCGTTGTGTCCCTGGGCAAGAAACTTCACCCCAAATCGCTCCTGTGGGGATTGCCCACAGTATTGAGTGTAAGTAAGTCACTTTGGGTAAAAGTCATGTATTGTAAAAAGTGTCTTGCCCGAGGTGACATCAACATGTTGACTGCAGGGTCTGGGATCGAACCCGTAACCCTCTGATTGGAAGAAGACTGCATTGCCTCACAGCCACAGTACCGGGTAGAACACATTTTAGATTGTGGAATACTTTTATATAATATACTAATGAGCCTATCCATGCAGCTGCAGCTCAGGGTTGTACGCAGCTGACACGTCAGAGCAGAGGCCTGTTGTTCTGTTTCAGAGAACATTACAGTATGTCCCACGAAGACTGTGATTTGGCAGTTTTGTAATGGTATTCGGTTGACCCTCCTGCACTTGGCCCCACTGTGAGGTCAGCAGCACCAGCGGATGGTGTTCTTACCCCTTCCTTCCTGTAGTGACCCAGGTCCCGAGCCTCTGACCTGCTCCTTACACCAGAAGTTCCCCGTAGAACACAAACTGCCCACCCTTCCTACCGAGCCACCAGCTCGCCCAAATAACTTAGACAAACATTCAAGTGATTACGCAATATTTGACCTGAAAATTGTAGTTATGCAGTCGCATCAGAATTATCTTCGGATATGAGTCCCCAAACAATCTTTGGATTTGGAAAATACATTATTTGATGGAATGTATGTTTAAGAGTATTTTCTTATGTTGAAAAGGTGTGGCAAATCCCATTAAAATTAGCAACATACTTTATTGATATTCGTCACATGAGATGATATGACATCTTATTGATATATTGTTCATCCCCTGCCAAGAACACAAGTACATTAGAAACTATTTCACATTTGTCTTTTTTTTGGTATTGCCATATTTTATTCTGAATATTTGCTTTCTATAGTTCTTTATATTTAAATCAACTGTCAGGAGTGACAGCAACACGCTGTATCGTTGTAATACAAACAAGTATTTAAAGCAATGCTTTTTCTAATTTAGGTTATACAGAATCTCGAAACTTTACTTTTAAATATTAATTAATTGATAAATAATGTGGGAGTGTGTTGTAACACGCTTTTTCCTCTTGCTCTTTGACAGCAAAATCATACTATAAAGTCTGTGAATAAAAGCTGAATTATTAATCTTTTTTTGTGCCAGTGTTCACGTTTGTGTGCGTGCCTGTTTGCATGTTTGTATTTGATGAAGCAGTGATGACGAGTGTTATAAGTACTGCTATTCTTCGCTGGTGTAAACAGTGGAAGCGGGCGTTAGTAAAATGCCATATATGTTCATTCTCTACACCGTGCATAAAGAACCTGTTGATGGTGAATACTCCTAGAAAAGGAAAGGAGCCTCTTCATTACGCAACCTCCTGGGAGTGTTTTTCCTAGGTATTTATATCTGTGGCTCTGCAATAATATAAACTATGGATGTGACAAATGTAGACAAAAGGTACACATTACGAAAATATAGCATGATGTACAGAGGAAAAGAAATGACTTATTTCTTCCTCTCTTTGTTTTCAAGGACATATTCCATTGGTCCTCAGGCCAATCTTGATTGAGTATTATACAAACATGAGCAGTTGCTGAAGCAGCAACTCTCTGTACTGTGCGATTACACCCGACATACTCTGAGTTAAATCACTTTTTGGGATATTTAAAATAAAAGGGCTTTGTCCTCTAACTGCTCCTGGTACTAGGATGGGTTAAAAGCAGAGAACACATTTCACTGTGTGTGCCGTGTGCTCTGCATGTGTGACCATTAAAGAGGGTTTTATCCCTCCAATTATATTCTATATACCTCTCCCGAGCTCGGCGGACCCCCTCCCTCTCCACCAGGTCGGGGCTCTCCCTGAGGCCGGCGGTGTCACTCAAGAGGACCGGGAATCCCCCGATGTCCAGGGCCGTCTCCACTATGTCCCTGGTAGTGCCAGCGATGGGAGACACAATTGCTGCAGGTCTCTGGCCTGGATAAAAGAAGATTAAAGGATAAGGTTGGCAATGTTATATATTTGATCAACAAATCCCATGAAAAAACACCAAAAATAACTATGTGATTATCAAAACTGTCTGATTTCCTAACAACCCCAAATCAATTTTTGTATGCTAAAAAATTATAAATAACTCCCTTAAACAGGTGGCCACTGTCGCCTCTTATAATCAATATTTAATTTGGAGTATATAATGGTTGGCCTTTTGCCCATGTATTGTTCATTTTGTGAGTTTTTTTGACAAATCTCTATATCTATATAGTCTTTTCACAAGTTCTGTGCAAACAAGAATATATGTTGTCATCCTTTCTTTATTCGTCATTCAAGAACTTGGCTAGCATCAGCCACGTCAAATTACGCTGCCAGCTCATCAATATTTGTCTTTGCTGACTGGGTGTAAGTCTAGGTCACAGGAAGACTAATAAGAAGAGGAAATGATAACAGGAATTTATCTGAAGTTTGATAAATACGTCTATTATTCTGGTAGGAAGCTGTGAGGAGACCCTGCCAAGCCCCCTCTCTGGATAGTGTATGATTGTGATTTAAAATGATTTAAGGATACAATATCATAAATAAACATAACTTTAGACTATAAACAAGGGGCTCATTAGGTTGAAAACAAATGAGGATAAACAACCAAAGACCTGATTTAGAATGAGAAAACTGACATACTACTAATTACGTTTGCTTTTATATTATTTTCCATATTCCTTTATGAGCATTGCAAAACAATCTGTTGCAATTGAAAGCAGACTTTGACTGATAACGCATGACGCACGGCCAGAATCTAATGTTTTCCAAAAAGTCATACTTTAATTCATTTTGCAAAGAGCAAGGTCTACTGTTCACAGATGGTGTGGTCTAGTGATTAAATAACATTTGTGCACTATGAAGAGATAATTGTAATATGCACCACAAATTGGACCTACTTTGACCTTGCTGTCATACCACACCATTCACTAGTAGTTAGGTGATTGGGGTTTTATTATACAATAGATATTGATGCATCTCATTACTTCCTGTGCATGGTGCTCAGTATTTGTATTTTAAAAGTAAGTCCACGCTGCTTATGGTATGACAGATGTTGCCTTCTTTCCCTCTCAAATCATGGCTGACCGCAGTGTGATTCATAAGTTAGGTTAGTATTTCTAAGATAGTGAGATATATTTAATGGTAATCCAACCACAAGTTGTGTGTGTGTGTGCGCACTGATTTTCTTACAGAGTGTGTTCAGAAGGCTACTTTTCCCTGCATTAGTGGCTCCTGCGATGACCACCTGGACTCCGCTGCGTAACCGCTCGCCCCTCCTCTCGTCCTTTAGGTGGCGCTCCATCTCTGCCTGCAGATCACACACCCATCGGTCCACTGTGGGGTTGACAGTGAGATAAAAACAAATGAGCGAACAGCCAGTGACGAAGGCTTCTCTACAATTTCACTTTCATGGCCTTGTGGTGAGAACTTCTGTCCTTTGAAGGAAAAAAGGCTGTCCGGTGTCTGATACCGTTTGTCTGGACGATAAAAATGGGTCATGGACCGATCCCTTTCCACCTGTGACTAAGGCGGAAAAATGCTTTTGACAAACCAATCTATCAACAACAGCTGCTCCTAAACAGGAAAATCTAGACTGACCACACATTAATTCATCCAACTTCGCATTTAAATAAAACGTAAAAAAACATCAGATACAACATTAAATGGGATGTGAATGAGAGTGTTTCTATGTTTTCTATTTTTGGGGAAAGAGTCTATTATTATAGTCATTTTTTTAGGCGTGAACCCACATTCCTTTCCTCCAGAATAAACAATCATTCCCAGGTTTTATTGTGTCATAACTTCACAACATCTGAGGCTTATGAAGAGCCCTGTCAGTGCCAGACGGCAGGCGACAGACTCAGGGAGAACATCCCTTTTGCACACACACACACACACACACACACACACACACACACACACACACACACACACACACACACACACACACACACACACACACACTATAAGCATGGGAAACCTGGTCACAGAGAGAACAGTACGTTGCTGTCTGCATTATTCCTGTGAGCAACATATCAGGTTAGCTTTGAAGGCAAGACTAATGCCTCTACTGTCCCCCCTGGCCTTCTTTCCACACTTCCTCAAAGGAAATCGTCTTCTAAACAGTTTGATGTCTATGGCTTCTCCCCACAGTGCAGCAAACACCCACGATGGCCAGCTGAAGATCCAAACAGGAAAGCCAGTCAAACTCCAATCTCCTTAGAGAGAAACAGAGCCCTCTAAAAGCCTAAGGAAATGATTGTTCTGTCATGTTTTTCCAGTAAAGAGCACAAGGTGTACACATACCTTGGTTTAAGACCCCGTCCTCAATTAGCTCGTCTTCACTGAAGTCTATGAAGGCCTCAACGTGAGCCAGACACTGGGTGACACACAAAGCAGACAAGAGAGAGAGGAAGAGGATTGAATCAGATTATAGAATTAACACATTCAACTCTAAAACAGTTATATCATTATTTTCCTACTTTAACTGCATGTTGAAATGTTGAAGCAGAGAAAATGTGAGTGACAGTTAACAGGCAGTACAGTTAATCAGCAGTAGGCGGCAGCTCCCACCCAGGCTCTTAATGCAGAGCTGTTCACTGCTATCAAGGTTGGTTAAATGCAAAGTCTAAATGTCACTGTGTGTTCTGTGTACATTCATGACAATGAAAAGTTGATTTGATTAATCCTGCTGGTGCCACAGCTCACATCTATTCCTGGGGCACCTGTGATACAAGGCCAGTGATGAAGAAAAGCTACTTTGATTAGGGTATCGTTACATCTAACAATTATGTTCGATAATGGTTGACCTTTTGTCAATCTTTTTGATTATTGTTTAATTATTCATTCATTACAATTTGTAAAAATGGCAACCATTTATATCCCAGAATCCTAGATGACAATAGACCTAAAGGCAAAGTGCTCCCATACATTCATACTTTGCATGTAAACAAACATTTGAAATTCCTTCAAAATACTAAGAATACAAACAAGGGAAAGTTCCAGTTTTTCCTCCACAGCACAGATCACTATCTTGATTGACGTGCGGAACCTAAAGACAATAGCAGTATAGCTGCACAAAAACAGGAAGCATCATATTCCCATACTTTAATCCATTTAAAAAGTGGGAAGCCAACAGTTTAAAAAAAACGACATTGTTTGGGGGGTTTGTCCCCGCAGATGGTATAAGTCTCATTACCAAGATTCCCAGAAATGTGAGCCCAAACACAGGGACGCTCAAATAGCTTTTAGGGAACATCCTGAGATAAGGAACTTTACAGAGTTTCTCAAGGGAGACCACCTGGACCGGTTATTAAGATCTGGTGCCAAATCGTTGAAAGATCCCTGGTCTGATTCTTCCAAACAGTTCACACAAGAAGGAGAGTTTGGCCTGCATCCACTGTGGTGAAATGTTCATCAGCAGTCAGTGACCTGCTGCTCTGAACCGCCTCAAAGGACGTATGAGGAAAACTGATACTCTGATTAGAAGTAAACAAGACAGACATAAGAACATTTTTAAGGGAAAAGGCTTTTTGGAAAAAACAACAATACAAGTGTTGTTACAAACAAGTAAAGAGGCCTAAGGTTTTAGACGACCGCAAAGCAAAAATGTTGCTATATTCTCCCACAGAAAAGTGAAGTTTCAACTGCACAAAGTTTCTTAACTTTTTGGAAAGTTGGCTCGAATATAAATTGGTGTAGGGCAACCATGTGTAGTAGTGGGACTCAAAAAACACTTTACTGACACATCACTTACCTACTCACTAACATTGTACTAAAAATCCCCAAAACATAAACCTAGGCACAAAAAAACAAACTGAATATTGTTAGGTACATTTAAAATGTATGAATAGGATTCATTTAAATGTGTACTGAACAACTCTAACCATGTCTTCATATCTGATTAAAAATAATTAGACAAAAGCTGTATAGATTATTCACCATCAGCTAGGTCACTAACCCCTAATGTGAATTGTACATTCACCTTCATTTCTCCACTCTAATCATACTGTAATTTATCTTAACTTCCAGACTGACTCAGCCTTCTGACCCTTATCTATACTAACAGTATACACTTGAGGATACTGTATTGATAAGAAACACAATACTGCTGCTCAGAATATATAAATGTTTGGATTGTGTGCCTGTCATAAAACACACAGCTGCTTTGTCTGGAATAATTCACAATAAATAAGGTTCATTGAAAAGTTCCGTTCTTAGAAAGTCAACATTGAAAAGTAGGTATCTGGACTTGAACTCTTATTAGTGGCTTTCGACGGGAAACAACGTAATGAGACCTGACTCAGTTCTGGTGCCAAAACAGAGCGGAGGACCTGATCCCTTCAGGCCCTTTGGCCATCATAAAGTAAGAATAACAATAACAACGGAATATGAGTTGTGTTTATACATTGGGGAATGGATCCTTCAGTAGACTATTCCTACTTTTCTGTTAATCAGATATTATGGTCTTAGAAAAACGAAATATACCTTTCTTAGGTTTGCTAAGAAGGGTGATGGATATTATAGTGTTATTATTCATTTTGAATGCACACACTGTGCCCGTCTCCCCTCGGTCGACAGGAAGCGGAGAGCGGGCGCTCTTGCTGCTGCGGCCGAGAAGGACGATTGGCCCTTCCAGGCTTACGAGCCCGCGGACGGGGGCCTCGTGTCCATGGGGCCGAGTGCCGGGCAGGAGTCCGAAAACTCCTGCCCCGCCTCCCTCCACGGTTCACCGTTCGGTTCTCCCCTCCCTCCTCTCCCCCGGACGGGGGAGACAGAGTCGGAGCAGGGTGCCAGCTTGGCGGCCGAACATGCTTTCCCCCTCTCCGTCACCATAGCGCTACCGGCGATAGGTGGCATCCTAGGGGAACTGCCGGAGATCCTACGCAAGGCGGCCGCCTGCAGAGATCTCCCCGTTCCCCTAGCTTAGGAGAGGTGTGCTCCGGTCGACATGACCGGAGTTTTTTCGAGGGCAGACGGTCAGGACTCAGAGTGACCCGATCTGGCCACGCTTCCCGGTCATCAGGAGGTTCCAGGAGGGGGCGGCGGCGAACCCGAGGACCCTGAAGGCTCCGGTGGCCACATTTGTTCCCATCACCAAGGTGGAGGGGTTCACAGATGCTGACGGCGTTTTTGGGGTAAGACAGGCCAACATAATCGCCGGACGGCGTCCTACGTTGAGCTCCCCCAGAGACCAGTATGTCGCCCGCCAGGCCGACCGGGTGCACCAGTGTGCCTTTCAGGCGTCGGCGAATAACATCGCGCTGCTCTCCAACTCGGTGGTGACGGTGACACTGGTAGAGCGGTCCACCACCTTGGCCGCAGACGAGCAGAGGAAATCAGCAAGGCGGCCAGCACGGCGCTCACTCTGTGCGTGTCCGTCGCTGTCTCCCAGACGAGTATTTCCGCGTGGGTGACACAGATCCAGCGCCACCTCTGGCTGCAGCAGGCGTCTGTTACGGAGACGGCCAGAAAAGTGCTACTGGACGTTCCAATCAGCCCGTACGGGCTGTTCGGACCCCAGTTCCACGCCATGGTGGAGTCCATGAAGACGGCCGCGGAACAGGCGGACGGCATTCGCCAGCATGTCGGCTGGCTCCAGCCTGCTGAGCGCCCACAGCGGCACCAACGCCTGGAGCAGCCGCGGCGTCCACGCCGGCCGCCAGCAACCGCCTTGGCATCAGACTCGCCCTTCGGCGGCTGCAGGGGCTCCGTCCCACGTCTCCGCTCCCCCGCCACCCCAGAGACAGGGTCTCCCGGCGGCGAGTCAAAGGGGAGTGAGGCTCCGCCGCTCCTGGTCTGCTCCGCGAGAGCCTCCGAGGAAGCAGAGCCGGTAATTAAGGAGGCTGCCACTAATCTGTTGATTAAGTAGACAGCAGGGCTCGCTGCAGAAGAGTGCCGGTTTTAACCTCGGTTAATAACCTGTAGAGCTAGCGGCATTCCTCTGTCCGAGATACGCCTCCTACACACGGTAATAATAACCCATGAGCGCCGTTATAACGCCTCATGTGGACAGCACTGCACACACCTCCACTCATCCCCTGAGCGTTTACACGCCTCATGATGACAGTCGGAGTGAAACGCAGCGTGTGGAGGCTTCCTCGCAGCCCTTTCGCCTCACAGTGGCGGCGAGGGCAATGGCATCACAGAGAAGCCAGAACGGGGAAATTAGCAGTATTCCAGGCCGAGTGCCCGCAGCGCCCGCAGCGCCAGGTCTCGCTGCAAGAAGCCTGCTGGTTTTAACCTATCGGTTAATAACCTGCAGAGCTCGCGGCATTCCTCTGTCCGAGATACGCCTCCTACACACGGTCATAATGAACCCATGAG
>NW_011369947.1:20684146-20692344 GCF_000735185.1 Notothenia coriiceps | reverse complement strand
TTTTTCCATTCTATTTGAACAACTCTCATTTTGATCACGAAACGACAACGGAGTTTCTCCTCCGTCCCCCTCTCCTCCCTTCTGTCCTCCTCTGCCGCTACGTCCTCGGGCTGGTGAGTGTTGATATTTACTTGGGTTTTTGTTTATCTTTTTGTCAAAGTTACAAAAAAGTATAAGCCTTATACAACAATACACCCAACACGGTACATGAATACTAAAATACTAATAAATTTACATATGTAAAAACAAAGGTATACCACATCAGAGAAATAAAAGGTAGGTTTTACGGGCTAACCTACGACTAAATCTCAGGTGTAAATTTCTTTCCTTATGAATTGGCCCCCCTACGTACCGCGCCGGCCTGCGGGGAGGATATCGCTCAGAACCTCCGCAGCGCGCCCGGTGACCCACAGCGGTACCTTATCTATCAAACGTCTAAAAAATTTATCAATCTGGGTAGAGGTATACACAGAAAACGCCCATCATCTAAATTCCTGATCTCCGTAGTGACACACACAGTCGTTGCGATCAACTGTCTTATTTAGGCTCCGTTTTACCGTGTTTAGTTTACCACCACCGACGCCTCCCCTGCTCCCCCAGTAAATTGTCGCGTCATCCCTCGCCTTCGCAATGAAACGACAAATCACAGGGTCCATCTTCTCTCTTCTCCCCTTCTAGACATGTTGTTTGTATTATTCATGCGTATTTTACTAATCACTACCCCCTCAAATGGAAATATGTGTTTACATAAATGGTGACCGAACCGTTTGAGACCCACTGAGATAACTTAAACTAAGTTAACTATCTAAAGACTCAGAGAGTAATTTACCTCACCAGAGCTGTAGTTATCAGCCTCTCAGTCTGACAGCAAAGGACTCTCCCTCCACCTTGTTGTTGAAACAGCTCCTTATATCCGTTAGCGCAGCTAGCTAGCACCAGATGCTAACAACAATACACGTAACCGGTGCGCGCGCTTTCTCGCTCGCTCGCGCCACACATACACCAACACACACCCTCCCGAGCTTGAATGACACACAGAGACCAATCGAGGGCATTAGTATGATCTGTATGAAAGTGGCAATGTCGGCAGGCCACGTCATGTAGACAGCCAGTCACCCTCTGTGAGGCAGTCAGACCCACATTTGCGCTGCGTTGCGTTTACAATATATACGTATATTGCCGGCGGCTGAGTACCGGCACAGTAAGAAGTGCCGGTACCACATGGGTAAAAATCAGAAGTGCCGGTACTGCGTACCGGTGAGTACCGGCCCAATTCAAGCACTTGTTGTGATTATAATTACTTGTACTGGATTTCTATCGCAGCTGAAGCGAAAATCAACAAATACCACCTACTGTCAGTGAATCCCCCAGGGCAGCAATGACTTTGATATCTGCCGCCTTCACAAACTCAACTAGAGAGGAAGATGAAAGAGAATACATTAATATACAGTTTTAACTTTTGGATAACATTGATTTAGTGGCCAATTTGGATTTGACCTTGACTGACCTGAGGAGGGGACAGAGGGAGAAGGGCGCATGTCCGGACACTGGAACACAGGATGTTTGAAACTCACCGGTCGAGTTTTCTCTGGGAACTCCTGAGAGAGACAACTCATCAATGTCAGATCTATACATTTGAATCCATCTTTTTTTTCAAAAATGCATCTTACAAAATGTCAGTATAGGAACAGCCTTGAGATGGAAGTTGATTATCCTGCTTTTTTAGGCCCCGTCCGCACGGAGACGAAACAGGTGTTATCCGCTATAGTTCTTTATCATATGGACGGTTCGTCCACACGAGGCCGTAACGGAACCGCGGAAACGGAGCCCTCAAACGATAACGCATTCTAAAGTGGGAAGGTCTGGTAACGTAACGCTTGTGGCACTGTGTGTACGCCCTAAACGATCATAGCCCCGCCTACTCACCCCTGCGTCATTGCTGATGTGTTTCGCCAACAACAATGGTGGATCACAGGGTTGCGTTCGTGCGGTGGCACCGCGGAGAATAACCAGAAGAGCAACCAGGCAACCATGGCAACCATGCTCGGGGGGCCTTATTCGCTGCTTTTGGTGTATTTTGTGGCGGAAGTACGCCACTTACAGGCCCGGCATATGTACTACAGCGTCTCCAGCGGGTCGAGCGGTCTCGTGTAGACGGACACGTTTCTTGTGCCGTTTTTGTGTGGACGGAAGACTTTGTTGATATCGACCTCGGTTCGTTTTCGTCTCCGTGTGGACGGGGCCTTAATCTTCTTTATTTCTCCTTTAAAGAGGCTCTATTATGCTACATTAGTACCTCAGCTCTGCAACACACATCATTACTTCACTCTTGCTTCTATTGGCTAGCGCTCCAACACATTGTATAGGCTAAGGGGCAGAATATGGACCCTTTAACTTGTTGATACCTTATGAAGCTACGTTATGTTTTCACAGTGTGTGCTCATTCTCAACATGCCTGCTGGTCCGTGTGGTACAGTCAGTTTTTATAAAATGATAACCTGCCTCTTGTGTGTATATAAAAAGTCAACGGGTATTCACTTTTTACATTTAGCTTTTGTTGTTTCCATTTTGTCCAATTGTCTTTTGAAAAGTATTTTGGTCACAGTGGTGGGTGTTCCAAAATAAAAACAGCAACACAATTATAGACTGCCATGAGAAAAATACGTATACAATATTTTTGTATCATTATCCGGTGTTTGACCGTGACACATTAACATGTTCAGTGCTGAAACCTGGTGAACACAGTACCTTGTTGAGGGCCTCTTGACTGTAGTGTCGTATCCCCTCCTCATACTCCCACCACCAGTCGTTGCCTTAAGAGATAAACATCTTTTGCTAATCCAAACTTTTCAACTAGCCTAATGAGCCAGTTCTTAACACATGTTCATTATTTAAACAATGTCCTTTAGAGCAGAAAAAAAGTATTTTTTAGAAAGCATGTCGGTGTTCACTTATATAAATGTATTTTTTTACAATATTATGCACACTATAAACACTCTTGTCTAATAACAGGCCCTGTTTTAGAGGCAGTTAAATGGTAAATAGGCACACAGCCCTCTTGCTTGTTCTAGCGCTTACCTTTGACACAGCAGGACGTGAGCATACATGTTGCCACGACGATCCAAAGCCGCTCCATAGTAGTGCGTACGGACCAGTCAATGGGTTCCCCCTACACACTGCACAATGTGATGCTCAGCAGTACAGAGCTGTCACTTTGACCCCCACCCATCTAAAGCTGAGTGACAAGCTGGGGGTCCACTGAGAGCCAACTATCAACGTCAGCAAAACCCAACAAAAATAACAACATTTCATAGGTTTTCCATATCATAAAGTTCGTGAAGAACTTATCTTTTGTACCAAACAATAAAGAAAACATTCACATCCATTAAATATCCATATATCATTTATTAATTTCTTTATAAACTTGTATTTGTGATGGTAAAAATGCAGTCTTGTCGACAATCGTGACCGAGTGTTTCTTTTTTTAGACAAATTGAGAACTGTGTGTGGTATGTATGTTTGGAATCATTTCTCATCCTCGTCCCTTTTTTACTTCATGCAGACATATTGGCGGATCACCTCTCAATAACCAACAACAAGCACGTACTGTGGAGCTGAACAAATGGACTAAACAGAATGAAAAATGCATGTGGCAAAATCAGATGTCCCTCATGTTGTTTGGATAAATACGGCCTAAACCATGGCTTCATCTCTCAGAGTCCATCTGAGCTGAAAGGTGTTGGCAGAAATCCAACTTGGACTTTTGGTGAGGGGGTGGAATATTCTCACAAGTTATGTAACCAAACACAAAGAAAAACAAGTATCCACAAACAATTCAGAGTTTGAGGCGCTGCTTTCTTTAAGGCTGCTCCAATTTCTGCTAGTTAATTCTTAATAAACTAAAAAGAAGGCGGAAATGGGTTGAGAGAAATCATTGATATGACGACAACTAGAATGAAAATAAAGCCTGTTGATGAAATAAAATAGTAAAAAAAACTGTTCTCTGCTTCATTTCACTGTGTAGATCATATTTAATTCGTTTTTTTATTCTTTCAAATATTTTAAAAGCCTATGTTCTACGATTTCACTCCCCAAAAAGACTCATTCATTTTGATCTGTTTCTGGGATGAGGATTAAGCAGCTTCTCCTTCTTTGTATCTGCTATTTTGTAACACACTTCAACCCGTGAGCTCAACATTAAATCATCTATCCTGCACAGATATCCTATCCATTAAAGTACACTGCTTTAGAGGTTACTCGCTCTCATTCTAATGATAATCATGGCTTTAAAACATTGGAGCACATTATGTTAAATTCATTTTCCTTTCTTCTTATTGCAGGTGTGAAAAGGTAATGACCCGACATATCAACTAAACAAATAACCCATTATTGCGATGCAAATTGGTTCACTGTGGCTAAAATTAAAGTCAAAATGTTCAGACGACACATGCAAAAACGTTCTTTACCAACTAGCAAATAAAAATGATCTGAATTTACATTTTCCTGCCTGATATTTTTTTTCTAAATTAGGATTGAGGCAGTTCCGCTGAGTGTGATTTCCTCCAAAAAAAAAAAAAAAAATGGGAAAGTGAGAAGAAACTAACGCACATTTTAGATTCCAACTATTTTGATTAGTCCAAACATCCTTTGATCTGGCAACCAAAGAGCTGTTTGTCATGGTGGGAGCACAGGTGCTTCTTCTGGCAGTGTCCTGAGTCACAGACTAGCAAGTCCCAAGTCTGTGTTATCCTCCCCCAGCACTCTGTTCTGTCCAGAAACACCCCCGCTGTCTCTCTTCAGCACAGGACCAGCTCATTTCAAAAGGAGAGAGGGAGATGTGGGACTGCAGAGCTCAGCAGTCACTATCTGTCAGCTGTGGAGCGAAGAGAGGCGCTGAGGCTAGCAGGTATTCAGCTAGTGAGCGCCATCTGCTCCACGGAGAGTCTCTCACTGCCCTCGCTCCGGCTGGCCTCCTCTCACTGCTGCTCCTCCTCCTCCTCCTCCTCCTCCGCCTGGGCCGGGCCCGGGGCGTCCCCCTGGTCCTGGGGCTCGGCCTGGGGTTGCGATGGCTCTTGAGGGGGTCTGGGAGGTGGCGGGGGCGCAGGGGCGGGGGCAGGGGGACGAGGGGGAACTATGATTTGGTGCTGGCGCTGCCTGTAGGCGATGACCGTGCCCAACAGCAGGGCGATGACCGTCATGAGGTAGAGGTCCCACTCGGGGCCCAGCAGCTGGTCCAGGTCCACCTCAGTGATCAGCTCCTTTAACTGACAGGGGGAGAGGGAGGACAAAGACATTTCATTTCCCTCTAATGAAGTGGCTTTTAACTTGGTTGCATTAACATTAAGACTTTCTTTTTAAAAGCCAAATTGTCCGAGCTCCAGCGTGAGTACTCACATTAAGATCACTCACATTAAGATCCTGCAGGTACTGCAGAGTGTAAACCAGGCCCAGCTTGCACAGAGCCATGAACACCGGGACCTGAGCATCAGGACTGGCTTCAGCCGCCATGTCGTAGAAACGCTTGGCTAAATGGATGTCCTGCAAAACAACAAGAAACAATTCTCATCATCAATTTCTTTCTAGTATATTTGACAGCATACAGAGATGTTTTTCTAACTTTTCTATTAGGGAAAATTGAAGGAAAAAAAATGGACCAATAAATAACACATTTCCTCAAAAGCTGCAGCAAGAGAAAAGGACCTTCTTGTTGTAAAATGCTAGAGAACTTCAGCATTGACAACATAATAGGTGTGTTGGTGTGTGTGCATGTATGTGTCTCGCTGGGATGTTATGGTGTGTTCTGCTGTATGGAAATTTGACTGGAAAAATCTGATTTCTGAGACAGACCAGACATGAACAATAATGTGATGAGTGATTATGAGTCAACCATTGAAAACCATCTGATGTGTTAGAGTCCCAGTGAGGCTCTGTTCCCACCTGTTTGATGCCCAGCCCCTTCTCATGCATGTACCCCAGGTTAAACATGGCCTGGGCGCTGTGCTGCTGCTCTGAGGCCAGCCTGTAGTGGATGACCGCCGTCTCATAGTCCACGTCCGTCCCGTAGCCGTAGAAATGGTAGTCTCCTAGTTTTATCCTCGCCACAGTGTAACCTGGGAATGAGAATTTGTTTTTTTTAGCAGCCAGGTTCAACTACTTTTTGTAATGTTAACCAATTATACATGGATTCCCAACTTTGTGTGCGTGCGTGCGTGTGTGAGTGTACTCACCTTGTGCAGCAGCTCTGGTCCAGTGCAGCAAAGCACGAGGGTAGGTCTCATTCTCAGTGAAGATCCTCACACCTTCTGTGTGTTACAATTCAAAGAAATAAGAAAGGTTAGGATGTTGTTGCTTCTCCCATAGTTGTTGGCGTGTCAACTGTTTTAGAGAGTTTGCATGATAAAAAAAACACACAATTTGCCAAAATTGGTTTCACTAAAGCAATGTTGCTGCTGCATACCAAGAAGCTAACCAACTGTGATTGTTTAAAGAATGTTTGCTTATAGAAACGTTTCTTTAAATGCATAACTAAACTGTTTGAGAATCAGAATTCTATGTTTACTCAGGAGGAAATTGGTTTTCATAAAACATAATTAATTTTTATAATAAAATAAAAATGTTTGATGAATAAGAGGGAAAAGTAAGAATGTGCAATACAAAATAAAATAAAGATATATATAAACAAAGAGAGCTAAAGTAAAAATGTGCACAATGTACTACAATGCATAGCATGTTTTTTACACTATATACAGTAGTGTATTATTAAGATATTAATGCTGAATGAACAGTTTTAAATGATTTTGCTGCTAGTGCCAATCTATTGACTTGGCGCCTTATGCACATATCATGGGATTTGAACTAAAACACAACTCCTTTCCTTCCTGCCATGATACCAATGTCCTGCCTTCTCTTACTCTGGTCCAGGATGAAGGCCACGTTGCTCTGGGCGACCTCGTAGCCCTGCTCAGCCAGCAGCAGGTACTGCACCAGCGCGGCGTCCGGCTCCCCCTCCTTAAAGCTGCCGTAGGCCGACATGAGACGCTCCGACCAGCGGCCGCGCTCACACACGTTCTTGAAGAGCTGCAACAGAGATACACACACGTGGTATGACACAACAAAAATCTGGGTCTAAGCAACAGCGGAGTCACATCCAACAGAGAGTATATATAATTATAATCACCTCCACAGCTGTGTGGCAGGAGCGCATCACTCCGGTACCGGTGGCGTGCATCTGGGCCAGGTTGTAGAAGGCCAGGATGTGACCCGCCTGGGAGGCCAGGTTGAAGAATTTAAGCGCCTGCTTGTAGTCACGCTTCACACCAATGCCATCTGAGGAACGACAGGAAGAGGAGGATTCAAAACAGAGAATCAAATGAAAGTGTATATCATGAGAAGAAATTCAAGAGAAAGAGATCGAGGGCTGACAAATAGAAACTGGTTATTCGATCTTCAGATGCAGTTCAATATTTACAGCAAGCAGGCGCTATGAAGAGGCCGTGACACACACTAAGTAAGCACTCACTGTAATACATGGTGCCCAGCTGCAGCTGTCCGTCCACCCAGCCCTGCTCTGCTGCCTTCTGGAAGTACTTCAGGGCCAGCTCATAGTTCTGAAAACACACATCACACACACTTTCAAACATCTCTGATTTTAGCAAGAGGGAGTAGCTTCCAGGTGAGCAACACAGAGTAAAAGCTTAGAATCAAAAGTGCATAATAAACGTAGACATAATTTAGAAAAGGATTGTATTGTGTAAAGTTGCTTACCACCGGTACACCTCTTCCATATAGGTAGGCCATGCCTAAGCCACTCTGTCCCACTGGATTACCCTGGATTTGAAAAGAAATGTAAAAAAGCACGAGTTAATTAAAAAGGAATGCATCCAAGATATTAATGATAGTGAATCCCAACTGAATAACATATCAGCTAAGAGTTCAAAGGAACAGAAACCCGTTTTCTCTTGAATAATAACTGTCATTATAACGCTCATACAAACACTAAAGGGTACATTTATGATGATGCATTGAGGCCATTCAAAGGTAAAGAAATAATAATAATTCTGAGCTTAGATCTTGTAAATTCAAGAACTTGGATGTTAAAGAGCAACTTCCAGGTTAAAGAAACCTGTGAATAAATGTGTAGGAAAATGATGAATACACTAGATTTTCAAAAAGATATACAGAAATATACACTACAGTGA
>NW_011369947.1:20682396-20684116 GCF_000735185.1 Notothenia coriiceps | reverse complement strand
AGAGCTTGAGCCAGTGAATGTGGTGATAACCATCCCTTGCGTTTTAACTTCTTTATTGTTTTACGAGAATGTAAATTTCCTCTTTCTTTGTAACTCTCTATTACAACGTCCCTTTCTTTTTGACTTTTCATATTTCAGAGTGTAAATTCTGTGAACTTTGTACCACCAAAAAGGATTCCCTTAGCCCAACATTAATCCGACCGTAATATGAAACGTACCCTTCCGTTACGCCAAAAGAAATTTTATGTTTGAGATAAAGGTCAAACATAAGAATACTTACACATTTGTAGTAACGGTAACACATAAGTTACCTTTAGAGCAATTTCTCGTAAGAACGTCCAAAAAATAAAAAAGGATGTAATACGAAATTTTGAACGAACGTTAAGTGTTAATTTTTTCGACTTACTCCCTAAACTATACAAAGCTCTGTATTCCCCATCCTTAAGTCCCCCTCCCTTTCGCTCGGTTAAAACTCCGAGACCAAGCACATTTGCCCGAAAAAAAATCAAGTATGCAGTTTGCGCAGTAATAATGCTAGTGTGTCCCTTGTGTAAGAGGCCGAGAGACTGGCGCCATATAATCTCAAACCACTCATCTCGCCAACACAAATTCTCGACCACAAAAAAGCCATCAAATGGTAACATAAAGTGGTAAACATTAGGACCACGTCATAACACAAACACGTCCAACGTGTTTATGCTCGGACAGTCTGAGCTCAGGTGAGTCATTTTTTCCTGGCTCGATCGCAAGCAAGGACCCGACGAACACGTTAGGTGGAGGGACGCGTCGTGTATGAGAGGTGTCGAAATAGTCCTTTGGCATAAATGAAGAGAGGGGGGGGGGAAGCGAGTGAGAGAGAGAAGGGGAAGGCCATGGCTGCCCGTTGCATTCTGTATCACAACCTCAACGTAATTCATTGCGACACCACCGACAACGACATGACGAGGTCGGCAGAGGAAAACACAACAACAAAGGGGACAGACACAACAAACACACACGCACCACGACAGTGAGGACCGAGGGCCCGAGTTGGAGGTGAGTGGACGACGTTAGTCGTACACGGTGGCGGAGGGGCTGATGTTGGACGAAAGGTAGTCTAAATGTTGCTGTATTAGTTGCCCCGAGGTTTGGAAAGAGGCGGTCTAGCCAGTTCATAATCGAGGTCATAGAGCGCAGAGTGGAGGACATGTGTTCGTGGCACTCACACCTCAACGTAATGCCATTGCTACCTCTATGCCGACGAGAAACGCGTAATCAAAGACAATACCTAGCTCATAGTGTCAGGGACCCCGGTCAATTGCAACCTGGAATAAATAGTTACATATGAAATCAATTATCGGGGACTATAGTACTATCGATTGAAAGTTGACAAGCCACTAACTCAATCGATTTAAGACATCGTTGCGGACCAGTGAGTGGTTCTATCCCGATGGGTCAAGAGGTGACCAAGAGGAGTGTGGTGTCGAGTTCCAAAGAGGACTACCGGCATGAAAGGAAGATTAGGAACCGACAGGACCAGAGAAACCTGCGATCGTCCGAGTATTAATATTTCCAACACCAGCAGTATACGTAAACTTATAAGTACAAGTTAAGAGACACAGCTTTTAAATCGTAACAAATAATTATGAATGTGGCGGCGAGAGGGGGAACACGCGGGGGCACAATGCAGTGGTGCGGCCCTCCAGTGCACGGCTCTTAAAAAATACGCCCTTCACTTTGA
>NW_011369947.1:20675763-20677097 GCF_000735185.1 Notothenia coriiceps | reverse complement strand
TCTCTGGCTTGCCCCCGGGCCGTCCGCCCGAGACCCCCTCCTTGGTCTCTGCCTTGCCCCTGGGCCGTCCGCCCGAGACCCCCTCCAAGGTCTCTGCATTGCCCCCGGGCCGTCCGTCCGAGATCCCTTCCGCTTCCTCCGCCCTGCTCCTGGGTTGTCAGCCCAGACCCGTCCTCCTGACCCCCTCCACCCACCCTGGTGGCCCTAGTTTTGTGTACCTCCTCCGGTCCCCCTCCAACCACCCTGCTGGACGTTGTTTTGGACGTTGTTTTTTTTTTGGACGTTTATTGGACTTTTTTGTTGTTTTGGGACGTCTGGGATCCGTCCCTTGAGGGGGGGGTAATGTCACGATCTGTCTGTGTTGTGTTTTGTCTTGTTTAGATCTGTCTTTGGTTTTCTGTCTGCGTTGTGTTTGTCTTGTTTAGATCTGTCTTTGGTTTCCTGTCTGTGTGTTCCCTCCTACCTGTACCCTCCTACCTGTTTACCTGATTGTGTTCACCTGTTGCCCCTGTGTTTTCTCCTCCCTCCTCACCTGTCTCTTGTTTCATTGATTAGTCTTGTGTGTATTTAAGTTCTGTTTTTGCTGTCTGTCATTGTTGGTTCGTCGTTTGTCTGTGACTGTGTTCACCGGGGAGTGTTCTGAGTTTTGACGTTTAAACTTGAAATAAAGGATTTTTCAGTGTTATCTGCGTTTGGGTCCTGCTTGCTTCACTCACCGTAACATCTATTTACATTACATCTGTTGTCAAAAGGCCCTTTATACATTTGGCTTTGAACAACTCCAGAGGCCTGTACTACGAAGCTGGTTCAACCTAACCTGGATATGTTTGAGTTAGCCGGTTGGCCTAATCCAAAACATACGCGCTCTCGCTAAACGGTACTATGACGCGGGTTATCAAGTGGATCGCTCAAGCCAGCAGTGCCCTATCTAGTTAGGTGCGCGTTCACATGAAAGGGGTGGTATTTGGAGCACTCGACCAATCACAAACATGGAGAAGCGTACTGACAGCGCAGCGTCATACTTCCTGAATGAAAAGTCAACTATAATATTAGACATATAAAGAAGTTAAACTTTAAACATCCATGACTTAAACACTGTATCCAGGATAAAAGCCACATAGTTGCACCTGCAAGGTGAATACAGCTGGTAAAAGAAAAAGTGTTTGAATGCGTACATTAACAGGTTTATGATATCACTGCCCCGTCTAAGACACGAGTGGGTCTGACTTTAATTGTATTTGACTCGAGTGTTTCGTCTACTGAATGTGTTGCTTAAAATAATACTTCTGCATACAGTATGTGACACTGTGAGTGTTGCACGGCCAGATACGGCT
>NW_011369947.1:20648943-20675727 GCF_000735185.1 Notothenia coriiceps | reverse complement strand
CTTGCACCCAAGATGAGATGCCAAGTATCTGAACGAGCATCACAGAGCAGCACACTGAGTTTAATGGATGTTTCCTTCTGCACTTTTTCTCTCACGACAACAGGGCATGTTTGGTTTCTCTTTGAGGGGAATAGTTTTGTTGAAGCTGTTGTTGGCCTGTGGGAAAATGTAATTATAAGAAATGACTCTGGAAAAGCTGCAGATAGAGCCATAAGAAATGAATGCAACTGATTATTTAATGTTTAAGTTGTTTTTATAGGCAATCATTTAAGCTTTGTTAGTTCCAGGTTTAATATGTGCAATAAGTTCATTTCAATACGTTTTGCAATAAACATTGAACCAGTCCGGCCCTCGACTAGTACCCATTTTTTAATTTTGGCCCACTGTGTATTTGAGTTTGACGCCCCTGGCCTAAAGGAACAAAAATTGCTGTAGTTTGTCATTATTTAAGAACAAGGGGGCCTGTTATGCTTTTGGGGATTTTCCCTTTCCTGTAGTCTGTAATGTAGGTTTGTGTGCATGTAAATGGTCGGCAACGCCAAAAATCTGTGTGTTCCCTTCAGAAGTAGTTTATCTCCCAACTCCTTTGTTTACTTCCAGAACATAAAATAAATCACTATGTAACACTTGCACTTACCACCTTTGACTTGATAGGCTAAGGGGCGGGACATCTCTAAGCGGTTGACCAATCACAACAGAGCCGGCCTGCTAACCAATCAGAGCAGACTGGGCTCTGGTTTCAGACAGAAAACTGAACCGAATAAACAAAACTTACATAGTAATTTGATTCATAGTTTATACAAACACATAGATGAACGCATTGTTTTATGTACTTTCTTCAATCGGGGTCTATAGATAAAAACAAGCATTTTGGCTAACATGAAACTAGTGTCCTGGATGAACAACACATTTAAATAAAAGTTTAAACAGCACCATGTTCCCCACAGAGGTGTCTGTTAATAAGCTAAAGACGTGACATGTGCATTTACTGAATAGTTCAACAAGGTTTTTGTCAACACCTTTCCCTCCTTTCTTTCTCTCTGCGCTCAAACCCGAGTCCCAACGCAATTTTGACATACAAATGCATCATCACCATAATACATCATCCTGTGGTTTACCGAGCACACACAGTGAGACGACACACACACACACACACACACACACACACACACACACACACACACACACACACACACACACACACACACACACACACACAGTCTGTGTAATGTCCTGATCCCGGGGGCTAAAATTGAATTATTTTGCAGAGAGAAAGTGAAAAATTATATTATTTCTGCGGACATATGTTAACTTTAGTATGTGTATGAATGCCATAATGATAGTGTGTTTACATATAGATGTGATAGCATTGAATGTGTGTGTGTGGCTTATCAGTGTGTTATCAGTGGGTGTATTCTGGTCTCTGCTTTATCTGTGTTTTGCTTTCTCTCCTTTGCTTCTGCTTTGTGTCACTCTGCCACAAGCTGACATATTTAGGCAAAGTCATGACTAATCATCTGCCTGAAACATTAGCTGAAGCGGTGTAAAAACTCAAGGCCGATACTCAGGGAGGGGGGGGAATGAGGGAATTCACCCAAACATCGCTTACAGAGACTTATACTTGGATTTAGAGTTAAGTCAGGGTGAGTGTTGCTAGCCTCCCTGATGTTAAGTGCTCAGTAAGTACGGAGACGTCATGTTGAAAATGAATTGCATTAGAAATCGGAGTTACAGAAGAGATACTGTACAGATTAATAATACGTTGCTTTATTAGGCACGAGGGTTCCTTTATATTACATAACATATTTGTTCATATATTAGATGATGATACGAATCTTCTTACATTTGGATTGTTAGAATATAATTGTCCTTGCACATTTAAATAACCTAAAAGTAAAAGACTACCACCGACAGCAAAATGCAGGAATTAAAGTAAACTCATAGACTATTTTCAAAATGAATGTGGATATTAACTTTTAAAGAGGACAAGCTGCTCATTTTCAGGTTCATATCAGTATGTAGTGTCTCTACTGGGACATGTCTCCATGCTTTAATGTTCAGAAATATGTAAGTGTAATAATGTAAATTATATTGCCATGTGTGTGATATAGACAGAAGACAATCATTTGAGAGAACAATGTCTGTCATTAGATTGTCCACATTATTAAACCAGAGCATATTTGATATAACAATCTGTCAGGGTGAGTGAAGCAGCCAGGACCCAAATGCAGAAAAAACTGAAAATACCTTTATTTCAAGGTTGAAAAATGGAATAAACAGAACCCTACCCATGAACACAGTCATAGACAAACAAGAAACCAACAACGACAGACAGCAAAAACAGAACTTAAATACACACAAGACTAATCAACGAAACAAGAGACAGGTGAGGAGGGAGGAGAAAACACAGGGGCACCAGGTGAACACAATCAGGTAAACAGGTAGGAGGGAACACACAGTGGCCGTTTCTCAATCTCGAGGAAACTGGCTTCCAAGCCAATATTTCAAGGATACTACGTCATCGAGTGCCGCCGAAGGACTGTTCCAATCTCCAGCATACTTGGAATTCCACTGAGGCTGCTTCCTTGGTTTGGGGGTGATTTCGAGGCTGCAGGGTAGACTTTGCGCCCTTCAAATCCCCACAATGCTTTGCGCACGGAGCCAACTCTTCAAAAAATCTTGGCGGAGACATGGCTGAAACCGACGCAGCAACACATTTACATGTAAGTATGTAAGTGACGTAGAAACATGTGTTGGTAAATATGCTACGTTTGTTTACACTTTGTTATCACCAAAAATGTGTTTCGTGAAGTAAGAGCCAAGTTCATAAATAGAGTAGACATCGTGAGGTATTTATTTTTCGGTTACAGTTTTGTGTTGAAACCGTTAAGAAGAGTCGGACACTTGTCTAGCCTGTTGCCATTCTTCGTTTGTTTTCCGAAGCCCGCTGGCTGGAAGTATACTTGCTTCGTTTTCTGAAGGAAGTGACTTGGAAGTATGCGACTACCACCAGTATCCTCATGAGATTGAGAAACGGCCCACAGACGAACCAAGGACAAATCTAAACAAGACAAAACACAACAACATGAAGATCGTGACACAAATCCCATACAGATCATTCATATGTGTAACACCCATATCGATACGACGCAGATTGACACACAGCTCAAGTGTTTCAACTTTTTAATATTCAAGCGTCATCTTATTTTACAAAAATAAATCTTTTTACATCAGAGGCCTGGGTCAAAAAAGTCCAAGTCAGACAGGATTAGTAACAGGAAGAACTTGAAACAACACACACACACCACACACCAATGTATACATCTCTTCAGGGGACATTACATTGACCTGGAGACTTATCCTAAACCTTAACCAGCAACCAAACACGCCTAACCTAACCCATTTTGTCCCATAAGGGGAGGCGAGGCCCACACGTGACTTTGGTAAACAGATGTATGGTCCCCACAAGTATAGTATGCTAGTCCACACACACACACAGCACACACACACACACACCAACACACACACACACAACACACACACACACACACATCACAAACTTAAATGAAGTCTTCACCTCTAGTTGGCTGTGGACAAATCATGACAGTAAACCAGGTTGAGGGTTTGGATTTGCGGTGAATAATATCCTTGAAGCGCGACTTTCAGCAGCCTGGAATAAGCAGATAAGCAGAAAGTAAGTCCGTTAATAGTGAAATATGGGAGTGTGACATGTAACCGGAGCGCTGTAGTTTTCTCTGCCAGAGCCACGCTGAATCAACAAGCAGCAACAAGGTGAGAGGGAGAATCTGATGAAAGGCGTGAAGATTCAATCCAATTGCCGATTTCACACCGCAGGACTTTGCCATACTTTAGTGCGTCGCACGGAGAGAACCACTGGCACTGGAATCCGCCAGGGGGCTAAAAGTGGGGGCCCCAATTTTTCACATTCACAGTCCGCAGTACTTTCCCTGAGGCAAGGATTACGCTGACGTCACTTAGTCTTCGTCTTCTCTGGGTTTTACTGGCAGCGCTCCGCAAAACCACTTTCACGGCGAGTCAAAAAAAAACGAGAGAGAAGACTACACGGGGGAGGGGCCAGGGAGGGGGTATTAAACCCTACCGCTGTACATGAATATATATAATTATCATAATATATAATATATATATATATAATAGGTAGGCTCAGCAGACGGACCGTAGTGCAAAGATAAAGGGTCACATGATTATCTACTAAATAGTGAATTCAAGCATAACTTTCCCCAAGATGAAGTTCAATCTTCCTGAGATATCGTGTTACTTATGGTCCCTACTAGATCCGAGGCTCAAATTGAACCCTTTTTTCAAACCACAAATGTCCAGCAAAGATCCTGTGCAACGTGAAGGCTGGTTATAAGGGTCATTTACAAAATACCCCATTATAAACATGGACTTTATCTTTAATGTATTTATTATATATTACCCCCTCAGGCTGATTTGGAAAAAGGACATTAACCGTTTGTTTGGTGTTTTCTTTATCTAAAAACAAATGACATGATACCAATAAAACTTGTGTTAATGTGTGGTAAGACTTTGGTGGTTTCTGTCAGTCTATGGTTTCTTGCCCCTGCCATTGCGCACACGGTTGCAGCACTGTAGATAAATTCAACCACCGACACTGTCCTGCTCTCACATTCTCTATTCTGCAAATTTTGGGGGGACACAATAATAAAGCTTCGCCAGTTTGTTGTTTTATTGGCACAGTCAAGACATGAACAATAACGGTCATCACGCCGCTCAAGTAGTTTTTTGCGAATATCGCATCAAAAACATTTGGAGATTTTTCTTTGGGGAACTGCTTTCTGTAGAAGCTGCTGCATCCCGTCCTAGAGTAAATTGGCCAGAAGCGGCCCGACACTATNTACACAGTCACGTGTGGGGACTGGCTTCCCTTATGGGGACAAAATGGAGGTCCGTCCGAATCATTGATTTTACCCTTACCCTAACCAAGTCTTCACCCTAAAATCAATGATTCGGACGGACCTCCATTTTGTCCCCATAAGGGAAGCCAGTCCCCACACGTGACTGTGTAAACAGATGTAGGTCCCCACAAGGATAGTAATGCTAGGACACACACACACACACACACACACACACACACACACACACACACACACACACACACACACACACACACACACACACACACACACACACACACACACACACTGTACCCAAACGCTGATTGTCATGACACACATTTAATGCTCAAGTAGAACAATGTCTACTGTCACTTCTCCATATTTTCCTCCCCTCTTCTCAGCACTACACTCCACCTACTTTCTTCTGCCTCTTGTTTCCTTTCTATTACTTACTGTCGTTAAGTAAAGACTCAAAGAAAACCTCAACTTTTTCAATAACAATTAAACTGTCAGTGTGTCGGTTTAATGAATGAAGCAGCTAAATGCTTAACTGGATACTAAAACATTTAAGTAGTCCTTTATGAGCATGTGATCAGTGGTTGAAGAAGTAGTCAGATGATTTACTTAAAGGGGCCCTATTATTCCTGTTGGGGTTTCCCCTTCCCTGTAGTGTGTTATATAGGTTTTAGTGCATGTCAATGGTCTGCAAAGGCTAAAATTCCTGTGTTTCCTCCAGTGGGGGTTTCTCTCGCTTCTCAAACCCTCACTCTTCTCTCTGTCCTCCTCGGTGACAGTTGTGCTCCTCCAGTCCTCTAGAGAAGTGCCCTTTATGAATACATGCAGCAGGTGTGTGTGTGTGTGTGTGTGTGTGTGTGTGTGTGTGTGTGTGTGTGTGTGTGTGTGTGTGTGTGTGTGTGTGTGTGTGTGTGTGTGTGTGTGTGTGTGTCCTATGTACTACAGTTGAATACTAAATAAGTCCAGCAGTGTAACCTTCTGACCCCCGGGCCGCGGCTCCCCCAGAGAAAGCTGAGTCTGTGTCGTCATGAGCCAGCCCACCTTTGTGCTTTCACTGAGATAAAGACATCTTTGAATTGAATTTGGATTGATTCTATTTAGATGTAATTATTATTACAAAGGCAGTCTGAGTACAAATGAGTCACTTGGATTGAATGCAACATGTTTGGATTTTAAATGTGGTAAAAATGGTCATCCTCAAACCTGTTTTTGCCCACTTGGGGCCTTCGTAGAAGAAAATGTGCATTTCTTTGCAGTTATGTTTCTGACCACAACTCTTATTTTACCTGTCTTTTGGTCAACACTAACTTTAGAGGTACATATTTAGCTTAGCTGCTAAATGCTACTATGTTCACCTGCTAGTTGCTAGATACATTGTGGATTGTAAAGCCACAACAGAAGGTGTTTTGGAGTTTCACTTGGAAAATAACTTGAGTTGTAGCACCCTCTGTAGGAGAACCATGAGAACTGTGTTTAAGAAACCATGAGAAGCATTAATGTGTGTTACTGTATATCTAACTATCTTACAGGGAAAAACAACAACTTTAGGGACATTTCCGTTAGCAATAGAGATGTTTTGTAGTCGTAGTTACTCCACATCAGATTGACCATTATCCCATCCGAACATTGCCATCGGTGAGCGTGGCTAAAATGTATCTGTAGAGCAGGGGGGTCAAACTCAAACACACAGTGGGCCAAAATTAAAAAATGGGTGCTAGTCGAGGGCCGGACTGGTTCAATGTTTATTGCAGAACTTATTGAAATGAACTTATTGCACATATTAAACCTGGAACTAACAAAGCTTAAATGATTGCCTATAAAAACAACTTTAAACATTAAATAATCAGTTGCATTCATTTCTTATGGCTCTATCTGCAGCTTTTCCAGAGTCATTTCTTATGATTACATTTTTCCACAGGCCAACAACAGCTTCAACAAAACTATTTCCCTCAAAGAGAAACCAAACATGCCCTGTTGTCGTGAAGAGAGAAAGTGCAGAAGGAAACATCCATTAAACTCAGTGTGCTGCTCTGTGATGCTAGTTCAAGCCAGATACTTGGCATCTCATCTTGGGTGCAAGTTCATCAATGTTTGGGCTCAGGCTCTGAGCTGAGGAGACCCTCAGGATGGAGTGAAGGTGTGCGTGCAATATACCGGCGGGCCAGATCTAATAGTGATTAGAAATTATCCTGCGGGCCGAAATTAAATCCACCACGGGCCTGATTTGGCCCCCGGGCCTTGAGTTTGAGACTTGTGATTTAAAATAAAAAGTTATTTCATTTGTATTATGTGGTCGTACAACAAGCTTAGTTTTAGATTTATGAGTGTTTTTATTCAAGTTTTATGATGTTTTGATTTGTCCTGAGATAACAAAATTAAAGTGTAATTCTTACAGCATGACAAATCACCATAACTGCAGTTTTCCTTCTTCAGTGGAAACTCGCTGCAGGTCTGAAGACGCACACGGACGATTACTGGTGGTTTTGGTTTTTGTCAAACTGCAGTGTGGTACAGTACTGGTGGGTGTTTCCTTCATGTTGCTAAACTCTTGCATATCAACTCTTATTAATCAGTCTATGGTGGCCTGTGAGGGACAGTTTGCTTATTTAGTCTGCCTGTAAACAGGGTCAAGAACAGAAAATGCACTTACTTATCTTTTTAAATGTGTAACCACTATAACTACTGTTGGTGTTAAAATGTGTTGTTTATTTTTGACACTTACAGTAACTTCTTATGTTTATAAAATACGTTATTATTTGTATTTTATTGTGTATTCTCTAGAACATTTTACATACATTTCCTATGCTTAAATATCCTATTTTATTTTAAAAATAATAATAACAATAATATTGCAAATTCTTACTTTTTCTGTTTGTACCATATTTAGTTTTTTAACTCATTCAAACAACTGTCACGAAACACAACTTCCCCTCATGATAATTCGAATATATCCCCTTCAGATTTAGATTTGAAAAGCTGTAAAAAGTTATGAGGAAAGTAATGAAAACAGAGATCTTGATGAGAATAAGATGCATCAGTGTATTATGTAAACAGTGAACAGAGAGTGTGTGAATTTCAAATCTGTCCTCTGTGCACCACCAGCTTCAGGTCAGCTGATGTTGACTCTCGCGGTTTGATGCAGCCGTATCAGGAATGTTCTCAGCGTGAGACGCGGAAAACTTGGCAAAGATCGCTCATCAGTTTCTCCTGCAGCCTCTTTCTTCTGGGCGAAAGAAAACACTGACACCGGCTCAGAGGCACGGCTGCAACATTCAGGCCGACAGAATCTGTGTCAGCACTCAGCAGGAGGCCAAGAGGCAGAGGAACTCTAATACTTCTGCCTCTTCTTGTTATTATTATTCCTCTTGTTCTTGTTCTCCTTCTTGTTCTTCTTTTTCTTCTTCTTCTTCTTCTTCTTCTTCTTCTTCTTCTTCTTCTTCTTCTTCTTTTAAATGGGTAAAATGTTTCAAATGATATTTTATTTATTTATTTTAAATTGTAATGTTTTTAGGTTTTTCCCAATTCTTTTGCGGGGTGTCTGTATAGTTGAAACAAACGTAAATCAAATTTGTTTTAAAAATCCCAAAAAATCTTCTTGTTCTTGTTGATGTTCTTGTTCTTGTTCTTGTTGATGTTAATGTTGATGTTCTTATTTCATCTCTTCTTCCTGCACGCTGTTTGTGTCCATCATGAAAACGCTGTGTATGAACATCAGAATTTAAAACAAAACGGTGTTTACGAAAAACGCCATTCAAGTTTTATCATAATTACTATTTATAATTTGTCCAAGAGATGCTGATGTGAAGTGAACTTTGGCAAGAGGCTAGGAGGCAAATTGTGAAATTGTCAGGGATACAAATGGTTAGTGGTAAACAAATAAATAATAAAATGTTATGAAAAATACAATTTTGACCAAATAAGTAGACCATGTTTGAAAACCATAAGCATACATATTCACCGATTTCTTAGTGAAAAATCTATTTAAATTTCACTGTAATTCTGGTCAAATTCTAGGTTTGAGTTTGATGTTTTTTATACAGCCTTTGGGTTAAATCCCAAATATCAGTCTCTCTTGATCTTTATTTCAAGTAAACAGTCAGTGATGATGGGTGGAAAACCAGTGAGTGATCATATCCTTTCTTTATATTAATGATCTAGGTTCTCACAATGCTTAGACTCATTCAAGGAACACACAGATGTACCACTAAGTGCATCTGCATGTTAACCGTAAGAGTGTTAATCCATCTGACCTGACCGACTGAATACTACTTCTGAGAAAGGAAACGGCACACAATAAACCAACATAAATAACCAATCTGTACACAATGCACCGAATATACCACAGGCTCTTTCTCCACATTGTTCTGGTGTCTCTGACCTTTGTTTCGGTGGCAGACTAAGACTATCATTATGCCATTTCCATTTGCCAAAGGCAAGCCCATATTCCTCAGAGATCCTGTGGTTTGATTAATGTGCTGAATATAATGTAACAGCTGCCAAAAGAGAGACAATCTATTCAAGATCTGTCAGCACGATGTGGATGAACACACGTGCAACTTCATTTACAGACCTTGTTTCAGCATGTAGCATCAAAGAAAACGTCTGAAAATTTGCAGAGTGTTCACTTTCAGATCATGTTTTAATATGTTATTATTGGCAGTGATGGGTCATACAAGGTGGCATACTCTCATATTCTGTCCCTACAACCTGTGGCTTTTCCTATTGTGTCTCTATAACTTTTAACAAGCAAACCAATTGTCTGATCATTTGCTTTCAATAACCTAAGCCTTATTATTTGCTACTTGCAGAAATAAGAGAGATTTATAGATATTTTTAGATTTGACTGGCCGACGTGATGTTGAAACATGCTGGTTTTCAGTCAGCGCCAGAAGATGTGTAGACTTTCTGTTGTACAGATATTATTGTATGTTTATCAAAGGGGCTCTATTGGGCTTTTGGGGGTTTCCGCTTTCCTGTAGTGTGTTATAGGTTTTTGTGCATGTTAATGGTCTGCAAAGGCTAACATCCCAGAGTTTCTCTCCAACACACTCCCCCCCTGCCTAAAACCCCTTTGTTTACCTCCAGAACATAGTGACATCACTATGTAACACTCGTGCTTCTATTGGCTAGCGCTCCAACACATTGTACGTAATAGGCTAAGGGGCGGGATATCTAAGAGGTTGACCAATCCTAACAGAGCCAGCCAGCTAAACAATCAGAGCAGACTGGGCTCTGGTTTCAGACAGAGGGTGAAGAGAGGTGCTGCAGCACAGGAAGTATGAGAACAATAAAGAGCTTTTTGAACATTAAAGCATGGAGACATGTCACAGTAGAGACACTACATACTGATATGAACCTAAAGGTACCCTTTAAGTTAAGGGATTTACAAAGAGTCTAAAGTGTCCTTATAGCAATATTATATCTTATAATAAGTCATATTCGAGTGCTGCCCTAGTCGTTCTTTTCTTATTATGCGGAATTCTGCAAGTTTGACACATTTCCAACCTGATACTGACTCTAGATTTTCTTCCTAACTGTGTCTGACAGGCGTGAATGAAATGAGAAAAAATGTCTCGACAGAGTTTCAGGTGTGAACATGAATGACTGGAGAGGATCTTACACATCAGATAACCACAACTATCTGCCCTCAAAAACGAGGAGAATATGACAAAATGGGCGAAATTATTGACATGATGAATTGACAGTCTTTCGTCTTCATGAATCAGATTTTAAACGTCTCTAAGGCAACACACACACCTTCCTGACTCCTCCAGTATGTCGGGTTAGGATAAAAATGTTAACCTAATAAAAAGGGAGAATCGACCTTCTGTCCATCCTAAGGATGCGTATCTTTCCCAGAATGCACTGTGACGGCAGACACAAGCCCTCTCTGTGTGTCGGCGTTCCCACCGTTAGGAATCACATGATGGATGACTGCGTT
Organism: Notothenia coriiceps; assembly: GCF_000735185.1. Lineage (NCBI taxonomy): Eukaryota > Metazoa > Chordata > Actinopteri > Perciformes > Nototheniidae > Notothenia > Notothenia coriiceps. The sequence goes on along the minus strand of NW_011369947.1, from coordinate 20,664,873 downwards.
GGAACCGAGAGCCGCAGACACTCTAACACGAGAATAACCTGAACACAACACAGACGGTTTCAGTGTTTAACGTCTACAGCTGCTGCCAAGGTGCCCTTTAGCAAGGCATCTTACTTCATCACAGAAGTCTTCAGGGAAACTTATATCATATATTCTATAATGTGTTTTTTGGGGATTGGAAGGACATTTATTATCTTGTAAATATACCTTCCTTCATCCTGACTTGCCTACGTTTATGCCAATTTCCTACATTTCCCAGAATGCCCTTTGAAAATATCTTCTTGCAGACAGTATGTATCATCACATGTGTGCAGAGGTGGGAAGTAATGGAGTACAAATACTTTGTTACTGTACCTAAGAACATGTTTCTGGTATCAGTACTTTACTCCACAACTTATTTTTCTAACAACTTTTTACTTTGACTTCTTACATTTTGAACACAAATACCTGAACTTTCTACTTCTTACATTTTGAACCCAAATAACTGTACTTTCTACTTCTTACATTTTGAACACTAATACCTGTACTTTCTACTTCAAATACCTGTACTTTCTACTTCTTACATTTTGAACACAAATACCTGTACTTTCTACTTCTTACATTTTGAACACAAATACCTGTACTTTCTACTTCTTACATTTTGAACACAAATACCTGAACTTTCTACTTCTCTCATTTTCCAAACAGGCTGGTTCCTTTAGTTTGAATGTGTGTTTGGTGGCGTGATCATTATTATTTAGAGTCATTGCGTGCCTATTGATTTGAACACGATCCGTGTATCCATCATTTCCTGGTCTTCTCTAAAGAAGAGGGACCAATGAAAACGTTGTCATGTTGCCGTTGTTCAGCACGGAAACATTCATTAGCTAACAATGACATTATTGTTCTATTAATATAAAGGGAGGTCAGGTACTCTTTAAAACAGCTGCTAGTTATGGGTAATTTTTACTGAAGTACATTTCAAAGCCCATACTTCTTTACTTTTACTTGAGTAAAGAAGTTTAGTCAGTACTTCTACTTTCACCAGAGTATTTTTAAACACGAGTATCTGTACTTCTGCTTGAGTAAAGGATGTGTGTACTTTTGCCATCTCTGCATGTGAGGTTTTGTAAACGTCAGGCAAACACCTGATTCTCTCCGGTTCATCAGGACATGATTTGTCCTCTCAAGAGAAACAAAGAGGAATAACAGAAGGAAAGACATAAACGTTGACAATACCTGCAAGAGTAAAACGAGAGAAAACGCAACAGAATTAGAGATTTAACCAACGATGTATAGATTCAAAGATCCAAAAGTTCATAGGCTTTATTTGTCATATGGCTACAAAGCACTATCATCATATCTTTAATCATGATAAAAAAAAAAACTAAGATATTAAACCATATATTCCGTATACTTTAAGTATTTTCTTGCCCGTCAAGTTATATTTGTTCACTCCCATAAGGACATTTTAAAGCTTCTGATTGTGAGGTTTCTCTGTAAAGATACATCAAAAAAAGACTGCTTGATTAAAGTTCAATTAAAAGTAAAAATAGCTATATTTTCTGCAAAGTCTATTTTAGTTTTTATAGATTTATTTGAATTCAACTTTTATCTGGAGTAAATAAGGCATTTAATGTCTGGCTCTCAGAATTTACAACCTATTCAAACCACTACATTCCTCCACACTGCATCGCTTCTGATGCTTTGAGAAACATTACCACCTACTTTCACCCGGAGAAAAAGAGACTGAGAGCCGAGTGAACACGGTCGTCTGCAGCGAGCTCTGCTAAATACCTCCAGATGTTTGGCTACTTCAGAGCTCTCTCACACACACACACACACACACACACACACACACACACACACACACACACACACACACACACACACACACACTCTTTATAATGTGTGTCACAGACAATCACTTAACAGGCCAGTGTGTTGACATCAAGGGGGAAAAACCTCAGAGGGGGACGTTGGGTTTGAATATGTCAGAGCTAAGAGAGGAGAACGAGGACTGATCTCTTGTTTGACCGACTTTTTTATATACTTGGGTTGAGGACTTGGACTTGCCTTAAATATCTACTCTGGACAGAATTTTCTTTTCACCAGAACATCCATGGTTCCCAAGTTGTTTGCATTGTGACTGTTCAAACCAATCCCTTATATCTAGTTGTGACCCCTCGTCAAAGGTTATGGCCTCAGAAAATAAGAGAGATTTCATTTTCCCAGATCTTATTTAGAGGATTTGGTCTGAAGACGTGAACTGATCCGGTATTTCATGAGAAGAGATGAAAAAAGTACATTTTGCAGAACAGAATTTGGAGTAGAAGTAGCCGTGCATGAAGCCTGTTGTTGCTACAATTTTTGCACTTCTGCATTTACTTTATTTTATTTCTCCTTGTTATTTTTCTCTTACGTTTATATCAGTATTTTTATTATAATTTTTTCTAGTATATTTCCCTAGATGAATAGAGTATTCTGATATCTGCAATTAGCATGAAATGAAAATACACGAGTAAAATATTTCTAGTGTTTTGTAAAAACCAAAATGTTGATTATATGTGCCCTTTATTTTTCGGTTTGCATTTTGCTATAAATTCCTCATTGATCTGTGTTCAAGTTTAACTTTAGTGTGAGGTTTCCACAGACAAAACACAACCACCTCTTGTGAGCTTCACATACTCATAAAACTTTTTTGAGCTCTTGCATGTACCGATAGCCAACAGACATCGGTACAGGTGCTATACGTTCATTTTAGATTTTGCAGCTGCATTCTGGTTCTTTAATTAAGTGACAACTTCTAGTTCCCATCACTTCTGGCGTGTGGCGCAGTGGGTTAGTGCGCTGATCTTTGAATCAGAGGAAAGCAAGTTTGAGTCCTACTGCAGGACAGCATGTCGTTGTGTCCCTGAGACACTTCACCCCAAATTGCTCCTGTGGGGATTTGTCCACAGTATTGAGTATGTATGCTTTGGATAAAAGAGTCTAACAAGTAATGAAATGTCATTTCTTGACTCACTTTATAGCGTGTCTACAGAGAAACAAGACAATGTGTATCTTGCAATCCATTGTTTTAGTTTATGAGCACATTACATATAACAAAAATATGCTGTTTAAATCATTCACTTCACTCCCTTTATGAAATGAGTTATGCTAAAACACGAAGAATGAATGTAAATCTTAGCTTTTAGGCAACACCCTAAAAACTGGAGAAACACACACAGCTGTTTCCTGGTCGGCCTGATTCAGACACATTTCTAAAACATTACACATGACACAGTGTGTACATTTACATTTACAGCTCAGACGACGTTTGAGAGCCTTAAACTTCAGAGGGGAAGAAAAGCAGAGGAGACAAACGGCTGCTTCTTGTCCTGAAAAATCCTCTGTCACAAAACCAGGGATTAGGAACCCAAGTATTTTGTGGGTATCATTTTCCAATTTTGGAGAAATACTCCAGAGAAAAGTTTATGTGCGATGATTCAGTCGTTTTATGAAAATAATCTTCTTTGGCAGGTTTTTTTAAACGCCTGATTAAATAAAGAGTGGAACAATAAGCCACGCAAAGTGGACTCAATGTCCGAGGAAAGAATAACTACAATCTGTGAATCGATAGCGTAACCACACTCCTCAGACATTCCCAAGCTCATAAACTATGTTTCATACAGACTGTGGTGGAAAAAAACACCACATAAATAATGTTCTGCATCTAAACTCTCAGATTTTTAAGCCCACAGCTTAACAGAATGTCTTCATCTCACATGAGAGAAGTTATTTTCACCTTTATCTGATCAGTTTTTACACATCTTCATCATATGTTTGGTCTCTAAGAAGTGACACAGGGCATCCCTGAGTTGTACCGCAGCCAATCTCTTACTATAATTTGAGGAGATTGTTTGGGGGGGTCCTGTAGAAGCAGCATTCCTGCATGATAGAAATGTATTTCAGGGCTGGGACAAGGCCTGGGAATGGAGCCATTGATATTGGGTGGGGTGTGGGGGGGTTGGGGGGGCTGGCAACAACCCCAACAAAACAATTCTCGTTCATTTTAACTTGTTCAATCTCCTCAACTTCATACAGCTGCGTTGCAGTGACAAAGCACCGCTGTCAGACAGTACAGTCCGCAAACAATGACGGTATATTATACTTATTTTCTCATTGACTTTAATGCATTTTTTTTTAATCGTCATGCAATGGGATTTCAAAACGTTCCAAGGGCCCAATAAGTGTCATGCAACTCAGTCAGCACATCAGCGATCATGTCAGCTTTCATTCTGAAGGAGGGAAAATGTGAAACCACAATATTGCAGTTAGGTGGTTTTTTCCACGACAACAGCAAACAGTGTAATGACAGAGGGTTGGTCTTTATTGGTCCTGGCATCACAACACCGATCCCTCGAGAGGAGGATAGAGCCGTTATTGTCTGAAGAGACTTTAAATTATTCAGCAGGCGGATCCGTGAGGCTGGAAAGACCCCCGCCCCGCTCCTCATTGTCTCAATGTTTGTTGCTTTTCTTTTAGTGCTTTTCTTTTTTGTTGACTTTTGCTTTGGATGCTGCTAAGTTAGACACTTTGCTTCAGAACAAAGATCCTACATTTAGTCAACTATTAGCTCAAATTCCATCACTTTTTATGTTATTATCAAAGTCAACTTTATTGTCAATCGAAATACCGTTTCCCACAATCCCGAATACAAAAACAAATATATATAAAAATATGTATGCAAATATGTATATACCTATTATACTTATTATACTACCTACCTACCTATACCTATACCACAATCAAAAGACATTTATACATATGCACACATTAGAACCTAAATAAAAGCACAACAGTCAAAATATATACAAAATACGGTTTTGCCGCAGTGGTTAGAGCGTTGGTCATCAGATCAAGGGGCGTTGGTGAACTCCAGTTCGAATCCCGCCTCGGGCGTCAGGCCGTTGTGTCCTTGGGCAAGACACTTTACCCGCATTTGCTCCTGTGGGTAATGTCCACAGTAATGACTCTTACATGTCTAATATGTGTAATGTGTAATTGTAAAGCGCTTTGAGCACCTGTAAAAGAGCTCTAATAAAACATTTAATGCATTATTATTATTATTATTATTATTAACAGTCACTTCAATATCTTTAAGAATGTACATTAGTGCCAGATTGTTCATAGCGGCGTCAAAAAAAAAGTGTCTGGTGTTGGATTTGAGTGCCTGTGTGTGTGGGGTGTTAAAGTCCAGTGGTTCATCCAATGGTTCCCAGGGGATGAACCGCTTTATTAAAGATTGACAATTTGGGAAATAGGTTTGTTATATTTCATACCCTTCCTGAAGAACACATTGCAGCATTACTGAGGAATGATCCGGCACATAAACCCCTTTACCAATAAGATTCAATGTGTAAATTCGGCTTTAGTAGTTCGATTTTGTTTTCTATAAACAGACCAATACCGGCAATTTAAATTAAGGAACTCTTCATCAGCTGGAAACAGTCAATCATTCTTGTTACTTTCACTTTTTCCAGACCAGCAGCCTGTACTGTTCTGTGGTTTCCTAAAAGTGTTCTCACAAATGCAGGAAGCAAGATAAATGTGTCATAGTCAACATGGGAACACTTCCTTCATTCTGTAGATTTGTTTATTTCTTGGAATAATGGAATCATTATATTCCACTTCTATTCAAACCTTCACATTGAGAGTCTTTTCAGCGACATGAAGTTGAATTCTGAAAAGGTCAAAGATCCTCGAGGGACGTCATATCAACAGACAGGAAGATGAATCACATTGACCCGTTTAGACCAGAGTTTACCCAAGGGGATTCTGGGATTGGCCATGACACTTGCCATTAAAAACACCATTGTAGTCAGTGTCTACTGTAGGTGCAAAATATTGATACAATCCAGTCTTGGCAATTGGTTTAAGGGTAGGATTCTTGCTTCAGGTGCAAGTCCCCTCCACACCCCATGAGCAATCTAAGTTTATTTTGCTTGCACCAGAATAAAGCATCAACTATGAGCTCCAGTTATGAGAGGTCTTGGGTTCAAATCCAGGAAAATCCCTTGAAAGCACAACACAAATGAGACCCTCTGCTCAGGATTAATAATGTTGATGAATCCACATAGTTTAATCCTTTCCAGACACAAAAGAAAACAACTGCTTGCATGATAAAAGCTGGAAATCAGTCTTCAGTGATGACAGAGAAACCACCCAAAGGTGATCGTTAAAAAGGCCAGATGCTCCACCTTTTCGATACTCAATAATGAACATCAGGTAACAGTTTTTATTTGAATACCGTGCGTGTCGTCTCCTCTCCTGCCAAGATCACTGTGTCACTTCAGAGGAAAAACTCATAAAAGTGTGCAGCTGAAGTTTACAGTCCTCCCATAATGCCCTGGGGCGAACAATAAGGAGCACAACGGACCGTGGGCTTCAAAGAGCTGACTGTGCAACCTGCAACGTAATTACAAAGCTCCCCTGTTTTTAAAAGCCGTTTGATCACTGCAGATACCTGACGGCAAAATGAACGGAAAGTTCTCCTCGACATCAGCAGCTAAATGCTAATATAATGTAGCGCTTCAATTAAAATGTTTTAGTCCATGATGTTGGACACCATAGAAAACGTCTAGAAGTGGGTCGTTTGAGTTTTATATTAAGGTGATATAACGTTTATTTCGATTTTTTTGATCCAATTAAGAAACTTATTGTTGGCTAAACTAATAACATCAACTTGTAACTCTGATGCTAGCCGTGTCTTGTTCACAGGATGCAGTGACTGTCGATGTCTTAATAACTAGACTTTCAACTAACTTTGAAATATAACGATCTGCAATAGTATTTGACGCTTAGTGCAACACACATGGCACTTAAGAGCATAGCAATCTACTACCACCCACCACCACTCCCTACCACTAGGAGTGGTGGTGGATGGGTCAAACAAACACCCTTAACACAGGGGCTAGCCGTTTGTGCCTGAGTGAAAGCAAAACTATAATTATCTTTACGAACGTTATGATACGTGATGCTACATCACTGAGTCGTTTTTTCCACAGCTTTAAATACATAATTACTTTTCTTTAACCCTAAGCCCTTATCTTATTCATTTCTGGACTCTGGGCTCAGGTATTGAAATATCCTCTCAGCCTCTAGCTGGCTAGAGAGCAAGCTAATAGTAGTTGTTGATGCATCTCAAACATAAACTCATAACTTCATCAACTTTTCAAAACATTAAGCGGGTCTTTTGTTGTTTTAATCTACTGATTTTTAGCATATACATTTTTGCTTAAATTGCTAACTCACTAGAGTGGATCCACTTCGCCTGAGTCCGATGGTATCATTAAAAGGTGTTTCATCTATCAACAGCAGCCGTGCGGGGACCGTTGTTTTAATCTGTCCAGGTTTTTTCCGATACAACTGAAGCAGACAGCAGGCATCACTTGATCGTAATGAAAAGCTGGTTATTGATTTCTGAAGGTTAGCATAGAGGTGACAGCTGTAATGTGATGGAAGTCCATCAGAGGACTCTGTCAATTATTAATAAGCTCTGTTCGACCCCCAGGCCCTTAACATGATCACTCCATTCAGTTTGTTAAATGAATAGAAATTGCGTTTCAACCAAGCTCAGGATTGCTTTAAATCGGTCATATCTTTTACTCCATTATAGGTGTGATTGTGCCAACAAAACATGTAACTGCAGAAGATCCTGTCCACTACACTACACTGATTTTGTTTAGCTGATGCTTTTGTTCAAAGTCAACTGCATTCAAACTTGTGGATACATCCCAAATACTGCAGAAACAAATGCGTTGCCTTGGGTCTTGCAATGTTGGTGCTGCTGAATGATGTCTTTATGGTTTCCTCAGAGCTTCGACAGGACAGGACATATTGCACATTTTTCCATCCAACTTCACAACAAAATTATTTCTATCAGATATTCACATGATCAAGAAGATCCATCTGCTTGTTTATATCTTGATAGCAACATGCCTACCAATAGCAGCCTGGCGAATCCTTTTTATAAATTTCCCTTCTTTGAGATCTCCGTCAACAAGACTATTTTGTTGAGTTGTCTCTTAGCAAAATACTCTCTGGTTGGCAAAACTTGTATTGTGAAAAGGAGAAAGGGTCAGACAAGGTTGCATTTTAAAGTAAAGCTTATTAGAAACAACTCACGCCGGTTTCAACGGTGGGTTTGCCACACAAGTCAAATATAAATCTAGTTTAGACATTCTCTCTCACACACACACACACACACACACACACACACACACACACACACGACACACACACACACACACACACACAGTGCAGTGGTGTGGCGCCTGGTGTGATGTGGTTATCACGGTTGAGATACAGAGGTGTGAATGACTGACAAGTGGAAGTAAGAGGCAGCTGGAAGACAAACTCCTGTGTCAGCTGTCAACATGGTTTCTGCACCAACACACACACACATTTCTACTTTCACTGTTTAAACATGTAGTGCAAAAACACTTTAAATTCACAGCAGCTGAGGAAGTCATTTCATAGTCTTTCATTTTAATGAAACTGATACAACTTTCAGAGAGGTGTTGGTCCTTTTCGGCCACAGGGAAACCTAAATATCATCAAAGATCAATCAAATGTAAATTACTAAAATGTTTAAAGCAATTGGGTAAACAATGCTGCAAATAATGTTGTATATATATTCTAAAGTGTTTACTTATTGCATCAGTTTTCAGTCTTATCTGCGCAGAAAGGACTGATTTTGTAAGTTGTGGGACGGACGACATCTGGGGTTTTAGTTTAAAATCTCCCACTGCTGATTTTGACAGAGAAACTGTAATAAATCGCCAAAATAATTATCACTCTGATAATGCTTCAATTTGTGAGTGTTCTGATTTTGGCTTTTGAGAAAGTGGCCTTATGTTGTTGTTTATTAGCCATGTCAACGAATTTCACTTAATAAAAAACATTTTTCTTTGGATCTTTTTGGTATTTGTATGCATAATGCCCTTCACTTCAAATGCTTTTTCTTATGACCCCACCTTGTTCAGATGCAATTCGCAGCCCTTTACACAAAATGTAGATATCTGAAACAAACTATTTTTAGACAAATTTAGCCGACTTCTTCTTTTACTCTAGATGTGTAAGGGGATTGTGTGCAGGCAGCTGAGTGTAAACACACACTGTAACATCGAGAGGAAACCTGCACCCTGTATCTCAAACAGTAACGGCGGCGTTAGACGATCCCTGCTGCTCTGACTCAATCTCACCTCGCCTCAGACGGCTGCAGATAAGAAGAAGAAGAGGTTTTTTATTTATTTAAAGCATGACATGGGAACGCAGCAGCAGACGCCTGAGTCAGGAGCATAACAAGCTTCTCCTGGACTCGTAAAGAGCATTAATGAGTCCGCAGACCACAGCCTCCCACTGCTGTCTTATCAGGGCGTCCTGCGCGGCCTTTAACGTCACGTCGGTCTGTCTGTTATTCTTTACGTCCTTTTGTTTTCTCCTGGTCTGACTAAGATTGCATGCTTTAGTTTGTCAGGTGCAGATCACCCTAAAGCTCCTCATCCAGAGATATAAAAATACTTCTGGGTCCCATGCATTGTTTTTCAAGTGTCTTTGAACAAATATAAAATAAAATCTTCTTGTAATTTGATCGTAAAACTGAGAGTTTGAACGTATTGTTACCCTCACCACCCTCTCACGGGCTTACATTTATTATGAACCTACTGTATATTTGGAGCAAACATTCCTTCTAAGTATAATAAACTTCTTAAGTAGGTAGGATGATTGGTTGGTTTGTTTGTTTGGTTGGTGGGTGGGTGGGTTGATTGATTGATTGATTGGTTGGTGGATTGGTTGGTTGGTTGGTTGGTCGGTCGGTCGGTGGGTTGGTTGGTTGGTTAGTAGGTTTGGGGTTGACAACAGAATCATACTCATACTTTATTTGAAGAAGACACACTAGTAACATTATTACTTCAATCGATGCCAAGTGAGAGTTTTTAAACTTCAAATAAAAAGCCAGTATAGGAATGTGATCCTTTAAAAGCTTTCGAATAAAGAAGGAAAATGTAGTGTGTAAACATGAAGACTGGGTTTTAAGTGTATTAACTAAGGACAGAAATCACAAATGCAACCACAAAAATTTCACAGGAGATACTTTTACAGTTAGAGGTGTGGTCATCAGTCCCCTTCACTTAACAAAAAAAAAGCTGAGCTCACTGAGATGGAAAATATTCAGTAAGACTCAAGAGTTTGTGTGACCTTCAACACTGACTGGCTGCTGCATCACAGTTCATCACTTACGTCTGTGAGTCACACTGGAAATGTCAACTGGAAACTTGAGACGGATTAGAAAATAAATTCATTAAAGTGGGTTTGGAGATTTTGCAAAGAAAAGAAAGAGCAGGGAAAGTGTGTTGAAAATGATTTCCCACATATCAATAAGACATTTTTTGACAGCTGGCGGGAGATAATTGCAAAGAATAGTAAGGTTGAAGAAGAGGTGGAAAAAGATTCTTTAGTGAAGTGAGGCGTGTGGCGCAGTGGAATAGTGCGTTGGTGTTAGGATCAGGGGAGCACAGGTTCAAACCCATCTGCAGTCAGCATGTCGTTGTGTCCCTGGGCAAGACACTTCACCCCAAATTGCTCCTGTGTGGATTGCCTACAGTATGGAGTATGTACGTCGCTTTGGATAAAAGTGTCTAACATGTAATGTAAAAATAAAATACTATGATCTTACAATCCTCCATCAGTAGAAGTCCTGAATTCAAAACGGTACAGAAATACTTTAATCAAAATGTACTAACAGTTTTCACAATCACCCTTTTCACAGTATTATATTATTATAGAATATTTATACAATACTAGATAGATTAGTAATACAGTATTGCGTTTGCATCATATCATATAATTACATAATGTGTTTTTAAAAAGTAGCTAGTATTATGAGTATAAGGTACAATATTTGCCTCCAAATTGTATTGGAGCATACAGTATTTAGCACGAAATGGAAATACTCAAGCAAAGTAAGAATATGTCAAAATAGTGCTCGAATACAATACTTGAGTAAATTAACTTTGTTACTTTCCAGTAGAATAATTCCTTACCTTCTATGATGTTTTGATACGGCCTTTGAGATATACACACATCACTGGTACATTTTATTTATATGTGATCATATTTATGTGTTTAGGCATTGCAGTAAAAAGCCCTCAAACCTGCAGACAGATACCAAAAAAGGGACATGTTTGACATGTGCACTGAACAGCTAATAAACGTGTGTCACTCTGCTCTCAGGACGTTTCTCCAGAAGTATTTTAGCTGTCTCTGCAGTTTTAACAGCTGAATACCTCGGAGCTCGGAAGTCTTCAAAATTAAGTGGATAATGTGTCGAAAGAAATCATGTCTAGTGGAGGGTAATAACTCACACGACTGCATTTTCTGCTTAGTTTCACCAAATTCCTACATGCATTTGACTTTAATAAACTACTGAGTCACTTCTGGTTTTTCTTCAGATTGTACTGAACTTTCAGCCTTTGAGTCAATCTGCACAAACCTATAAAATATGTTGTGCTATAAGGTGGTGGGCTCTTCTAAGTGTAATTATTTGTGGATGCCAGCTATTATTCTACGCTACAAGCAGATACAATTGAGGTTGACTGAGAATCAGCTGCAGAGATTTACTCAGAGCTTTCTCCAGATGCATATAAAGAACTCAAGTTATGACAACTGCAGGAAGACAAGGGGTTTCCCATGACTCTGTTAGCGTCCAGTAATATCCTTTACACTCAATGCTGCCAAAAACCGAAAATTCCCTCACATTTAATAGTGACACACCCAGTTTACACTCAGCACACAGGGCTGCAGAGCTCTGTTAAAGTTAACAAATGTGTTGTGATCTGGAGAGGAAAGTGTACATGCTGATAGGAAGGCAAAAGAGAGGAACTGTGTGTCTTCTGTGTTGATGTCCTGCTGTGGTTACCATCCCACAATAACATGACTGTGGTCTCTAAGTGGTGAGAGCGAGGCACCAACACAGACAGAGTTCAGTTGGTTCGTTCCCACAGTGCTGTGAGACGCTTCGGAGGAAACAGTTTGTCTAAATGGCCGACGAAAGGGACATATTTCTAGCTGGAAAGTAACTCAAAGTAACTTAAGCCTCCTCTGATGCTGCTACCCGCCGGACTGGACACAACTGAAGGGTTTACTGTCCGTTTTATGAAGTGGGAAAGGAGTCCAACCCATCCAAAAACTTTAAGTTTTCCTTGTTACATTTACCACCATCATAAACTTTTAAGTCTCACTTTGGAGTCTAGAGAGGCATAGTTTATGCAGACCAGATGCAAAGCACTTGTAGAAGAAAAAAAGAAGAAAAGTTAGACTTGGAGGCTCAATAAAAGACAATAAGAAACATTCTTGATTTGAGAGAGAACTGTGACTCCTCATGGCTCGTTGGTCTGAGGGTATGATTTGGGTTCCACTCCCGGACGAGCCCATGCTTGTCTTGTTAATTAGTATATTAAGGAACCTATACTTGTCTATCTACCAACTCCAACCTGGGTAAATACTCTCAGCTCAGCTCTCAGTCTATCTTCAGTCAGGGTTCAATCCCTCCCCTCCAGTCAACATGATGAAGTGTCCTAGGGCAAGATACTTAACCCTAAATTGCTCCCTTAGCCATGTTTTCAGAAGTGAAAAAGATTATTAGACTTTAATGAATCTCTGAATCAAAGTGTTTAAAAGATATAATATCAATCAATCAATCAATGTTTATTTATATAGCCCAATATCACAAATGTTACATTTGTCTCAGTGGACTTCACAGTTTGTACAGAATATCAGTATGACAATACGACACCCTCTGTCCTTAGACCCTCACATCGTACAAGGAAAAACTTCCAGAGAAAAACCCACAGTTTAAAGGGGAAAATGGGAGAAACCTCAGGGAGAGCAACAGAGGAGGGATCCCTCTCCCAGGACGGNTTCTAAATACCGCTGCTGGTTTATAAAGTAACAAAAGTAAAAGTACTCATCATGCAGATTGGCCCATTTCAAAATAATATATATCATATGTTTTGATTATAAATATATATAAATATATTGGACTGATTATTTCTGTGTCTTAGTTTCTCTTATGTACATTGCCTTTTTTATGCTGCTTCAACACAAACAATCTATCTATCTATCTATCTATCTATCTATCTATCTATCTATCTATCTATCTATCTATCTATCTATCTATCTATCTATCTATCTATCTGTCTATATAGCCATCCATCCATCCATCCATCCATCCATCTATCTATCTATCTATCTATCTATCTATCCATCCATCTATCTATCTATCTATCTATCCATCCATCTATCTATCTATCTATCTATCTATCTATCTATCTATCTATCTATCTNTCGTGGATTCATGTTCTTATTATAGACACATGCATTTCCAAACATTTGGTCTTTCCAAACATTTGGTCTTCGAAGAGATAATACATTTTACAGCGTAGGTAGACCAAATGTTTGGAAAGACCAAATGTTTGGAAATGCATGTGTCTATAATAAGAACATGAATCCACGAGGATGTCAACAATCCTGTGGGAGCCATCAGGGAAGTAGTATGGTGAGAGTCTGGCAGGACCGCAGAGACTGGTTCAGCCACGCCACGACTCGAAGTCCAGGACTCAGATCCAGTACTCAGGATAGAGGATCCAGGACACACGACCACAGCAACAGGATTAGCCTCGACTCAGGATCCCGGCGTATATGTAGACACAAAAAAGAGATTTGGGGGAAGGTGGGTTAATCAGAACATGAGAGTACACAGGTACAAACAGACAGAAAGACGAAGTAAGGTGTGTCCCCCGACAGTCTAAGCCTATAGCAGCTAAACTAACGTATTCATAATACAATTAAAACAAGGTAACATCTAGTACAAGCCATCACATCAATGTAATACACATTAAAGGTGGGGTATGTAACTTTGGAGAAACCAGCTCGAGTGCGCTAGAATTTGAAAGTACGCAGCCGTAAAAAATCTGCCTCTTCCTTCAGACTTCCTTACAGAGCCCCTCCTCCAACACACGAACTCGCACATGACCAATGAGGAGGCGCGTTCACACCGGAGTACTTTTAACCGTACTTTTCCCGTTTAGTTCCGTTAGTGCCTGGAATTTTGCGTTCATTTTGCGTTCATTCAAGCCAGTCCCCAACTCCGGGGACTTCAGGCCGGGGACTTCGGGTGGCAGTATACGCCGTGAAGTGGTTTGCGGCCTGCCAGTAAACCCAAAGCAGAAGAAGTGATGTCAGCGGCTTCATTTGCGTAATCTTCCCTCAGGGAACTTATTCCGGTGTGAACGCGATCTGTACTTAGTTCCATGGGGGTACTAAGTGCTGGCACTAAGTGCTGGGCACTAAGTACGGCAAAGTACTTGGTGTGAAAGCGGCTAATGAGGGCACGAGCTGCGTTCACACCGGACGCGATGCAATGCTTTGGGGAGACGCGGACAGACGCAAATTCACTCCGACAGCGAGCATGAAGCGGTGGACGCAAATTCCGCGGTGCGATTGACGCGATTGAAGGGGGCCGCAACAAACGCTCGAGTTCAATTTTTTCAACTCGAGTGTCATATTCGCGTGACGTGATCTTGCGGTAGCCAATCAGTGGTGAGGATCTCAGCCTGCCGTCACTGACGTTCAACCAGAAAACATCAGCCTTAGCTGTTAGCAGTTAGCAGTTAGCACACAGAGCTCACAGCTCCTCATATCTGTTCAGAAACTGGACAAAAGTTAAACAAGTACAAACCACAGACTGCCTGTGTCATGGCGAATACAGTCGCTGGTTTATTTATGTCTCTAGGCCGTTGTTATGAGTGTGGACGGAGCATATACAACGTTAGTTTAGCCTGGTCGATCCGATCTCCATTCAGAAAACACGCATTTTAAAAGTTTTTTCGCCTGCCGTCTTGTCTGCAGACTTGTCAAGCATTAATTCATGGTTTTTACTAACCGGTATCAGTATGTTGTTATTTAGAAACGTGTATTACAATTTAATCACGGTCAAATATGTTCAGTTTGTTCAGGGCCGTCCCACCCTACAGGCCGATCATGCAGGCTGCATGGGGCCTCACATTGCGCAAGGGGCCTCGCGCAGGGGGCCTCGGCTTATGAGCTCGGCTTGTGCGCAGTTCTCCGCGCAGTTCTCAGCGCAGTTCTCAGCGCATGAGAACTGCGCCGAGAATTGAGAACTTTTGCCAATTGCCATATTAAAACATCAGCTGCAATTCATGACATGAAGAAGTCATGCATAGCATATAGGCTAATGGAGATGCAGTTATTTCCAGCATTTTTTATTTACCATTCATTCAAGTATTTTATGCCTTTTATCTGCTAATGTACCGGAGGAGGAGTGATAAACTGTCTGTCTAGTTGGCTTACAGAACAGTTAAAGTTTACAGCCTAAAAAACATGGAGCATTTTTTCCCCTTTTATTCATTTTTATGTCAATTTGCACATTTCATGGTGATGCTCAGCCTCTCCCCTTAACTCCTAACAGTCATCATCATGTCAACCACAACACAGAGTTATACTGATAGAAATGTGTGAGTAGTTGTTGATACATTGTTGACAGAGGGAACTACATTTGAATACAGATTTAAGAAATATCCGTTTTTGAGCATGTAATAAGCATGTTTTGTCTTGACCATATTACAACTATATTATAATAAAATAATATAGTATTTATATTATTGAATTGATTATTATTATTAGTAGAAGTAGTTTATTTGCATTAATTATATTTTAATCTTTTTGAGGCTAGTATTTACAGGAAATGCAGACGTATTCACCTGTAAACGCATACTGAACGACATACATGCATATTTACCATTTACCTCACTGTATAAAAAAGTAACTGTGTTGATAATAATAATAAACAGGAATTATATTTGCAAAGTAGCCTACTTTGTTTCC
>NW_011369947.1:20639026-20643067 GCF_000735185.1 Notothenia coriiceps | reverse complement strand
AGGGCATTAAGTGCAAATTGAAATTGTTTACAAAATATGAAAATATATTAAAAGATTATACAGATAATACAAAATAGGACCAATATTGTCAATGGCTGCCTACTCCACTCTCCCCCATCTCATAGAAGTTTCCAAAGATTTTCATAATCATGCTTTTTGGTCTCAATTTTTCTGGCTCTTGCTTTCGGATTGTTAGCTAAGCAATGGCTTTGAAGCCAACTCTTGACATATACCTCTGGTCTGAACTTGTTCAGTGGAGGGCCAACACACTTGATGAAAAGCAAGGCTGACATGCTTTTTACCTCTAGGGAGCTTCTAGTTGTGGTTAAAATGTTCATCTGACTAAACCCACGTTCACACTCAGCTGTGGAGATGACCAGAGTGTTCACTGCTTGAAGGAGGGGTTTCAGCTCTTCTGGTGCTGGTGGTATCATTTCATCAACAGTTTTGAGTCTTACCAGCTAGCTAACACGAGAGAAAAACGTAGCTAAACTCCAAACTAAGTTGTTATTGCTGCCTATGTCCATAGATTCCACCTTTGGTGTGTAAAGTAATGAGTAATTACTAAGATTACTGACTCTTGACTTACCTGAAATGTTACTTTTAGTATTTTTAAATATGAAGTCCCTCAGATCGCGTTGTCCTCCTGGTCGCTTGGCCATTGTGATGACCGTTACCTGCGCTTCTGGCATCGATCAAACAGGCGCATCACGGCGCTCTGGCGCCCTCTAGCATAGCGTCAGTGACTTGGTAAAAATGTCATTGCGTGTGTGCGTGCTCCCTTGCCCACAGTATTTTACTCAAAATGCGCAAAATTAATGTTGAAATAGCAGTAATACCAGTGCCACGTTCATTGATAAAATGAGATAAGGGATGGAAAGGGGGAATGGCAGTTTTAGAAGGGGGATGATTTTGACCGTTTTTATTTCAGGGGGGATGCCATCCCCCCTCAACTCGAGTACTGACCATAACAACAACTTCAGCTGGTCCAAAATCGTCTCTCGATACCAATCTGTTTCACTTCTGAGTTTGCAAACATTATAAATAAGTCTCCAATTCTGAAATAAGAACGAGTCGGAGAGCAGAGAGATGCAGCCCAAGATATTCAATCCAACATAAATATTGCTGAGATGATTTGGCATTTCTGTTTATTAGAGGGCGGTGCAGTGCATTTGTATTTAATCTGTCCCTCCTTGTGTCCTTTTCAGATGTACTCTGAAGGCAGCGAGTATCTCCATCAGAACAACGAGACAGCCCTGCAGTACTTTAAGAAGGCCTCTGACCTGGTGAGCACTCGCACTGCTATGTTAATCTGAACTCGGTCATTTACACCACTATTGTAGGGAAACCAAAATTGAAGAAATAAACAAAAATGGACTTTACATTTAAAGAGAAAGAAATATTGAGAGATTAATGTTGCAGAAAGAAAAACTGAAAGTATAAAGTCTCACATTTAAGACACTTGAAACAATGGTGGTTTTTCCTAAGATCGGGTTGTAATTAGGCTGATACTACTTTGCATGGGAAGCAATGCGGTTTCTTTAAAAAATACAAACTTATTTCCTAGTTTTATTCTTATGAATGTGTAAACATCATTGCAATTGTGTATCAATGGAATCTCAGTTAAAGAGCATCTTGCAGGTTTTTATTTTTTCTACATTTATGCTTAAACTTGCTTGAAAATTACAATTAAAAAAGTGAATGCAGGATTTGATATGTTTTACGAGACATAAGGGTAGGAATTCAGAGGGAAAGGAGCAATTTTGAGCTCTGGTCTTAAAACGGCTTTTTTTTAAGGTCATACGTCAAACGCGTCATATTACATCACACAGGGGACACATCTCCGCTCTCTGACCGCGGGTATAGTAGAGTTGCGTTAAGTAGAGCGGTTGTGTTTTAAGGAGCTGGTATTTTTCGGTAGTTTTACATTGTATTTCACCATTTGTAATCATGGTGCAGTATTGTGTTTGTGCAGGTTGCACAAATACCAGCCTGTCAGGACATCGAGTCCACAGTAAAAAGGACCGGAGCTAGCGTTCGTTCCTGGGTGCGTTGTGCATCCACCTCCCTGCAGCACATACTCTCCACAGCTTTATCAGGAAACCGTATTACTTCTCTCTCCCCCCCCTTCGCTGCTCTCTCTCTCTCCCCTCCGGTACACGGCACCGTAAGACATAGTGTGGAGTTGCATTAGGTAACGCTGTGGTGGCTGTACTGCTCCAGCCGTCTCCTTTGTGTGTTTGTTTGTTTCCCCCTGTCTGTGTTGTTTGTGTGTGCGTGGTGGCTGTCACTCCTGGCTCCCGGCTCAACCTCCACTCACCTGCTGCAATCAGCTGTGCACCCTCCCCGACTACACACCTGCTTTCCATCAACCCATTTACAACGACATATCAACGGAGGCTCCACAACCTTTCTCCGCCAGATCATCAAGTATCAGCCGTATCTCGTGTCTCTCCTCCGGTACACAGCACCGTAGTGTGGAGTTGCATTAGGTAACGCGAGATACGGCTGATACTTGCGCATTAGTTTCTGTTATGGATCAGTATCAACAGTCCTGCCAGTAACGTTACTATATTATCAATGCTACTTTAGTTATAGCCTGATATATGATAGCTAACTTTACAATGTTGTGATTTGACGTTAGCTAACATTCTGTAGCTAACGCCGGTCACTCACCAAGATAGCTACCCAGTTCTCCACTGGTTCTCCACACACCACAGCTCAATTTCTCCGATGGCCGTTATTTCTTCTAATCCTTGGCTGCTCCTGGTCTCTTGGACGCCTAGCAGGCTCATAATTATAAGGTTGTGGTCCGTCATATGCATTTGAATATTCATGTTCAACTTCTTCTGTGTCGAAATTAGCATTGTTTATTAATACGTTACACCGGCCGCTCTCCCCCTTGTGTCCCCCGTGTTACGTCACACGCGGGAGGTCACGTGCCGAGAATTTTTTATGCGGAAGTGAACATTTCTTACAAAAACGACGCCANAATTGATCTGTTTTTGTATTTTTTTCAAAATACAAAACAGATCCTGCATTGCAAAAACAGGGCTGGAAAGAGCAAATAGAGCTAAATGAGGCATGGCTAAAATGCAGGATCTGTTTTGTATTTTGAAAAAAATACAAAAACAGATCAATTTTTTCATGAAGTGTTTAATTTACATAATGATTTAATTAATCACGATACAAAATTAACCCTTTAGATACCAGTTTTGATCGTATAGCAGTAACTGCTTTTTTGAAAAAATAGTAATACACTATAATTCAATATTCTAAAAACTATTTTGACTTTATTATTAGTATAATCAGCTGATCCATCTTAATAATAAATGAGGGACTGTTAACCTACAAGATTTGTACCATAGACTTCCATTATAACCACATTTTTTTATCCCCTCCCCCCCTTTAAATTAAAGTGAAAAAAAGATTTTGCACTAATTGTCCTCTGCATTTGACCCTAAATGTTAGTGGTGCCATGGCAGCCCGGGGACCGACTCTAATTCTGAGGTGACTTGGTCAAGAGCAATGAAAGGAGTATCTGAACATCCATAACATGCATGTTGTTTTAGGAGTATAATAATTATCTTTATGCTGGTTGGTCTCCCACCCTCTGCGGGTTATCAGCACAAATTATGTCCCCATATGATCAAATCCACCATCCCCCCTGATTTTTTTTTTACAACTTGAGTACTGTTGATACGTTATATTTGATAACATATACAAATATTTAGAGTACATACTTTCATAGGGGGAAAGTAGAAGGTCAATGATAGAAATATAGAATATGAAATATCAATAAGATACTGTAAGTGATCTCTACAATAAAACAGTTTAGTGCCGGATGTCCAAAGATATTAATAGGAGGATGTGCAAAAAAGACAAACTAATTAGGCTTTATTTAAACATTAAAGAATACTTTAGGTTAANTTCCATTATAACCACATTTTTGTATCCCCTCCCCCCCTTTAAATTCAAGTGAAAAAAAGATTTTGCA
The DNA here is from genome assembly GCF_000735185.1 of Notothenia coriiceps. NCBI lineage: Eukaryota > Metazoa > Chordata > Actinopteri > Perciformes > Nototheniidae > Notothenia > Notothenia coriiceps. The sequence goes on along the minus strand of NW_011369947.1, from coordinate 20,639,070 downwards.
CTAATTGTCCTCTGCATTTGACCTTAAATGTTAGTGGTGCCATG
>NW_011369947.1:20601668-20638986 GCF_000735185.1 Notothenia coriiceps | reverse complement strand
AATAAATCTAGTAAAAAAAAAAACCTGCAAGTTGCTCTTTAACCTACAAGATTTGACCCATAGACTTCCATTATAACCACATTTTTGTATCCCCTCCCCCCCTTTAAATTCAAGTGAAAAAAAGATTTTGCACTAATTGTCCTCTGCATTTGACCTTAAATGTTAGTGGTGCCATGGCAGCCCGGGGACCGACTCTAATTCTGAGGTGACTTGGTCAAGAGCAATGAAAGGAGTATCTGAACATCCATAACATGCATGTTGTTTTAGGAGTATAATAATTATCTTTATGCTGGTTAGTCTCCCACCCTCTGCGGGTTATCAGCACAAATTATGTCCCCATATGATAAAAATCCACCATCCCCCCTGATTTTCTTTTTACAACTTGAGTACTGGTTATGGTAAAGAAACAATGTCCAGCTTGCTTGTCAGTGTAAAAGAAAACAACTGTAACTAAGCTGTCATTACAAACTCGTAAATCAACCCTTCACCCTCCCACAAGCTGATAGAGACACAGATGTCACCCACCTTGCCGAGGAAAGCCATAGCGTGTGTATTCCCTGCATTTGCAGCCTGTGTGAAGTAGTCGTACGCCCTCTGTTGGAGAGGAGGCATCAAAAATACATTAAACGGTGTAAAAACAACAACGACAAATAAATCATGTTTTTATTATTTTATGTACCTGATGATTCTGTTCTACTCCGCGTCCTCCATGCAGGTGTAGCTGACCTAACCCCACCTATCAGGGGACACAAAGAACTTGGTTAACTTGTAAGTGAAACACGATTAGTTACATAGATGGGAAAATCCCATTTCAGATTGACCATTAACATTCACACAATGACGCCTTGTTTTTTCCAATTAAATATGTAATATGGGTTTCAAATGCAGGTCAAATATGTATATCTTTCTGACCAAATGTTAACTTTCTTCATGACCAATATCAACTGTTGCCCAGCTTCCTTACCATGAGATCAATTCACTGTGAGAAGACACTGAGACCAGGTCAAAGTTAGAATTGAAATATACAAAATACAAGGCTACACAATGAGGCTCCGCATTGCACGTAGTTATATTTCTTTATCTGAAGTTCTAGAAATAGCTTCAGATGTATTGATCTTTTCTTCTCAACAACTAACCCCGATACCACCACTACATTTGATTCAGATCCCTGCATTGCATTGAACAAACACTCATTGGTGATACGATAGTTTACCTGAGCCTGCACGTCTCCTTTCTCAGCTAGAAACTGATAGTACTGGATCAGGTCCTCCTCCAACATCCCGCTGGTGGACCCCGGGTTCTCCACCTCATCCAGCAGCCGGATCCTCTGCACCGCCGAGCCCCCCGTCAGAGACACGTCACTGGCCACTGGAGGCGGGGAGGGGGAGAAGAGGAGGCAGGTGGAATAGAAGGAGTGATGAGCCCAGGAAGAGACGTCACACCTGAACATCTTATTATATAATTGGAATAGATGCTCACCTTGATTTGCCACCAGCCTGTAGTGTGTCAGTGCTGACTCACAGCTCTGGGGAACACCCACACCTCCCCAGTATCTGTATCCCTGAGGACAAGATAAAAGGAATGTCATTTTACCATACTTAGGAAATAACGACTGAGTCCTTGCTCCACTTAGAAAATAAACTCACCAGGATCATATGGGCTACCAAGTTTCCACCCAGAGCGCCGAAAGTGTAGTAAACCAGGGCCTGGCACACAGAGAATGTAGGACATATGTGAATAACTGTTAGAAATTGAGCAATTTTATTACATTATTTTACAGTTTTGTCCAAAGTAGACAGATCAGTTATACAGATTCTAAAGTACCTTAGCCTGACTGGAATTAACTCCAAGTCCTGCTGCGTAGAGAAAGCCAAGAGCCTGTGGAAAGGTAAACAGAGCACCATGTTACACAGCTGACTGAGGGCATTTGATAAGATGTCAGGTCAAAATGGCTTGCGATATCTTTTCCAAGTGACACCTTAACATGTTCATACGAGATCTTTACCGTCTGGGCTTTAGGCGAGCCTTCTATGGCGAGCTTCTCAAACATTTCTCTGGCCATGGTGACGTTTTGGCTCATGTAGTCTCCAAACAACATGGCGTACGCCACCTTCTCCATGGCTTTCTGGTGGCCTTTATCCGCTATCTTCAGCAGCTTCTCGTACAATCTGAGAGGGCGGATGTAGAAGCAGAGGTGGCGTGAGTAAAGGCAGATTGACACAGGCATAATACAAATCGTGTGTACATGAACAGAACCATGATGAGATCTTAAGCAAACAAGGATGTGCCGGGCTAAGTCTCGTGCTACTAAAGCACACATAAAACAGGTATGGCCTAAACTACTCCTATAGTGTCGTTTTAACTTGAATTATTTCATAACACCATTTATTATACACATATCCAAATGTTTGTAGAGAATATTCAAAAGCTTGACAAAAGAAATAGAAACTCACTCTTTCTTCTGGGTCCTCCTGGTGGTGGCGTTGAGCATGCGCAGCACCGTCAGGTACTGCTCATCCGTCTCCTCCACCTGCAGTCGCTGCTGCGCCTCCTCCTCCGCTGAGGGAACAAGAGAAGCCAATGAAGAATGCAGATTACAAATAAATACGTTTTTAAATCTTTGGTAGTGAAGAGGGCAATAGTCATTCGGAAAATGAAACCAAAGAAGGTGTTGAGCTTCTTAAAGGCTTTTCATTTGATGAGGAAATAAATATTAGTAAACAGTTCTATTTATTTTCATTGGGACTTCAAAATACCGGCTATCATTTAGGATATAGCAGCTAATGTTAACTTACTCTCACAGAATCCCCACTTCTTCTCATAGTCATAGTGGTACTTGGTGGCGCACCACAGCCGCCCATCCCCCCGTCCGTCAGTGGTACAGTCCGAGTACTCCTTGTCCATGAAGCGGAAGGGGAAGATGCAGGGCTCTCCATGGGCTGTACCACCATTCACCACAGGAACTGTATGAACAAAATATAAAATGATATATAAGAAAAAGAGAAAATAACTGGATGTTTTATGAAAACATGTAAACTTTTATTAAAAATATAACCCTGTGGGGTACGTTGGAAATATTATAAATGATTGTTTTAACCAGGAATGCATGTCACATCTCAAATATTGTTGTTGGCCTAGGAATCTCTGTACTGTATAAATCATTAACAAATAATTCAAGGTACCGGTAACTGCTTTTTTGGGCATAAAAAGACCATTAGCAAGAGGTGGGTAGCTGGGTATAACTTTAACAAGCTTTCTTTTCTCAACATAAAAATATTGTTATAACAAAACCACCCATTTCTCTGGATAAAGGCTTTGGATTGCAGGGTTTGCCCTTCCCTCCTGCCCCATCTGGCATATACAAATGTTTATGGCAGATATACATGGTTTGTGCGACAGACACTGGAAGTGTGAGAGGATTTAGACAGTATAACAAGAATGAAACAAGAGGGAAATCCCCCAATGCAAATTGTCCTGTGTTTTTAGAAACATACTATAATAATAATATAATCAAGATACTCAAATAGACTATGCTGTGATATACAATAAAATGCTCTGTATACAGTATACACCTTTTGTCCCCCTCCTCCTGTGTGTGTGTTTTATTTTGTTTGAAATAGTTTGTATTGAGTGTAAATAAAACTATAATTGTAAAAAGACACAAATAATGTGTTACCATGTCTGCTCTGCTTATTTTAATTCCATGAAACAATAATTGGAGATGAATGGATTCAAACAAAGTCTGTTAATGCTAATAACTGCCCATCTTACAAGCTCATTCGTTTATGTGTATGAGATGCTAGCAGGAAGCTGACAAACAATCCCCAGGTAAAATGATGTAACTGTCTGCAAGAGGAGCCACAGGTGCGAGGCGCTGTTAATTTCTCAGGGGGTTTAACCACACACACACACACACACACACACACACACACACACACACACACACACACACACACACACACACACACACACACACACACACACACACACACACACACACACACACACACACACACACACACACACACACACACACACACACACACACACACACACACACACACACACACACACACACACACACACACACACACACACGTCTCAAAGCTGCTCCACTATTCCATCTGTCCCTTGCTTTAATTGGACAGGCAAAAACCACTCCACTCAAAAGCCGGTGAGCTAACAGTGACAGAAGAAATGCCAGCTCATGTCTCACACAGACATTTCAAAAGCCAAGAAAAACATACCATCGCCAGGAACAAGAGCATGTGTTTGGTAGTTAAAATACAGAGGTTCAGATTCAGTTCATAACATTCAGGGTAGCACGTTTAAAAAACAAAACAACTTATTGTCATTATATTGACCTATTGCAATATGAAACACGATTTTGGGGCTATTAAACGTTTTGCATCATTATTATCAATGACATTTATAAAATATATATTAAATGATTATGGTCTGTAGAATATAGTTTATATTTAGCCTTTAACAAATATTGTACTTCCTGCAATCTGAATATTGCACTTTTATTTTGATAAAAAATCCATTAGTTGTGCAGCCCTACAACAAATTGCACTCAACATTAAGCCATGTTTAAGCATTCTGCGTACTTGGTTGAACTGAGTGCAAAGCTAACTAACTAAACCTCTGTAGCTGCACCTAATGAAGCATTTAGAGTTTATCGTTTAAGATACATGTTCAGTCCTTACTCTCTTTGGGTTTCTCCTCAACAGGAGGAGGCTGCTCAGGCAGGTCCTCCTTCTCCTCTCCCTCCAGTCCTTCCTCAGTTGACGGTTTCTCCTCTTCTGGCTGCGAGACTTCATGACGAGAGGTCACAGAGGCACCGGCCACAACATTCCCTGCCAGGCGGACGTCTTCCTCTTCAGCATCTGGGTCATGGTAAGACTGGAGAGATGCCCGAGATGTTATTATAAAGGAAACCGGAAATTCAGGTTGTGTACAGGTTCTGATACTGCAGTCGTGGATGGTTGTGTTACAAAACAATTGATGTACAGGTCATTTGCAAACTGAACATTTACTGAAAGTTATTTCTGGTAAACTTTAGCCAGTTAAATATGTATTGAATCGGCTTAAGTTGATATACTTGATGGAAACTCCTTCGAAATATTACAGGTAATATTTGCTTGCAACTGTAGAAATTAATCTGTACACACATTAATATGTTGTAATTGTATACAAAGCTAGCCCCCTTTTCCTCGTCCTTTAATGTACCAGGATATGCATGTAGCTATGATGGTTTTTTACACAAAAAATATCCCAAGGTCATCAGCTCTTAGTACAGCCTCAAGTGCTTCTCCTTTATATTGTTAACATATGTAAGTGACAGTTCTAAGACTTTTACATTATCAAGGGAAGATAATAATAGATTATGAAATAGGTTATGTGCAGATTTCAATCTTAAGGTTTTTTTGGATGCAGATTAAACAGTGAAAAATACCAGTTTTCTGATGCTTGAATGAAAAGACTCAAATAAGAATCATTTTTCAGCAATACAATGTGTTCACAACACAACAAGTTGTCGTTGTTTATCTTTTTCAATGAATTGTTTGTTTCAGATGCGTAATTGCCAGGTCATATTCACATAACCCTAACAAATGAGAAACAGATCACTGGATTTCAAAGCTGCTTAACAGAATCACACTCGAACAACATACAGATTAGGGCTGCACGATATATCGTGTCGTGACGATAATCGCGATATTCACATCGCAGGACGTGCAATTTTTTTTAATTATTATTATTTTTTATATACATATATTTTTTTTAGGACGTGCGATATTAAGTAGGCAAATTAACTGAAACACGTCATGTTACAATTATGTTGCTGCTTGCTACAAAAGGAAAACTCGCGCGGCTCATGTCAGGGATACTTGAGTGAGTGACATGCAGGCTCTGCATGTACAGCAAAATCACAATCAAATCTCCAAAGCAAACGGACCCGGTGATTAAAGGTAAAAACACTAAATAAAGTAGTTTCATGTGTTTCTCCAGGGCAGTTCTGCGGTGCTAACCGAGCTAGCTCAGCTTGTTGCTCTGATAACTTAAGATCCAGACGTCCGTGACTAAAATCTTTCATCTTGTTAAATATTGTTAAAAAAATACTAATTGTATAGATATCTGTTTTATAGTTCAACAAAGGATGGTTTGCTGAATGACTATTGAATATTGTGTTTGCTGTACATGCTAATGTAGCGACTTGTATCATATACGCGATATATCGCATAGGGGGGGGGGAAATCGCAATGTCAGTTTTTTCCAATATCGTGCAGCCCTAATACTGATGTACCTGTGTTTTGTTTTGTTTTGTACTGTGTTAATTGGTAATTATGTGATGTAAGAATATATTGTGTCTTATCTCGAATGTTTCGAAGAGTTGGAGACACAGGTATATATTTAAATGCAATTGTACCAAAGTGTGATTAGTAGAAGTACTCTGGAAATGTTCTCAAACATTTAGTTAACACCTAAGTTAAGTATATTTAAAATATATATTTAGGTAGTAGTTCGGATAGTCTTGAATCAATCCATTGCTGTAGTCTAAACATCTCTCAGTATCAACATAACGTTTGCAATTATATCAACAGTTGTTTGCATCATATACAACAGAAATATATTTATTGATCCCAAGGGTTTGATATGAGGATCATTATAAAATAGCTCATGACATACCTTTAGTTCTGGCCCGTCGTTCCCCTGTTGCTCTTCATCTGAAAGGTATTAATAAGGGAGAGTAAACACAGTGTAAACTTGAGATGGATGAATCTGTTAGCTAAAAATAAACAGCAGCTTGAAAACAGTTGAAGAACCGTAGACACTTCTGTCTGCGCACATATTAAACAGTTGAATGTCACACTTACCAGCTGTTATTCCTTTGACGAAGACTATCAGCAGAATGGTGAACAAATAAAAGGTTCTTGCCGTCTTAAAATACCTTCTATAGCCCATTGTTGTTGATGTCGACAAGCTAACGCTCTGCTAGCTGTAGCTGCTGCTACTTCTATCGCCAAACATTCAGTTACAGTTGGGTCACACTATAATATTCAGCTTAAATAAACTCTCCGACGCTCAACAAAACGGAACCGTGTTGTCTTGATATAAACCTTGGTTGACTTTAGCTCCTGTGGCTGTCAAACAAGCTAACAGATTTCGATGCAACCTGCGCTAGCAGAGTAGTAACTGACGTTAGCTAGCTAACACGCTAGTCTTACATAGCCACACGAAAGACCAATCAAACAGCGCAATATTATGAATGAGACGCAACTCCTTAGTGTAATAAATGGTTGCCTACTACCTCTCGGTACTCTCAATCATCCAAGTTTTACAGCGACATGCAAGGCTTTTGATTTATATTAGCCAGATACTACTTAGCTACCCATGTTAAGCTCCTACTACTGATCGAGACTTCCTATTCCCTCATTTGGACCAATCACAGCGCGTTCCGTTTGACAGTAGCCAATGAGCGGGCACCTACGCTGTATCAGCGAATCAGGTGCGTACACAATTTTGTTTCCAGTTGATGGGTTTGTCCGGTTTGTACGGTTTGTCCACGACACCAATACAGGTTAAGAAGATAATCATAAGTGCATACACTGAACAGTGAATCCGAAATGTAAAGCATGTGTATTATTTTGTTGCAGAAAGGCAATTTTGAAAAAGGACCTGAATTGTTTATTTCCAAGTGTCATTTGGTTTGTGTGTTGTTTCGAGTCAACAAAATGAGACAAGTACCGTAACAAGTGGGTTAGCAATCGTAAAAAAACTGATAGGTAAAATTGAATCCCTAAACTAATTGTGATATATTACTATATTACATTTAAGCTGTAGGATTGCTCTCCTCAAACCACCGTATGAGTAGGGTCATGCCTATGTTTATCCACCTCAAGCATGAGAATAACATCAGACTAGGGCCATTAATTCTCACAGGAAATTAGCATGGCTCTCTACTGGTGGACAAAGGGAAGTTAATGTAAGGAGGTATGCACATTTAACAGGGGAAATAATTTAGTTGAATATGAAACGCAGAAATGTGTTAAATTGAAACACGAAAAAATACATTCAAAGTATTTTTGCACACATAAAAACAAGCAGATGTGTTAATGAATAACTACATGTTTATTTACAGGCTGCTTTAGTGGTCATTCCAGAGGCAGTAATAAGACATTATTATTTGAATAACATTCACAGTAAACAAGATAATACAAGGCAGGGAGATGACACATTATTTGTACCCCACAGCTTTCCACAAGAGAAATACAAGTCATGTTTGACTTTATGGTGCAGATATGATCCTCCAGAGGCGGTGAGAAACCACACAGAATAGGGTTGAATTTATATTGAAAGCCAAGAGAAGCACAGCTATGTGCCAAAAAGATAAAACGGAGAGATTTTCTATTCCTGTATTAATACAACCGTTTTCAGTGTAGAGTATAGAGCAAAAACATGAAACAACTTAAGACAGGAAATGTAGTGTTCTTGAACTGTTCATCTGAAAGTGTATAATTAAAGAAGGCCATTTATACAGTCGGCTATTCATTCCTTTAAAATTATCAAGTCTTTGGGACAAAACTTGAAAGGCAATTGACGAATTTCATGCAAGCAAACACAGAAGCTATCATACATACATACAAATGTGTTTTTTCACATTTGTACACTGGCAAGTAGCAGTTTTGGATGATGTCTCACACATTAACACACTCAAACATCAACGTTTCAAAAGTTGTAATGTACACCAATGTTATGTACCAAAAAAAAGGTGATGTCGTCAATGCGTGTCCTGGTTAACCGTCAGAAACAACATAATTCTGAAAGGTTTTGGAGTCACTGTTGGGCCTCCTCCCTCACTTCTAACTTACAGTACAGTAGTATTTCATCACTTTTCCACTCGGTGACGATCCCATCCAGCTTATGACCCTTTAATATACACACATTCACTTTAATGTTCATCCCAACTAGTTACAGTGAAGTGCTTGGATATATTCACATTCAATTATGTGACCACACATTCAAATGTCAGGGCTTTAATATAAATAAATTAAAAGCCAATGTTATAAAATTAGTTATTCATAAAAAACATGTCATTATGTTACGTAATTGAATGACGATTCAATACATTTTAAATATTTTTTTATTGTCCCAATCTATATTATTCCAGTATATTACTGCAGGCACAACAAAGTGATTAGTGGCAATAAATCACAGTATAAAACTGCAATACTCACGAATATCACATAATATTAGGAATCAAAATGGTGTGGCCCAAGTGCTGGGACAACCTGGGTGAAATGATGTATTTCCACCAAAAAGAAAAATAGTGGCTTTCAGGCCTCCATAGATGAAATGTATTAAAAAACAAGTGGTTTTCTTTAACCTGGACCACTCTCTGCTACTGTAGGCTTATGGTACCTGAATCCAAAAATGCCAACATGTAGCATAAGGCAGCGAGGAGACAACTGGAAAAGTCTGATATTCTAAATCGAAGCACATCATTTCCTTTGTCTTGTCTGAATATGTGGTCAACAAGCATTTCAACATTTACATTGGACTACTCATTGCTCTACTCAAACCAATAAGATGAAAGCATGCAACCACTTGCGTTTAAAAAATGAACACGTTGCTACATGCAAATGTTCTAAGTAGTCTCGAAACCAGCAGAAACCACAGAGAACCAGGTGGTGTCTCCTCTAAAAAAGGACCCAGTGGTGAACATTTGGTGCAGTCCATTCTCCAGCAGGGCATGATGGTAAGAGTTATCTGTGCACAGCTCTGATGACCCATTCTGCAGTAGGGTTCAACTCGAAGAGGTCTTTCATGTATGTTTCTCCATCCAGACATCTCTCCTCTGAGGGGACAACAGACAGAGAGGAGGGGGGGGCAGAGGTGACGTGCAACAACATTAACATTAACCTTTCTGTTGGTCGCTTGTTAGCAGACCCTTCACGCGATGGCAGAGCGAACAGGTACAGGCAGGGCCCATCGTGATAGCCCTATAGTTTAAATCTACTACCCACAAATAAACATATGGACATGGTTTACTATTTTTTTTAAAATTGTAAATGTATTTAGGAACCTATCAATGTGATTTTAAGTTGGGGTGGACCTCAAATCCTCTAGGGGGGGCCGGGGGCATGCTCCCCCGGTGAGATTTAAAAAAAAAATGTTTTAATTAAATGCATCAATCTGGTGCACTTTGAGGGGACTAGATCTATGGAACAGAACTGTATACATTTCAATAATCATCAAATCATGGCCATAACCGATAACATCCCACTTCCAATATGAAAAACACTGAAACTTGTTTATTTCTTTATTTTTGGTTCATTTATAGTTGTGAGTGTGTCTGTGCTCCTGAATCAGCCTCTCCTGTCTCGCTCCTCTCGCCCCTGCTCCTCTTTGAGGCAGCAGCAAAGGCTAGTTTTAGCTCTCAACAAGTTTTAAAAGTGTATATTACCTTTTTTTCACCTAGTTAACTTTTTATTTATTATTCATGCATATTTTACTAATCACTACCCCCTCAAATGGAAATATGTGTTTACATAAATGGTGACCAAACCGTTTGAGACCCACAGAGAACTTAGACTAAGTTAACTATCTAAACCAAGGGTGGCAAACTCATTTCAGTTAAGGGGCCACATACTGCCCACTTTGATCTAAAGTGGGCCGGACCAGTAACATCATAGCATAATAACCCACAGGCCCTACATAACGACAATATTTCTGTTTAAGTGCAAATAAGTAGCTACAAGTACATTCGGAAAATGTCCACATGTAATGAGACGCAAAACGTTATGAACAAACTGAAATGTNCAGTTCGAGCCTATTGGAGTCGAGTCCTCTCCATTTCCTAAGAGACTCACAAATCTAGTCCCTACCGTTTGTATGCCGGGCGCCCGGCCTAGGCCAGGGCCCTTCGTAAAGTCCGAAACCCGGTAGACCAATCAAGGGCTTTGATTTATGATCTGTATGACAGTGGCCATGTCGGCAGGCCACATCATGTAGACAGCCAGTCACCCTGTGTGAGGCAGGCCACTTAACAGGCCAGGCCATCGGGAAACCCCCCGGTCCTCCCGATGGCCAGTCCGGGACTGGGTACAGGAGGCGCAGAGCGAGGGATGATTGTCCCCAAGTTAATCCATCGCAGATGGCGTTGTGGTCGCGGACGAAAAAAGAAAAACAAATATACCTGGGCGGCCCGTGCAAGTAAAGTGTATGTGTGGGAAACCCTGCATACCGTTACACTCATAACAGGAAGTACGTTTTTCCTCAATAAGGCCTGCCTCGTGTCTCACTAGCAAGGTTATTAGCAGAGAAAACTAAGGATTCACATTGTAATATATTTGTTTGTAGCAGGAGCAAGACTTACTGATGTTTCCACCAATCTCATAGAGACACAGCTCTTCTTGTTCCACTGCCACTGAACTGCAGGGAAGAAGAAAGAAAAAGCAAGTAAGAGAAAGAGCTAAAAGGTAGAACAGGCATTTTTTTAGGGGTGGTGTTGAAAAAATTCCCTTACTGTATATTCTTTAGCCATTTTTTTATTTAAGTGATCGAAAAAGGGAAACCAACCTGCCAGAATTTGAAAAAATACAGTCCCCCACAATGTTGCGAATAGTTTAAACTGATGCTACTGTAGCTACTGCCGATTGCGTTAAGCAACTGAAAGGCTAAACTTATAGCAACAGTCATTTTCTGTATTTGTAAGTCTTTGTTGATATTGTCAGACTCTTTTTTTATTTTAGTCAGTCTTACTTTTTAGTGAGCAAACAAAAGGATCTCTCTTAAGTGAGCTGTGATTGGCCAAAGTCTACCTTTTTTAAAAGAGGATTCTATACATCTCTCAGACCAATACAATTCCAATATGCTCAAATCAAAGGTTATTATACTGCCTACCCCAGATTTAAGGCAACATGAAGAGAGGTCAGGCCTCATATTGATAAGATAAAGTACTGTGTGTGTTGGTACAGTGCTGCATGTAGACATTACCTGTCCTGGCTGAGGAAGCGTGTTAAAACATCAGCAGCCTGCAACTCTCCAGTAAGCTGAACTGCCATGGACACTTTACTGAACTGTGGAGCTTGAACTCGAATAAATCCCTGTGAGCTCTCCTGGTTGGAAATACCGACGGATATAAAGAGAGAGGGAGAAAGATTAACATACAGTCCATTATGTTGTCATAAACACTTTAAAAAAGGAAACATTGTACTCATCTCACACACACACACACACACGAGGCCGGGGCTTCACTTCACTGCAAGAATGAGGAACTAGGATACATTCCTGCTCTGCTGTTTAACAAACTGCAGACTCTGTTTGGTCTAAAAGCACTTAGCTGAGAATGACAAGTGTTGCCGTGGTTACTCACTATCCACTATATTGTTAAGGAGAACAGCAATTGTATTAATTGCTAGGATACGTAAATGTCCCCTCTGTGGGACTAATAAACGGATTCTGATCCACAAGAAACGACTGTGGAAGCAAAAAAAAGAAGTGTGATCGAATTTGTTCTCATTACTATTATATACGTCCACGTAAAATAAATATACTGTAAATATGGAATGATAGTTAGTCAGTTTGTTTGCTCTTAATGCCAACATGTTGCACCAACAGACTGTAGAAAGGATTGCACCCAGAGAACAAAATACCCACATATCATTCCTACACTTCACCACTAGATTTCCCTGTTTCTCCACAGACTATTGAGAAATAGTTCTGCTTTAGTCAGAGTCTGGTTTAAATAGTTTCCTACCATTTCAATTACATTTTATAGCACTGGTGGTTAAAAAACATGGTCGTCCTGAAAAGTGTTTTGCTTCATTAACATTGTTGACATTGACTCCTTTTTGTAGAACTAGATTCCGGGCTGCAAATGTTTCTGAATTTTATATAAAATAGATGAAATCATTTCAGAAATTCAGTTGTGTTGTTTTTATGTAAGGAAATACTTTAAAAAGGCACTTTGTGTTGAAGAGCCCTCTGACATCAATTTTAAAGCACCATGAAGTACATTTATATGAACACAATAAATAAATGTTGTATCTGGGAAACCTCTGTATGTAAAAGAAATGTGGTATAATACAAATTAATTTTTTTTAGAGAAACCTTTGCTGTGGCTCTGAAACCTTCACTGGTTCTAATGTATTCCCACTGACCTCTACATGACCCCTACATTTAAACTCCTACCTCAGGAACAGCCTTCTCTGATGGTTTGTCTGTGGTCATCTTCTTCAGCAGCTTCCTCACGGCTCTCTCTTTGTATTGTTTCCGATGACTTTCCATGTTCTGTTGTCTGACCTGGGTCATAATGAACTTTGGGATCTGGTGATAAGACGCAGTGAACAGGAGATCTTATAACCTTGTTACACACTGACCCATCCTCCACCCTTAGCACAAATATACCTTTCAGAGTAACCAAGACAAATCAGGATGCATTGCGAAACATTGTTCTCCATTGATTCAGTCACACAAGCCATGACATGGACTAAAGAATGTCATTTTTTGAATGCTTACTGTCCACAAAAGATTCTGGTATCGAATCAGCAGCCGGACGATGTGGGCTGTGCTGGTTGCCATGGAGAACTCCTGCTGTTCAGTCACCTTGGAGCGGAAGCCTTTGAACATGAAGATGTTGGGCGCCATGACAACAGAGACATTGTTGAGAGTCATTTTATTCTTGTCCTGGTGGTCGATCACACGGTGGAAAAACTCCACTAATGCCTAGGGGGAAGCAAACACAATCCATTTCACAAATATAATTATCAAAGGGTTTTTCTTTGTATTTACTGAAGGGAAACATGAGTGTGTATTTACCTTCAAAGTGTCACGGTTGGTCTCAGGTAACAAAAGGATGAGCAGATTCAAAGCCTGCAGCTGCTGCTTCTTAGTGGGGAGCTCTATACACACACACACACACACACACACACACACACACACACACACACACACACACACACACACACACACACACACACACACACACACACACACACACACACACACACACACACACACACACACACACACACACACACACACACACACACACACACACACACACACACAATGCAGATTAATGTGGGAGTAAATCAAGCAGAATACTTCATGAACAGATGCCACACGTACTGTTGACGGCAAAAAAAGCGTTGAGGTACTCCACAGTCAGCAGAGGGAGGGGTAACTCCCTGATGAACAGCTTCAAAAGGCTGGCGGCATCGTGCTGCTTTAACTGCTGCCATGGAAATGTCCCGTCGTAGAAAGACGTCTCGAACTCCTGGCACAGCAACTGGATTTGGGACAGAAACACACAGGAAAGCTTTTTTTATTACATTATCACTAAAACGTACATATTGTAGACAGGCTTTTCATTATGAATCACATATTTTTTAGTCACTCACTTTATCGTATTAAAGTTAAAATGTTAATCTATATGACTGTTATTTCATAAAGTTATTGCATTATGCATTTGTCTCAGACTCTTATATTGTTTAAGCCTCTCCTGTTTTCAAAAGTCTAAGTCTTGTTCTTTCTTATCTTATTATAAAAGCTATCTGTTAAGCCCATTTTATTACCACTTGGATGAAATTTGAAGGTGTAATACTAATAAAATGTGATTATTGATTGATGCTATTGCCACACCTACCAATCTTAGCATGTTACAGTGTCTGTAGTGATAGTGTTAAAATGCTTAAACAAACCTTGACTCTCGTGGCTGCTCCAGGGATCCGTAGCAGCCCCTCTGTGTCCAGCCCTTCCTCCTCTATATGATTAATGAGCTAGGAATAAGACAGAGGGATACAGGTTAAACATCACAAGCAGAAAAAGTCAGTTCCATATTTGTTAGGTTCAGGTTGCATTGTGGGTAGTGTAAATAGATTCATTGACATATCCCTGTTGTATAATCAATGACTGTTTCCCCTCATCATAGCTGTAATGGTGAATCGTCCTCATCTCAGACTGATGTGATTGGCTGATGGACTCACCCTCTGCAGTATTAATGGCACTTTGGTCCCAGGAGCCCGTCTGTGGTCTTGTTCCAATAAAGTGGCAAGAGGAACACCAAACAGGCCACTCTCTGCACAAAAACAAGCACAAATATTTAGTAAAACAGTCGTACATTGCATGTTTACCTGGAATAAATAGCAATTTGTAATTAATTTGAGCTCTTTTTAATGATTTTGTTTTTCTTTTTGTGTGTGCATAAATACTTTACATGTGTGTGTTTACTTTGTATGTCTTAGTTTGTGTCTCTCTACAGGTCAGAGTGTTTCAATACAGTTCGTATGTTTGTGTGTGTTTACCTTTAGTTTTAACTTTGACAGGTTTGTCTGCCTTCAGGTCGATCCCAGCAGTATCGAACAGGGCAGTCGACTCCACGAGCACCAGCCTGCGCACCTGACAGAACATTCCAGAGAGAGAACAAATATTTATAAGACAATGAAATAAAATGGGAACTGGTTTAATGGACAACTCAACAAAATAAACTCTTATTGGGGAATTTGTCCCAGAAAGGCATTATAATATAATAAATATAAATCATGATATTTTGGTTATTAATTTACTAGGACAAGCATTGCTGCCATGAAGGACATTGGAACAGTCAAACACACCAAAACTTAATTCATGACGATCGACAATAAACCAAAAATGTGGAAGAATTTAGCTTTACACCAAAGAAAAATGTAAGAAAACGGAACAAGATTTAGCCGAACAACAGATGTAAAATAACAAATTTTAAACTATTATTTAATAAATTTTCTAATCTAACTAAAAAAGATATTTCAAAAAAGGGGCTATGGACTGTGAACTAAACGATTGAATGAAAGATGATCATTGAAACATTGCAATTAGTTTTATGCAATTATTGCATCCACACATCATTTCCCTCACTAACCTTTTTCATATCCAGAGGAGACAGATCTCCTATTCTGGTCTGACCTGTTTTATCTCGGAGCAGCTTAAAGTTCTGCAGAGGAAAATTAAAAGAGAGAGGGAGACAGAAGGAAGTCAGTGACTGTGGGAGAAAATATTAAAAGTAAACACTCTGCCAAATTAATTTACAACTGTATTTATTTGCATAATAGGTTGAATGAAGGCTGAACACATGGGACAGTGGACAGCTTCAACCAGCAGATGGCAGTACAGACCAACACTCAATGCCAGCTTTTATTAGAATGAACAAATACACTTTATCACACCTAAAAGTGCAAAGTGAGCATTAACAAAATCATTATCTCTGGTAATCATTGACTCACAACATTAAATATTACATGATATAATCACTATTATTACCCTGCCCTAAATGCAATTCAAAATTGACCTTTCTATCATTGCCTGCCAGTGCATTCAATCAGTGCACGCAGTTGATTTATTGTGACTTCCCCATTGGCTGATTGTATCAGCAAAGACACACAGCCTAGGAAGTGAACTGGCACTTAGCCTTCAGTTATTGTGTGTGTACAGGTGTGTGACTCACTGGTAGTTTGTCATCAGGTGAGTTTGGGCTAGCGGTGACCTTTGCCCTTTGGTGGTTGTCCCTGTAAGTGAGCGCCTGCTCGGAAAACGCCACTTCAACGTTCAGTTCTGTCTCCGTTTCTGCAGATAGACACGCATAAAAAGAATAAAACATACGACCACAAAAGTAGTCCAGTATAAATGTTCTTGTGTTGTAAAGTTGTGTTTACACAGAAAGGCAATTACATGTGTTTTTCTGTAGAAATGCCACAGTCACTGCAGCACAAAGAGGTATTTTTTTTCTGCACCAATAACCTCTTCATGGCAAATGAATCAGACTTTTGCCCCCACGTTTGAAAAGGGATGTACAGGTATAGTTAAACATTACAATATTATGTAGAAAAGTCTCTCATTCTGATGCTGTGTAGCTTTGACATTGAGAAAATAAAGCAACATTGTATTGCCATATGTTTCCAGTTAATCGTTTTATTCCATTTGTATAGTAGCTACAATATTAGCACTTCAATATTAAATTTGCAAACGAAGAAAGAGGCAAAAAGTTAATTGTTTTTATTGTATGATACTTAATCATGTTTTATCTTTTATAAGATAGTATTTCTAACATGAGTTACAAGGCAGACGTGTATTTGGGCCTCAGCTTGTCCTTCTCCATGGTGACTACTGAACACGTGTGTCTTTAGTCATTTGTTGCACCTACCAGCTGAAGTGATATCTTTTTGTCCGTTCTCACTTTCCGCCTTCAGCTCAATGGGCTGCTCATGCTGGAACAAACACAGAGACACATTAGCACACAGTGTAATGTTCAAACAGTGACAGATTTACAACGAGCTCCCCCTCCTTTTGTACATTTTTTTCATGTTACATATTATCTTGTCTGTTAATTAGTGGAGAAACTGTCCGTTCTAGTGAAAACATTAATGCAAGACTCTTCAAAAAGGTTTATTCTGCTGACCGGAGTAGTATGGAGTTTCAGTACTTTGAGCTCTACCTAAATCAATACATGCGTTTTCCATTCATTGAATATCAAAGCAGTGTCTGGTATAATGAAGGGACTTGATTTTGAGGTAAGAAAGAGGTATTAGGTGGTGTAAAAACAGATTTTGCAATGTGTTTACCAGGAGACAGTAGAAGTAAGAAAAAACAAACATTTGGCAAAGTTGTGAACACTTCCTCTGTGGTAAAAAAAGGGAACTATATAAAGTGTGTGTTGTGGTGTGATGCTTCCAACTCATGCTATCAAAGGGGGAAGAGATCATAAAAGGAAAAAACTGTATCAACTTCATTTTTTCCGAAACCACCTGGTTAGCTAAACTAAGCACAAAGTCTAATCTTACTGTGTTACTAAGTGAGTTTCAGAGGTGGTAGTAGGTGGATTTTGTTACTTTGGACAGGCTAGCTGTTTCCAGCCTTTATTTAATTTATACATATAAAAAAGAGAGGGTAAGAATTAAAGAAAAAATGTATCATTCTTGAAATGACATAAGAAAAACATGAAGATACATACCTTATTAAATATCAAGTCATAGAACATATAGCAATATATATAAATATCAGCAACTAATACATTATTGATAACCATGAATGCTTTGCTGGGCTAACTGGCCGCTGGCTTTAGCTTCATATTTAACACGAGTGGTATCAATTTGTCATCTTAATCTCAATGGAGAAAAATGTAGGAATATTTCTTGAATGAGGTCTTCAAATTTTTGTAACACAGATTTAAATGTTTGATGAAACACACTTAAAGTTATTAAAACCAGTGACACAGTTTACAGCTGAACACCTGTTCGTGGCATTTTTTAGATCCTATTATTAAAATGGTGTTATGTGTGTGCTTGGCCTCACCTTTTCAGGAGGTCTGAATATATCTCTAACATCAGGAACGTGTTGCCGGTTGCGTCGCCGTAGCAACGTCTGCTGTAGTGTTGTCACACGGCGCTCTACTGCTGCCGCCTGCGATCTGGTGAGCGTGGACAGAAACACGGCACTGTCTTCTTCCTGTCAATCAAAAAGAAATCTGATGAGTGAATTGCTTTAATATCTACACATTACATTACATATTACTTGTTAGATGCTTTTATCCAAAGCGACTTACATACTCAATACTGTGGACAATCCCTACAGGAGCAATTTGGGGTGAAGTGTCTTGCCCAGGGACACAACGACATGCTGACTGCAGTAGGATTTTAACGCACTATTCCACTGCGCCACACACACAGAATATCTAATGCCTTTAGTCAGGTTATGCTCACTGAAAGATGTTAACTGCAAATATGAAACTCTGACTCAACCTGGACTAAATATTTGAATAAAGGAAAGATGATTGACACCTGATCCTGGTCAGCCGCTAGTGAGTCATCAAACAGCCGCGCTAGCCCCGCCTCCGTAAGCCACGCCTCCTCCTGTTCGCCTTCTGGTAGAGAAAATTAGAGGAAGATAACAACAAAAACGAATTGTTTTATTTAGTTCCTGAGATGGGATATCACAATTGTGTTTCTTAAATGCAAAAGTAAAGGCAAACGTTTTTATTTATTTAACAATTCTACAGGTGCAGGAAAGGGAAAGGTGTAACCGCAAACAGAGCGGGACACACATACCATACAGGAAGAGTGTGTTTGCTCCAGAGAACAATAGTCTTCATAAACAAGCTAAATAACACTTGGATATATACACACAAATTGTATTCCTCTTATGCAAGGAGATGAAGAGGTAGCATTTATGATAAACAGCTTTTTAAATGTAATAAAAGTCACTCCGAATCACTCTGGTCCAAAACATTTAGAGGATTTAATAAGACGGATTGTGATAAAAAAAAACATAAGCTAATACATTTCCTTATCTGGGAAAAAAAAAAAAAAAACGTAATGAGACCTTCATGCTATATTGTATTTTTTTAAAATGTTAAGAAGTACCATATACATTTTTTCTTTGATTTATCTGGTATTTTTGGATGTACCATAATAATTAGAAATAACATATTTAAGATTGTTCAGAAAATGTATGTGCCCCATATGTGATGTAAAGTATTTCCAGTATATCTTAGTGCCATTTTTAAGCTTTGAGCAAATGTAATGATTATTGGGATACAATCTGGAAATGTATTTATGTGACAAATATATATTTTCCCATGCCTAATTAAAATGCTTTCCAATTGAAATAATGTAGAAAAATAAGCAAAGTAAGTGGGAGGCCCTTTGTCTCAAAATCCACAGGTCTGGAACCACAAACATGCCCAAACTAGCCTGTGATCAAAACCTGCCAATATATCATCTGTTCTGTAAGTAGACTGCTCCAAATCAGGAACAAAACACATGAGGTTTAATGACTGTCTGTGTTGAAACGGGGAAACGTATGTCCCTTTCAGGTCTATCCACGGACACGGCGTATCCTACCCTCAGGAATTTTCTGCTGCTCCTCCTCTGGCACTTCCCCTTCTCCTCCTGCGTCTCCCCTCCCTGATCCTCCTCCCGAGCTGGTGATATTCTCCACCTCCTTCCAATAGTCGTCCATCTCCAGCTCGTCCAGAGAGTCCTGCCAGACGTGTGAAGAGACATGCATGAGATGACAATTTCAACATTTAGTTTCAAGTTCCCATTCGCGTTTCATATCTTGTTTTTGTCCTCAACAGAAGAAATGTCAGATATGAAGCACAGACGTAAAACAAGAAGCAGCAGTCTAAACATGTCGTTATAACTGGGTGTACACCTTCTCTCATTTATACACAAAACACGCATATTTTACATAAAACATTTTTAACAGACTTTGGAGCTCTTCCAATAAAGCATTTCAGTTAGGTTGATTTGTTGGGTTGTTACCGAGTGTATATGCTGGCTGCTATGCACTGCTCATTCCTTAAGAAATCACAAGTGAAGCCACCCAAGAGCTGTAAATTACTGAAAAATATGAGGGCCAAATAAACCCTTCCTAAATAGTTACGCACCACACTGTAACAATGTTAAGCAAAAGAAACCAGTACAATTTTCTAGAAGAAAGACGGCTGTTCTCCAACTTTTCGTTTTATTTCAGTGTTTGCTTACACTTTGGTGTGTACTTTTAACTTTGGCTACCTGTTGTTGTGGCTGCTGTACCTGAGCGGCGCAGGAGAAAGACATCTTTAGAATTTATTATCATAATAGTTAATTGTACTTCACTGTACAATATTTAACCTTACATTCTATTTCGGTCACCTGCACTATTTAATTCAAATGTATCGTACTCTGTTCATTTGCATTATTTTAATTTTTGTAATATTATTATTATTGTTATTTTGTTGTCTTAAGTCCTTTATATAACGCATTGCACTGTTAGAGATGCTCCGGACCTAAGATTTTCATTGCCATAACAACACTGTAGCTACTCTGCACATGATAATAAAATCCTTGAATTTTGAATCTATTCAGCTTACTAAAATACAAGCATTATCATGTATGAAAGTCATACAATATATAGAGTGCTAAAATTGATTAATAACGGGACTATAATATTAGTTTGAAGGTTTAATGATGCCGAAATAAGCCCTGAGATTGTGCATGTTGTTGTTGTTGTTGAGGGTTATCTGCCATTTTAAAATGACATACAATAGCAGTGTAACTTTCCAACAATCCAAACTTTGAGAAAATATCACAGCAGAATATCATCAGAATGTGACATGAGGGTATACTTACTGTAGCAACAACCCAACTCTGGGAAATACGTTGCCAAATCACTAAATGAACGATTCTCCCATGCAGCCTACCTGAGAGTTGCTGCGCAGACAAGGTGTCCGTGGCCTGGGCCTGGATTTGGGACTGGGACTGTGTCGGGGGCTGGAGCCGGGCTTTGGGCTGAAGGAGGGCTGAGACCAGGGGCTGGAGGCAGCACTGGGGTTGAGTAGTGACGGTGGGTCAGTAGTGGAGGTTTTTGTCCCGCCTTCGGTAGCAGAAGGCCCGGATTCATCTGCTAGATGTGTGTTCTGGTTCTGTTGAAAAGTGTAGTGGCCAGTCCTGCGAGTACAACAGAGGGACAGAGAGAAGGAAATCAGGGAGTTAAAAACATACAAAATCTGGTGATCTGTCGGAAAAAGTCTCCAAACCTGGCCAACATGCTCCAACAAAACTACTAATCTTGATTTAGAAGAGCGTGTTGCCCAAGGTTTCACTTACAGCTGTGCACTTAGCCCCTTGTTTACCAGTGACGCTATGAAAGTTACAGCATGGATCATAAACATATTATATTGGATTATAAATGTAAGATTGTGTAAGAAGAACAAGCTGGATTGTGCTCTATGAAGAGGTTTGTATGGGGCAGACAGATTTCCGAGATATTGGCTGTTCAAACTCCCATATTTTTCTACCAGATATGGCGTTAAATTGAGTATTTAGCGTTTTTCTGTGTATGAGTATCTTAATGGGTGATTTTGAACACACTCATCATTTTTTTCCTCGTAAACAGTCAGCGTGTCAAACGAGACAGCAGTGTGTTGAATTCCCAGCCAGTCAGCTAATGAGAAAACTGCAGGGACTAAGAATAGCAGCCTCACACAGCCAGCTCAGCTTACACTTAACTATCTATTAGCATAGGCTAGCATAGTCTAGCTGATACAGCATGAAGCATTAGTGCTAATTATAGTTAGGATGATTACCCAGCTCTAATCATTGAAACTGTTTTCCATACACACTCTCTGAGGTGTGAATCAGCTGATCATATAATAACCATTACACAACTTAATGGTAGTGTGGGTGAATCATACTAGAATTACGCAAAGGCTAGAAATAGTGATATAGTATTTTAAAAGTCTAGCCCTTCATTTTTTTAATATGGTGGTCATCTAGAATTCCTACTGATGCACCTCAGGATTTCACCACTACTGATTTTGTTCTGTTTCGTTATTTTCCTTTTGTGTAGCTCAATGAAGTAATCAAAGCTAATTTTATATGATATAATCTGAAGAAGTGCTAACAAAGAAATGTGTCAAAATGATACTACAATATCATATCACACTGCAATACCTCATGGCATTTTACACAATATTAACACCAAAAGAAGTGCCGGTACAATATGAAGTAAATCTGTTGGTAAATCATAAGAATGTGTGTTTTAATATGGCTCTCATTCTTGTGGCTTTGCAGATGTCCAACTGAATGTCTCCTTTGTTGTGACAGGAAGTAACATCTGACACAGCACATTCTGTGTCTCTCCCCCACTTGAGGATAAAGAGCTATTATGGGGTGAGAAGCTACAGTTAGTTCAACTGACTGAGGATGCAGCTGCTTTCAATAAATCTGTGCTTACTGT
Organism: Notothenia coriiceps; assembly: GCF_000735185.1. Classification (NCBI taxonomy): domain Eukaryota; kingdom Metazoa; phylum Chordata; class Actinopteri; order Perciformes; family Nototheniidae; genus Notothenia; species Notothenia coriiceps. The sequence goes on along the minus strand of NW_011369947.1, from coordinate 20,616,228 downwards.
CAACACATATCACTTTAGCGGCACCTATCAAAACTCAGCTGAATGTGTGTTAGTGGGGCTGTTCAAAAAGTTTAGTTGACAACCGTAGTGTAAGGGAATTTGATTATATAATAGTTAAATAAATGCAGCAACCAGATACTTTGAGTAATATTAAGTAAACCAGACTTGAAGAATATACTGTAAGCCACCAAATGAACACCAATGTGTCACATTTCAAGATTGAATATGTCAATAAGGTATTTGTCAGACACCATTGGTCCAGTTTTTTAAAACACCAGATGTTGCGACATGATTTGGAGTGTTTTAAAAAAAAATACAGACTGGCTTAAAAGTAAATAAAAAGGCGAAATGTACCACTGATCAGAAATAAATGCCTGATTTGTGGGAGGTCATACATTTACATTAATCGGGTGAATTTTTCAAAAAGAACACTTAGATGTCTCTATTTGGCACGTAGGCAGATCATTACTAGGAAATGAGTGCAATTCAGACAAGAATATATATGCATTTGATAACTCTTGGTGAATGGACATGGAATCAGGGCATGGAATAGTCCACTACTCTCAAAAGAACAATCAATTTAATTAAAGTATTCTTACTGAGATGAAAGGATAAACTGTAAATTAACGTGTGGGGCTAACAGGGAAGTCAGGCTGACCAGCATCGAGTTGATGTTCTATATTCATTAATTTGGAGTTATGAGCAGGACTGAAGGTTCACGCTGAGCTGAGACTGCATACCACAGCAGACTTCCTGACACACACACACACACTTTGTGGACTTACTTAAAAAGCCATACAAAAATAACACAGGTAAATATAGACATACAGACACACATTTTGATCTGGTACAACAATTGATCTCCACCTACACCAATCTCTTTTCTTTCCCACCTCCGTCTTCCTCCTCCTCAGTTTCCTTGCATCCTACACTCGTCTGGGTCTTGTCGTGCCTTTCCGTTTCCTTTCTCCTTGGTGCTTTGGATTTCCTGTCTGCTTTCTTCCTGTTTTCCTATATAACTATCATGATGGTTCCATGTCCTCTATGGTGCTACTCCTGCTATCTGACCCCTCGCTCGGTTTAGAAGGATAGCACACTCAGCACGTACTGCATGTTCATGGCCTAATCCATTCTGGCCAATTTAAATGTTTTCATTTGTGAGAAATGTCAAAAATGTCCTTGTTTTCTAATACACTGGAGAAGATTTGTTTAACTTGGAAGCAGATTTGCACCTGGCAGACACACATGAAGTCCAGGCAGATGAATCATTAACCTTCATCCAGAGCTACAGTATGAAGGACGATTTGACTAAACCATAAATCAGAGATATGCACACACACACACACACACACACACACACACACACACACACACACACACACACACACACACACACACACACACTTTTCAGTGTTGGGAGTTTAAATGAATAAAGTGAATCAGAGGTTTATTTGTTAATCTACAATACAAGAATATGTTAACATGTGTGTACCAGCGTGAACCCCAATGTTAATTATCTATGTATTAACACTGACCTTACATTTGTTCTAATTTTAGCCCCGATAGAGACATGGCTCTAAAGATGGCGATGTTTATCTGACGTATGTTGAACACGGTAAACATGCTAAACATTTACATTTTAGCCTTGTCAATATGTAAGGATGTTGCTATGCTAGCATGTTAGCATTTGTCTGTGTCTAATGACAGAACTGGTAGCATGACTGTAAAATCTTTGTCTCTTCCAGGATGGTTTACAAAGTGTAGTTTGGTGACAGTTTGGACAGTGGTTATATTTTCATTTTGGTTTGCTAGCTTGTCAACTGGATTATGGAAAAACTATGGGCCAGGGATTCATGTAACTTGGTGGAAAGATGTAGCATTAGCCAAAGAAGAACCTATGGAATTTTCGAGCAAAGCTGAATACAAGACGGGTACGGAAATTGTTTTTCACTTTTGTCGACATTGCATATAGGGAATTAGGCTCAGGTTTGAGCTCTCAAGTGTCCTTTTAGTTGTAAATATATTGGCTATTACACATCTGTCTGATACACTACAAAGATCCAAAGCCAACAAGAAATAGCTATTAATATTGACATATAATGCTTATGCAAACATTGCCACTTTCTTTGACTCTAGCTAAGACAACCTGTTGTCAATCAAACATTGATCTCGTATCATAAAAGTTGTTCTAACATACAAACATGTCAACATTTTACTTAGCGGCCTAAAAGTATTTATTGTTGACCATTTCCAACCTCATAAGCAACACAGGTATAATTCCTGTCAGTGAATTGGACATGGAGATATTCGTGTGTGGTTTAGGACTCCGACCATCACAGCTTTCAAGTGCAGAAAACACCCACAATAATGCAAACAAATTATGCAAAGCTTTACAAACAGTAGTACACATGAGCAGGCACTCTGACACACTCACAGCGGTCAGGTGAGCTGCCCTTGTTAGTAAAACAAACACATTCTCACTCTGGCACACTTTCAGAGAAAACATGCCAAAATGCCACGGTTGTTTGTGCGATTGTTCTACTCGTTGTACCGCACACCTTTTATCACCTGCTCAGAGCTGTCCACATAGAAAGAATGTGTGTGGACGTGTGTGGAGAGAAAAACACCTTGCAAAAGTAAATCTCACACTACAGAGGACAAACAGTTATAGAAGAAACGGTATCAGAAAACAAAGAGCAAGTTCAGCATTGATGACTTCAATGAGTCAAGATCTGAGGAAGTGAACTATTTTTACCCCACATGGCATGAGACCAAGCTCCCGACTAAACTATACAATATAAAGAAGAGACCATTCCGCATGTTCAGCACTATATGTGTTCTACTAATATCACCATTATGTTTTACTTCAGTCACATTTCGAATGAATGTAATGATGATGAGCCTGTGTGAAGAACATGCACTCTGGCATGTACAGTACGTGTGTGTCCGACTGTCCTCAGCTAACCTTGCACACCAGAAGGCTTATGAGCCTAATATTGAATTCATGTTATTTTAAGACAGCTTGCTTAAGGAGCTCTTAGTGTCTGTGATTCACATGGTATTTTTAAACATAATTTCTTTGAATGATACTGTCACTGAATGTTGACTCCTACTTGCATCGACTTCGGTTGCAAAACATAAACAAGCTAGCCTAAAAACAAGCCTTACCTCGTCTATTGCAGGCAACACTACAGTATGGCCTATGATGACATGGCAACAAATTGACATCCAATAATGTGCAATCATCTCCATTTTGGATATCTTTGCTGGCACCTTGACTGTGCCTTACAAAATATGAGAAGATTGATACAACAACATTGTGCTGTATAGTAAATATGAAGCTAGAGTAAGCATCTGGTTAGCCTAGCTTAGCATGAAGACTTTAAAAAAGGGGAAACTCCGAGCCTTTTTTCCCAAAAAAGTGATCTAGTTAACATTATAGCTTTGAAAAATATCAGTGTGTGACGAACAAGTAGCTTCATCAGTCAAGTGAGTGTGAGTTGTATCAATCTCTCTCAGCAAAAAAGCACATAAGAGCATGTCCAAGAATATAAAAAATAGGTTTAAAAAAAAAAAAAGGTACTTCAACCACTGCAGATGGAGGAGGTGGAAAACTAGATTTATTTGTATGATTTGGCACCTACACAAAGTGAACAATGGGCAGCTGAGGCATCTTTTGTAGCCAACATAAGAAAGGGAAAGAGGATGAGAATTGTGTGTGTGTGTGTGGTATTCCCATTCAGATCAACAGGTGCCAGCTGCCCTGTGGAAAACAGAGAGGGCCTCTGTTCCGCCTCTCTCAGTCACTGATCTCAGCACAACTCATCTCATTTAGTTCTGATGAATCTGAATGTGTATTTGTATGAATCTTTCTGACTCGGCGTCTGTCAGGAGCCATTTATCTGCTTTTTTGTAACAGCCTCTGTTTCTCTGGACTATAATATCCTTCAAGTCATTTTTGTTCACTCATGCTTGTCTGATGTGTAGTAATCTCTCTCTCCTTCTCTTCCTTTCTGCAGATGTCATTTCCTGTGCTGCATTGCCTTGCTGCTGTGGGGTCAGGCTGTCTGTAGCATTACACAGAGGATTAATCCAAACCATGTGTTTCCACTGACTAAGTCACACTACATAGATGCCAGGGGAAGTGCTGGTTCCTACACAACTAAAAGGAAACACAGCTGGAACGTGCTTCCCTTTAGCTAAAAGCTTAACCTCTCATTCTCAGAAGAGCTAGGCATCCATGTTCAAGACTCCCAGCTGACACGTAACCTTAGGCTCCTTAGGTCAGATGTCCACTGCTGTTCAAAATACCTAAAGTGCTCTCTGTCTGTGTCTCTCTGCCTCTCATTCCCTGACTAGGGGAAACAATGACTACAAACCGAAGCTCCACGTCAACCTAGACAGGACACACACACACACACACACACTGTGCTGTGGGAGGTGAGACAAAGGCAAGCTGTAACATGATGCTGTTTTCTGGATAAGCCATCTGGAAAACCCACACATACACATTGGGGCAGGTGTGTACGTCTGAACGCCACCTGGACTCCCGCTCTATGGGTTGTTTACTTTCACGACACCACAGTTGTTGACAGCAGTTCTTTGCTGATGTAAACATGTACTGGACACACACACCCTGGCCTGGGTGGATAAACAAGTGTGCACTGTTATAATAAAACACTGGAGCTGTACAGTTGTTTCCATGCAAGTTCCCATTCAGGGTTTCCTCTGAATAAATGGAGACAGCTGACAAATGAAGCTTCTGTAGTAGTTTATGGTTCACTGAAAGGTTTGCAGAGTGAACACCACATCATTATTTAACACCTTCAGGAGATTTAAATAAAATGTGTCTGAAAGCACTCTCCACCTCCATTACATAAACACCAAAACAGTGAATATTGTTTTGGATGAATAGTGTTTATTGCTCCATTTGAGTTAGAGATACTAAAATGGCCCAACACCTTGTAAAGACACTTAAAGAAATACTTCACCAACATAAAGACAATTTGTATATCAAATACTTACTAATCAAGAATCAAATGCTCACAAATGAATAAAAACTCTGTTGGATAGAAGTAAATGGGGGCTACATTTATTAACAGAAACAATATCAAACTCTCACCCAACTTGTGCAATATAATCACATTTATATTTAAAATCAAACGCATATGTTAACTTATTTCTAAACACATGCATTTTCACTAAATGTAGCTTAAACACTACATAAACAAGGTTAATAAGTAAGGTTTGTGGCAAAAAAAAATGCAGTTTAAGTATTCCTTAAATATTGCTTTACACATTCAATTTACAATAAAAAGTAACAAATCCTCATGTTAGAAGCTGAGAATCATCTCATATTTGGCATTCTTGAGTGAGAAATGACTTGTAAATAAGTAATTTAATACTCCATTGCTGTAGAAACTTTGAACGAATGTGTATGATCAACACCGATGTAGAACAGTGTTTTTTTAATAGCACAGTGCAGAAAGGGGTTATCTGAACTTCACCTACAGTGGTGTAAAAGTTGTTAGATAGGCTAGCTATGATAGTCTAAAAAAGTCAAGGCTGATCTGCTGATTAGGAAAGTGGTAAAGGAAAAACATAACCCAAGGCCAAGGGCGGAGTTGACTTGGCCCCATCATGGAAAAATTGTGCAAAGTTTTAATTAGGTTTTGCTTTGAAGTAACAGCAGGGTTCAGGTCAGCCTTAAGAATGCAGTTAACACACTGAAAGGAGACGAATTGTATTCATTAAGCCTTTTCTGCACAGTTGAAAACTGAGGAAAAACACTTTCACTGCGACCTTTGCCCACTTGCTCTCACACTCTCACACAGACGTATTGCCACTGGCCTCACTTTAAAGCGCTATTTTCCAACGACACACACATTATTTTGTCGCACCTGGGCATGGCGGGCTCGTGGACCTGTGCGGGCGGACAGCTGACGGGGGCAAGCGGTCCAATTTTCGGCAACAGTTCTGCGTTGCTGTGGTAACCCGTTAAAACCACTCCCTGGGACTCCTGCTGCTGCCGACTCATGTTTCTCCTGCCTTTTTTCTTCTTCTTTCTTCTTCTACTGCTTTACACACAGCTGACGTCCACTCACTCACTGATAAGTCGTCTATCTATCTGTCATTGTTTTGCATTGCTTGACTGTTATGTTGCCGAGTCATTATTCTGACATCAAACTCTCCCTCTGCTTCTAGTCTTTCCTTCTCCGTAACTTCTGTGAGGGGCGTGGTTACAGATACAACGCTTCACAGGGATTGGTTTAAACCGCAGGGGTGATTTTGTATTGGTCGTGGCGCCCCCTCCTGCTCAAAACATGTACCGGCTACTTCCTGGTGCAATGCTTTAATTATGGCTATTAGAAATAAGTATTGTGGTGGGTGTTTACATAAAAAAACGTACTTATACATAATGCACCTATTTATTTAGTTAACACATCAGCGTTTCATTAATGCACATCTTTGGAACTATACCTACTTAGCCTACAATGCATATTCTTACTTTGTACTTTAACCTACGCACATCTCTTGAAAAACCACTAACTGCACAGATCTTTCATAATAATAATATTCATATCTTCATTGTAATTCTATTATATATATATATATATATATATTTCTTTATTTTTGAAAGAATTGCTTGAATGTTTACAATCGTTATTCTTATCATGTTTATGTGACGAACTGAAACACCAAAGAAATAAAGCAGATTCTGATTAACGAAACCCCTTAAAAAGCTTTACCATACACATCCTTCCCCCTTTTTGGGTATGTCAAGTAGCATACAGCTAAAAGAAACAATAACATTTATAAGGCAAAACATAGTAATGTGTACGTGTAATCTGAACTCTAAATGTCGGCTTATGGTTTCAATGTAGTACAATTACAACGTGAAACATTACAAGGTCCAGGTGGTTGTTTAAAAATATTGTTATTATTTCATTATAGTTCATGAGTTTGGAATAGGTTCACCTGCAACAGGATAAAGTACTGGTAACTACAGCTGTCATGTAAATGCAGTGTAAATAAAAACTCATGTCAAACGTCTTTTACTTGCCCATAACGTATGTTCTTTTATTATGCGCCTCCCTTTTTTTGTAAACCAAAGCTCTGAATAAACATACAAATGTCATAGTGTTTAACAATGTGTTGCTGAAAATTGACAATTATTATGGCATGGAACAAATGCCAACCTTTGTAAGAATCTAAACACCCAAACAGTAACATTAATCTAAATGGGAGAGCAGCCATACACACAGAAATTAAAATGATTTTGAACCCACTGTCTAATTTCTCACCTGAGATGAAGGTAGTAGGCCAGTCTGGAGACCATCCTGTCCTCCTGTGTCTGCAACTAGTCCCACAGTCTTTTAGAGAGCATGACCTGTAAAAGTAAAAGACATTTGTATTTATCAATAGTTATGCTTTTCTAGTGTTAGGAAAAAATGAGTTTACCGACTTCATGTACTATCCATGTGTTGTACTTTGATTTCAGGATGTATATTATAATTAAATCAGTCAATATGATAGGAAAGCCACTTGTCATTACAGTAAAAATGATATAATGATTGATTTAACAAAGGGAAAGATTAAATGTTTAGGTAGAGTTCCCGCAACAGCTCTATTGGCCATATGCTGGGAGATAATGGTAAAACAATCCCACACTGGGACAAGACTGGGATTAGCCAAAGCGGTCAATGAGATTGTTCTGCTCCTCCATCTGCCCCTCCGCCCGTCTGATCCCCCGCTACTCCGTCTGTCTAGCCACTACAAATCACTAGTTTCCCTGTGACTCTGCGACTCATGCTGCCTCACACAATATGGCAGCATGTTGTCAGGCTGGATGAGGGAAGTTAATGAGGACAACAATATGCCACCACAAAGGCAGGGGGTGGTTTGGAATATCTTCAAGCGTCATAATTAAACAATTAACACATTTATTTTTTTAATGGTTATATTTCCAAATAAACAAGAGATACATATATTTCCATTAGTTTAACCTTTCATTTGTCTTGCAATAATCAAAAAGGTTTTTCAGCCATTATGTAAATGCAGGGATTCTGTATGCGTTTTGAAGAGGAAAGGTATGCATTCAGGTGAATGCAATCACCAATTACTGTGACTGCAACGAGCATTAAATCACTAAGAAAGCCAATGATTGTTGTTCATTAAAACGCGATGTATTTTTAGCTGCAGTGTATCAAGACATTGCAAATAATGATAATGATGTTAAAAACATATTCTTTAAATTGCTGATGGGATGTCAAATATCTAACATCTAAATTAGTTTTGGGGGATTTGTATCAATACCAACATGAGATTTCACCAGTTGAGTACTTACATCTTATTTCATAAGATTGAAGAACAATCTTATAAAATATGTGCTGATTTTAACTCATTTCAAAAAGTGGATGAAACCAGGTTCCATATATCTGGTTCATTTTGTTGATACATAAGAATCAAAAGGTTTTTACAGAGGGAATTTTGGATGCCTCTTTGCATGACTCTATAAATCAGAAAAAGTCAACAGCCATATAAAATGTCATGTTTTTAGTAATACAATGTTACGTAATGACTATTACAATTATATATGAACACACACTGGTCTCTGATGCATTTGGTTTTCCTCAAGGAAGTATACTGACACTCTAGAAATACATGTTGACTGTTTATTTTTAACAGAAGTAAAAGAAGATACTAAAATATCAGTTATATTATTATCAACATATACTTTAAGTATAGTAGATATTAGGTAAGCATTGATAGTATGTCAATTTAATGTTGCTGCTGTTAAAGTTGGAGCTAATTTCAATTACCTCAAATACTTCGTTGCATCCATTATACATATTATTATATTTGTGGTTAATATTATGTATTATCAATCTGAATTTTCAAAGTAACTAAAGTAGTGGAGTAAAAATGACATTTACTTCTGATCTGTTATAAAGTAGAAGCATCAAGTAACATGAAATGAATTAATCCAGTAAATTATAAGTACATTGAAATTGTAAGTACAGTACCTGAGTAAATGCAGTTACTTTTTAACATTGGGAACAGAGCACCTACCTCACGTGCACTGCTTTAGCTCTCCTTACATCCTTGTTTTGGTAGCATCTCCTTAATTCCTGAGCATGTGCTGAGTATTTGCACACGGCACACCACTAGCCCTTAGTGTCAAGGGGGCGTTACCTATGCTAATAATAAACATGGCCACGCCCCTCTAATTCAGGATTTAGTATTCATCATTAAGCACCTTAAGCACACCTGGGTAAAAACAGATTAAAATCTACAGCAGAACAGAAAATTAAGATAAAATATGAGGGATATTTATGAGAATATTTCCTCATGTGGCCCAATGTGTCGTAAAAATAAACACCTAAATGTGTATCTGGATCGTTTTTTTCCTAGGGTAAAAGAAACTGTAACATGGGAGTAAAACTGCCCAAAATCTTAAAATTAAATAATACAAACAAAATGTACCTTTAGTGTCTTGTCTAAAATGTACTTTTTAAAAATAAGTTTTATATTCTATGTATGAACCATGACATCAAGTCAAATTCCTCGTACGTGTGAACCTACCTGGCAATAAACCCGTCTCTGATTCTTAAATCAAATTTATATTGATGATCAGGTGGCCATTCTGGAGGCAGAGATTGGCCAAGAGCACCCCCTGGTATTTATTGGTGCAATCAACAATTAGTAACCTTTAATAGATATGCAAAAGATGTCTAAGAATCTTACACTGTGTCATATTACTCGGTCTGTTCTGTTTTTGTCATCTAACAAAATTGAAAACATTTCAATGTGTTCATGCCCTCAAATATTTTCAGCAAAAACAAATGGTGGTTTCACATGGAATCCATTCCTTTTTCAACACATATACAAAATCATTTACACTGACAATCATACTTTCTTTACAAATGAGGTAATTTATTTCAAACTAATTCAGAACAACACAAAACAATGATATAGAAACAGTACAATTGATCATGAACACACTATTTCCAACGAATCTCAAATAGGCAAGATATCTTGAAAAAAGGGACTTGATTTTGTCATCATTACCACCTTAAGAGTGATCAGACTCCATGCACATATTTAACACCTCAGCAAATAGTATGTATTAACAGAATCTAATGAGGTAGCATCTTTTTGCAAACATTTAGCCATTCAAGATTCAAGATGTTCATGAAAATGTTCTTCCAGCCTTCATAATGAATCGAGGTGAAAGCTAATTATATTAAGGATTTACTCAAACAAAACATTGAGCTACATTATATCAACAAACCTTTGAAGAAATCTAAAGAATTTCACTTATTATTTGAGAGGAAATGAAGGAGGCATTTGAACCAGATTTGTTCCTTTTGTAACATTGGACAAACACAAAAAGGTGTCACTTTCAGAATTCACAATACTGGAGAGGATTTGCTTGAAGTGTGTCCGTTACATCTGCTACACAGACATTTGACATATAAAGTCCATCCCTTCAAAAATAAACAAACACAATGCCGTTTTTCAAGTTAAATGTGGATCTAAGTTTCATCTGAGCACTTAAAAAAAGATAGGTTAGTCAAAAATGATTGGTTTAATGATACTTCAACTGTTGCTAAGAATCATGGGGGCTGTAGTTGAGCATTGCAGACAAATACAATTGGGTCAATTGATTAAGACTGAATAAATATTGATGACCTCAGAGAAGAAAGGAGTTATTACCTTTTCCTCATCTTTGATTCTTCATCCCTTCAACTTTCTGAACATCTTGGAGTACATTTCTCTCTGTTTGTCCAAGCTTTCTTTATAGCACCTAAAAAAAACACAAAAACCTTTTATACATATCTTATGGAGTGATTTATAGGCCTAGGGTAGCATGGCCATTTTAAACTAAAACATCAAATATGCTATACAATAGTCACATGTGAAGACATTTTTAAAAAGCCAAACCTTTAATGAAAGTATAACATTTATATGTTTATTTTACCTTGAGACAAATGCAAATTGTGGGTCCTTCTAAACTTACATTGTCACTTTCCTCAGCAGGTTGTTGATGTCAGTGTCAAAGGGTTTCTTTGCCTGAGCGGATATGAGGCAGTGCTGGGCGCTGTCGTACTCGTGCAGCTCCAGATACGCCTGATGGCGATAACAAAAGTTTGAATATCGAATTCAGAGCGAAAACAACTTGCTAACTGGTGAGAACTTTGGCTCAAGGTGCCTAAAATGTGCAAATGTATAGTTAAATCTTAGTGAAAATGTACCAAATGTTCTTTATTCAACATAATCTTAATACAAGGGGATTGGGAATCTATTGTGTCTGCTTCTGACATCATCCCTATTTTTCAACTCCTCTGTGATTCTTTAACATTCAATATCAGGAGCGTTAAAGACCCCTACAGCTTGTGAGGATTTCTATCTGATGGTTTTGAGAAGAAAAAGACCCCGTCTGACCTGTCCGCTGCGGAAAAGAGCCTTTGTGTTGGCGGAGTCTATCTCCAAGGCTTTGCTGCTGTACTTCAGGGCTTTGTGCGGTCTTTCCAGACGGAGCTCAGTGAGGGAGAGGTTCAGATAGAGAGGAAGAAGTGCTTTCTTGATGTTCTCCTTCTCTTCATCGCTCTGTGTTTTCCTGTTCCCAAGCAGCGTTGTCCCCTGTTGACAGAAAACACAGAATACCTTACAAAATACAATCTTACTTTAACAAATATACAAAACAAAAGGCAATGACTTCCTTGAAAATAGATGTACCTGTTTATAGCGGTCTTTGGCGTTGAAATGGCGACTCTGGTTGAAGCAACGGTTGCCAAAGCTGCGTACTGTGTTGACAACCTCGAGGAGCATAGACAGAGGAACCGTGTTCTGCTCCTCCTGGAGACAAAAGAGAAAGGAAAAGTAGCCAATAATACAAACAGAACATCTACAAAGCATTTTTTTCTCTTATTCTGCATTGTGAAAAGAACAGTGGCTGATATTGAAAAGGATACATTTCAGGGTACTGATACAACATTAGTCACTAAAATATAGAGAAATATTCTCTTATATGACATAAGCACAGTGGCTTGAAAATGTCTTGTGGGATTTTTGACCTTGCAACAACAAGACACCAGAAGTTTTCCTACCGGGCTCATTGCGATGAAGTCATCCACTTGTCCAGAGTCGAGAAATTCGAGGATATGAACCTCGTACAGAATCACTGCAGCAGCAGGGACGAGCGGAGGACAGCCCATTTCCCCGTAGGCGTACTTAGGCTGGAGAAGAAATCGAGAAAACTCTCCTTTCCTCATGGTCATCAGACCCAGCTCCAGTCCCGCCAGCGTCAAATCTGTTTAAGATCATTTCAGGAATGATTATTCTTTTTTTTTATTAAGGAGAACTCTATTGAACCTGCACAAAAATCACTGACCTTTTCCTAACTTCATCATCCGGGGGTACTTGAGGTTTGTGGTGGTTTCAAAAGGCTGGTCAGAATATTCCAGGAAACCAGAGTAATGGGCTGTGGAAGAAGTAGAGTTTGTGGCAGGGTGAAATAATTCAGCAAACTGCCAGAAATGTTATAAAAAATGTGTATTTGTACCTATTACTGAAGCATTTTCAGGAACAGGAGGGCCATCTCCAGGTTGGATCACCTCTTTCAGGATGCCTTGATCTCCCAAGACATCACTCATCTGCTGGCGAAGCTGCTCAAACGGAGTCTACAAACGGCAAGCAAAGCCCTGAAATATCTCAACACTGTAACAATTTCATCTGTGTGTGAAATCACTGTTAAGAATAACACGAGCTAAAGTGTATATCTTTTTTTAAGCATGCAACAATGTGCTACAATTCAGGAGGAAACTTAGCTTCTGAGTATCTGCACTAGTTACACAAATATATAATATAATATAAAGTATACATGTAGTATTTTACTTTGCAGTATTCAACTGGTACACAACATGTATAATTGCATGCACTTGTCCATTTAAAATTAGGCCTATTTTGCATCCATGACATGTATCCTTTCAGACCAGTAGAAAGGAAACATCCAAAATACACATTTACAATAGGCCATATCTATATTCTACACGATGACTATTTGCTTCTGTCAATTTTTCCTCAATTGTAAAAGTTAGCAACAGATAATGCATTGTTTCATGGAGTTTCATGATCATCTTTGTGTGTGAATTATTTTATTACCCTATTAACCTGTGAGTGTCCCCGTTAGCCTCTTTTAAAGTAATCGTGAACCGTTTCAACAAAAACTATAATATTTTTGTATTAATTTTTAGGAAAGGCTGGCGCTTATTAAACTCAATATAAAAGACCAATACTTAAAATACCAGGCGGCAGAAATGTGAATTTTAAACGTCAGTGTGTTTTCTACATGTACATGTGGCTCTCACTCACATGGACAGCTAGTTGGCTAACGCTAGCCATGCTAACCAACGCTAGCCGTTCTAACCCTCCTCAACGTGATAACTTACCGTGGAGTGTGTCGTCCTTAGCTGCTCTTCAGCGCTTATTAACATCCGGATACTGGACACTAACCCGTTTTGTCCTGACATTCAGTCGGTTGGTGGGTTACGCTAACAGAGCTAGCTTTATTTAGTATAAAAGGTGGCTTTGAAGGTAAATGTAATGTGTAAATTGTTTTGGCGCTCAGGTTTGGGGCACCGGTAGAAGGCGGGGTTTGACTTTGATAACAAACGAGACTCAACAATTAGTGGGCAGCACAGAAGGGCCAAACAACTGTCACTGCTTCCCTCCAGAGCCGGCCCGACCCATTAAGCGACATAAGCGGCCGCTTAGGGCCCCGCAGCCACTAAGGGGCCCCCTAGCAACAAAAAAAAAATATTATTATTATTATTTTTTTTATTTAAAAAAAAAAAGATCTCAGTACACCGTCGCCGTGATAAGCATGTTTAATTAATTGTGTTAATATGCCTAGATTGCCTACTCTCAAAGGCATGTATTATATTATTGAGTCAATAATATAATACATTAGCCGTGCTTTAACTGAACCTCATCATGACACAAGAGAGGACGACAGGATTGTAATTTCCCATGTTCAGTGAATTCAGAGGCAAGACACCAGACCAACCAGAGAGTTGAATGGAAATAAACATCTGTCTTATTGGCTGACAGGTACTAGTGATGGGATTTATGGCTCTTTGAAGGGAGCCGGATCTTATGGCTCCGTTCCTTTCAAAGAGCCGTTCAAAAGAGTCGTTCAAAAGAGCCGTTTTTTTAAAGGGGGCGGGGTTACTAGGTTTATCTGCGAAATAATCACCAGGATAATGATTGACTGTATTGCCAGACCTAATGTCAATAATCTGCATTGTAAACATGACAAAAGGTGGCGCCATATTCATGTCAGTGAATGTATTTTGAATGTAGCCTCCAGCATCCAACTGCATTTTCGCGTTTGGCTCATTTTCCATCCGAAAAACACGTTGTCTACCTGTCCTGTACCACTTGTTATGACTTCTCTCTCTCGTGTATTCCGTTAAGACCCACCCCATCTCACTCCTCGTGCTGAAACCTGGTGTTCACTCTCTGTCCTAAACGGATTGTTGGAGCTCGCCCCCCC
>NW_011369947.1:20590610-20594549 GCF_000735185.1 Notothenia coriiceps | reverse complement strand
GGGGGGGGGGCCTCATCTCACAATGTCGCTTGGGGCTCCAAGTTGGCCAGGGACGGCCCTGATTTTGTTGTAGTTGCAGCCCCGGAGCGAGCGCGTCTTGTTTGAATTATGCGAGTAAACACAGCTGACAGCCGTGGTGAAACTCGAGCGTTTACAGCGAAGCGAATATTCGCATCGCGTCCGGTGTGAACGCAGCATCTAGACTAGAGGAAACACATTCTTATTGTGTGATAGACGTGACACTCCTTGTGGCTCGTTGGTCTAGGGGTATGATTCTCGCTTTGGGTGCGAGAGGTCCCGGGTTCAAATCCCGGACGAGCCCTTGTCTTATGCTGTGTTTCTTAAAATAACCCTCTAAATTTGTTGCATCAATAACAAATCGGTTGAACAGTAACTAAACAACAATTGCTAATCCTGAGCGCCATTAAAGGACCAAGGCAGCTAAAAAGGAGGACATTTTATTTGTCTGCAAGCCCTTTTAAATCTTTAAAATTGGTATATTAATGATTAAACCAACCCTCTTCCCAGTCAACCCTCAAACATTAAACCCAAAGACATGTAGGTGAACTATAGGCAATCTATAAATAGAATGAATTTGTTTTCTACTCTTTGACAACCGTGCTTAAAACTGCACGAGCACAAAGATCACAGTCCCTGACTCCCTGCTCTCTTTTTTTGTGTGAATTCTGTGAAATGTAGCGCAGAAACACAACAGTGAGTAATTCTGATAAAAGTCTTTCCTCGTTTCAGCGCTCTAATGAACCATCTGGACTGTTTCTCTCTCGTTTATGGAGTCGTCAATTATGGCTACAACAAGCAATCTATAAAGACAATTATAGAGCTTTAATACGATGTGTTAAAGTGTTTTCCCAAGGCTGTGTGTGTGTGTGTGTGTGTGTGTGTGTGTGTGTGTGTGTGTGTGTGTGTGTGTATTTAAGACACTTTCATTTAAGAAAAAAGATGCCAGAATGCCAGAACAGAGTATCTTTCATTGTTTTCTCATTCATCCTCTTCTGCTTCATCTTTGTTTTGAAATACTTGTAAAATATGTTTTTTTGTGCTACCTTATATGAACTTGTATGAGATTCAGCCTGACACAAAATGTATCCAAACCTCCAGGGAGAGGCATTAAACCAGAAGTGGTTATTTCTGCTGGGGCCCCTCAGCATTCCCACAGGGGGCCCTGGGAGTCCCTGGAGAACAATTTGAGATTTGATTTCAGGACACCCCACCAAGACTGAGCCTCAGTTTCATGCGTAACACTTTGCGCTTTTATATGTTGTTTACAGTTTCTTTTATTGTGTTGGTTTTGTTTCCAGGGTCAAGAATAAGCTCTGAAATGTATCTCAACTTTTTTAAGTTAGCGTGGATGAAAGAAATGAAAAGATAAAAGAGGAAAGAAAAGAAAAACATTGACAATTTTCCAGAACAGATATCAAATGGAGGGGATTTTCCCAATCATTTTTTTGTTAGCTTTTTCAAAGGAATTGATATATTCAATCCCCTTCACTTTTGAGATTCAGGTCGATGTAAGGATTCTTTGCATAAATAAAGTAAAAAAATGTATTACCTGATTATTAGATGTTAGTTTAGTGGTATGATTATCACTTCAGGTGAGCGAGGTCCCGGGTTCAAATCCCTGATGAGCCCTTTAAAGAACATCAAACACTTTGATGTAGAGAAACATGAACATTACAAAAATTACAACTAAAATTAATCAAAGTGTCTGATAGAGTACAAACCTCCATAAAATCTACAATTAAACTACATTAGCACATTCCCACTTCAAACCATTGAACCTAGTCATTAAAGGTGTGGCACTAGTCTTGCAGCCTTTTTAATTTGGGAAACTGTGTCTACGGTAATACAGTTGACACATTTAAACCGACTGAGTGTTGAGGCAGTGGAACAGCTTCTGGGGGCTTGTTTTAAAAACAAACAATTATTCCTTTGAGTACAAAAAGGTCAAGAGTACAAATTCCATATATGCCTGTGGCAAGAGTTTAAAAGCAGTTCTCTCTCAGGTCTAGTCACACTAATACCAAAATATGACTCAAGGGCTGCTAAAACAGAGTCTCCATCTCGTAATGTTGCAGAAAGTCTTAAATAACTTGTGTATCTACTTCATGATTAAGAAACAAACTAAGCAGATTGGATTAAAAAGCCGTCATGAACGGTGACATAAAACCTTTCAAGTTGATATGTTTAACTTGTTGCTTTTTCCTACATCAGGAAGGAAGCGTGCAACATGGATATTCTTTGGGAGTCTGTTTGTGTCCACCTGATGAATGTAAATCAAATAGTCACTCTCTTTTTGCTCCATTTTTGGTCTCTACCACCTCTTGACGGAAGTGTGTGACCATTTAGCTGCTAAAAGTGTGGATAGTGTGGCTTTCTAAGACATTTTGATTGTGTAACAATGAAAGTACGTTTCCGAGAGTTAACCAAAACAGTAAACTCAAGGCCGTCCCTCCCTACAGGGGAGAAACAGAGGGCCTCATCATATAACTTTGCGTGGGGCCTCATGTTGGCCAGGGACGGGCCTGAGTGAAGTTATGTGTGGGACAGAAGAACAATGAACTGAAACTCTTTATAAAGATCCATAAAGCAAAAGGGAGATGCAGATACAGTTTAAAGACACCCAATACTGTTTAATATAAAATGAAAACACAGATTATAGACGCTTTCAGTGAACTCAATTTGCAATAAGTACACTTTATATTTAAAACGTATTAAAACAACGTTATTATATTGATACATTAGTGCATCAGTGCTGGGTCTCAGATTAAACCTGTTGAATTCATATCACTTTGGCTCACGCGGCACTAATAGGGATTAAACCAGCAGCTTTTCATCAGCAGTGACAGGATCACCACTGTTGGCATTTTCAAAGTTCCTCTGCATTCAGACCTCCTCCGGCCTGACCGACTGCCTCTCTATTCAACCCTCCTCTCATTAATTGTATCACTGCAGTGGAAAGGCATGCTCATAATCTGCTGAACAATGGCCGACAAATAGACCAGGGAGCTCGTTCTTCGACGGCTTGCTGCCAGCTGCACACACCCAGCTTTTCAACCATCAACTTCTCTTATGAAGTGTTGAAGGACTCACACTGCCATCATTCTGCATTGTTTCCCTCCGTCTTCCCAAAGAAAACAGTCACTAAAGTCTCATTTGTTGCCACTTCTCCATGGCGGGCGTGGCGTTGGATGGAGCCCTTTTTGTGTCCGTAAAGGGATTATGAGGGCTTAATTGAGTGTGCTAATTGATGGGACAGTGAATGGTGCTGAATGGAGTGGAGGGGCAGATGTGGTGTGAAACCCCTGGCTCTTTCTAAAGAATACAAATCAGGAGCAGAGGGATCTATTCTCCGCTCTCTATAACACTCAATTATCCCTTTCACACGGGGAGCAGAGGGCCGAGCGAACAGATGGTTTCCACGCTGAGAGATGTATGGAGGCCATCACTGGGCACCTTTTCTTCAGGAGCAATGGGCTTTTTATTGGCTATTCATGACGCCAAGGGTCTCAATAAGAACAATGGACGACTTGAGCAGTCATGAATCGGAAAGTGAGCGAAGGTTTTGGGTTCGGCCCCGGCGAGGCGTCCGTTAGGCTTCAAGCTGAAGAGAAAGGAGAATGAAAACCGTGGAGGGCGTGTTCACCTGGGGACGAGAAGCTTACCGTCTGTTTGAGTCAAGAACAATAATGTCCTTGATCTCAAACTCCACCCAACAATAACATCCATCCAGCTTGAGAAGAAAAACGGTTTCACCTGAAGGGGAAAACTTCAGGGGGAAGTTTGTGTCCAAACATGTTTTCATGTCTCCAGGAACTTGTACTCCATCTGGAATTGAACTTTTTTGCAACCTGCTAATTTCAACATAAAGCAACATGATTGTACAGTCTGTCTGTGTTCATCTGAATCAAATGCCCCCCC
>NW_011369947.1:20589785-20590594 GCF_000735185.1 Notothenia coriiceps | reverse complement strand
CCTCTTTACAGCTCTGTTTTTGGTCTATACTTTAGCTGCTGAAACACCCACTATGTCCACCAGCTAGTCGTGTGTCTCTCATAAAACCTGAACTCCATCATGAGTCTGGGAAAACCTTTGCACTGATTCAAAGGTGCATCTTTGAACAGTGCTTCCCATAAGACACTCCTGCAGCTTATATGTTCAGCTCTTCTTGACAATAAAACGTCATTTGTTGGTGGCAGAGAGAGTGGAGTCCAAACAATGAGAATTCTTAGGTGGCTCAAAGCTCAGTCCTGCTTTCTTGAGAAATGTTCCTGCAGCTGACGACACAAACTGCACATCGACCTGCATGGTTCAGGTTTTATCTACGAAATATCTGACTTCACTTTTGCAGTGTAGATGCAGATGTTGAATCCTTCGTCTCTGGATGTTTCACCTTCAAAAGTTTTTATTCTAAGGCCTTTATATTTCTTTTTATTTAACTAACTTTAACACTGACTTCATTATTGAATCTTCTTGCTTGTGGAATCCCACAGTTTTTTTTTTTATCTGAAATTAAATTGCCTTGTGTGTTTTGCTTTTGGAAATTTAAGTTTGTGTTGATGCTTGTACTTTTTTACTTTCACTAAAGACATTTTTTGAATGCATGACTTCAGAGCAGATCACACACACACACACACACACACACACACACACACACACACACACACACACACACACACACACACACACACACACACACACACACACACACACACACACACACACACACACACACACACACACACACTACACACACTACGTACGTACGTAACTTACGTTACGTA
>NW_011369947.1:20559903-20589051 GCF_000735185.1 Notothenia coriiceps | reverse complement strand
TGAAATAAGATCAGGTTCGTACCGGACACCAAGAGGTGTCTGGTTTTCGTCAAACTAAAAGAGACTTTTGGTTTCCGGGTTTCTTCTGTTGTATCACACTGATTGGGGGCGACCAGGCCATGTGATGGTCTCTCCCAATAAGATGACCTCTGGGGGAAAGCACGCACACACCTCCTCCTGTGTTTTAGTATGAAAGCCTGTGTTTTCCTTTGGTTGGCGCTCTTGTTTTTGACCGGCCGTTCCTGAGACCTGTCTCACACGTGGTAGAACCTGAGCCCGGAGTACTCTGCAGAGTGCTTCGTGATTCCTTTGTATTTGTATTGTTACTTTGTATAATTAAAACAAGATTATTGTTTAACTTGTATTCTGGTGTTTCTTAATCCCTTCCTTTTTACGAATTTACCCAGCTTACCAAACGACACGCGGAGACGAGGTTGGTTTTAAACATCCTCCAAATCTCCAACAATATGAACATCTAATCAACCGACACATTTATATTCATGTACTCTCTCATGGGGCTAGAATACTGTTAGTCTACCGTACCACTAAATTGGGAGTTAATGACAGCCTTTAGCCAAATGACCACTGTGCTGTTTACAAGTATCCCAAATAACTGAATATGGTAGCCAGGGTAGCGTGCAGAAGTACACCAGCTCACAGGGTCCTTGGGCCCTCCTTGCATCGAGCAGCTGATGAAAGATTGTTCAGGGAAAAACACAGGTTGCTTTGTTAATGTGACTTTTTGACCATGAGTGTCTTAATCTGTATATCAGACGGCACAGTGGAAATTTTAAAATATGAATTCCTTGACCAGGTGTTGAGACACTGTAGGTCACAAGATTGGTGTTGAGAAATCTGGGTATTAACCACATGTAAACCAAATTATTGATTAATTTTGAGTATGGTTTCCTTGTCTTATTCTTTCAGATTTAAGATAAAAAATACTGTGTGTGTGTGTGTGTGTGCGCGTGTGCGCGTGTGTGCGTGTGTGTGCGTGTGTGCGCGCGCGTGCGTGTGTGTGTGTGTGTGTTTTAGGGATGATGGATAGTCCTTTAGAGCACAGGTGTTCTCCTCTCTGTGCCCACAGGGCTAGCCCTGTCTCAGCACTCCCATCTACACAAAGTCCCTGCTTGTTCTGCATCTAATCTCTCCCCACCCTTGAAATTCCTGCTCTGCCAACTCTCTCTTTTCGTCTCTGCTGAATTCAACATGCTTTAGTAGGATGAGGACAGATTTTTCTAATTACACCTGTCTTATCCATGTAAAGTCCCCCTTAATCACTGTTCAAGACTACATTTCCCTATTGCTCTAACTCAAATTCTGTTATTGGTTGTGGTCACTTTCTGGAGGCTCCTGTACAAAAGTGTATACAGATTAAATGTTTTTTTTTTTTTAACCCCATCTAATCCAACACTAAGAAGACAAACGGCCGCCGTCCAGTGAGAGTGCAGCTAAAACCTTTACTAAAACCTTCCAGCATTTCAAATATTTACATAGTTCCTCATATTGAAATGAAGCTGCTTTGGGGCACCTTAACAATTACTAGTTCAGTCTCATTAACTCATTCAAATAAAATAAGAAAAACTTTGAATTGCAGAAAGCTAAACTAAGGTGCTTGAATGGAAACTGGAATTGAATTTTGACAATTTTGACAATGTGCATTTTCAATGTGCATTTTCCTAAAATTGACATACAACAGCTAGTATTTCAACAAAGTGTTCACACACATCCATAAAGGTTCAAATTTGGTTAATCAGTGTATGTTTCATATTATTCACGGATCACAGAGATCAAGCTCAAGGTCTTTAAAAGAGGAGACCATTTCACAAAGCCCCAGGCCATCTTACCTTTATAATGATCACTAAATAAACAGCAACTAACTGAGCAGCTTACAACAACACAGCCTCGCATTGTCAAAAGCCGTTGAGGTGAAACCCATTGTGAACACGGCCTCAGGCTGTACTTTGCTGTACTCCTAATGATCCCTAAATTCCTCAACACAACACCAGGCTCTAACTACCTAATATGTATATATATATATTTTACTGAATACATTTCCACAGAATTGTTCAAACCTGAAGGCTCAAGTCGAATGTATCCCTGAATTCTGGTGAGCTTTGTGTTTTTGATTTAAACTCTCTGTGTGAGGTCTTAAAGGTCACCTATCATGCTATTTTTAGGCAATAGCATAGGTCTCAGATATATAAAAAACATGTCTACGAAGTGTTTTGCTCAAAATACCAAACAGATAACCCATTCTAGCCATGCCTCATATCCCTCTATTTCACTTCCTGTTTCAAAAATGCAGATTTTGGGTATAAAGCTTAAAAAAAAAAAAATTTGATTAAAAAAAGAGGGGCGNTGTCGGCACAACGGAGCTAGCAAGCAAAACAAACCCAGTCCGCCAAAACGGAAGTGCATTGAATCGAAGGGAGGAGTTCAGGATGTAGAGCGGAAACGGCTCAATAACTTGTGTATAGACTTATCCGACCGGCCCATATCGTCCGACCGGCCCACTTCAGCATCACCTCCCACTTTACTGTCCCATGTGATGCCGGCTTTTCTTGGCTTGTTTGAAGGTGAGTGGTAATGAACAAATTACTAAGCTGCCAGTGCCTTGAGTTTAAAACTTAATTAGCCAAAAGACAAAAACAAATATAGTCAACTAAGGTAGGCTAGCTAATGGATAAGTTAGCTCAAGGTTTAGCTATGGCAATTTATCATGGACATACAGGCTAATTTATTGTAGGAAAGGGGAGACTGACACTAAAGATGAACACAGTAAAATGTGTATCTAATAATGTCATCACAATCGGCACATTGTTATGCAAATTAGGCGTTAACTAGGCCTAATTAAAATGCGCTCATTTGCATGCAGTTACCGAGGCATTGCAAGTGAAAGGGATAAAACAAAAAACAAACAAAAAAACATATCACCTCACAACTTCCCCTGATAGTTACTTACGTCAAGTCAGTATTTTCCCCTGAAATGTTATGTTTAAATGCAGATTAGCTTTAAATCTATAGATGAATTCAGACATGCAGTAAAACGAACACCATTTATATGTGTTTTTTGAAGTTTTCTTTCCACTAGAGTGAAAGAATGTTGTGCCTCGTCAGATTTGTTAGTATTATTTCCCTGTTTAGTTATTATCGTCAAGTCTGCGTCTGCTAACCCTTTTTGTTGTCTGTCATTTCCTGTTTTACTTTGATATCTCCTCTCTCATTTCAGGTATTTCGACTCCTACCCGTGTGTGTTCACTGACCTGATTACCTGCCCCGCCCTTATTGTTTGCACCTGTAGAGCCCAGCCATACCCTTAATGCGAGCAAATCGAGTTACAGTATGTCCCGTAGTTCTGCAGCTGAGATCTGAGCTGTGTGGACAAAGTGGTTCACCAGCAGAGAGACTCACACTGACTCACACTAATGATAAACTGTTCAGCAGATTATTACACAATAAAACGTAAGAGGTACTGACCACAAGGTAACTACAGCATACATATAGTACTAGCATGAGTACTCTGACTTACTATCCGTCCATCCATGTGAGGTCTTACTGACTATAATGGCATTTTTAACATGTCCCAATGTCCTCTTTTTTCCCGTTGCCATGATAGACTTAGATAGGTGGTTGTAGTGATCATACGCAGACAAAAAACACAAAATAATGAAGTTGTTATCTCCAGATTAATTTGAAGTTTATTGACGTTATTGTACATTACCAGTGTTTCCAATTATGCCAGTGAATAAGAACTGTGTGCTATATACCCAAATAAATACAAACATGTGCATCTAATCAGCGCCAACATGTGTCCAAAAATAATATTGCATGACATATCTCATCAAAGAAAATGACATGCCAACGTTGAACAGGAGTGGCTTCTGCACTGAGAATGAAACTCTGCATCTTAAATGAGATTATCCGTCAAAATAAAAGTTAAATTACCCAAAAAAAAGACTATTTTGAGAAGTTAATTGTAGAATATTGCATAAAGATTATACTTAATGGACCACAATCCTGTGTGTGTGTGTTTGTGTGTCAGGAAAGCCACATTTTCACAGCAAAACAAGTCGACAGACAGACAGAAATAGAAACAAGCGTTTAAAACAATAGCAGTCAACGGAGGGGAGCTGTGGTCGAGGCGTGTTGCTGTCGTTACAGCTCTTATGAGCAGGAACAACCAGACTATAAATGACAACAATAGAAAATGTCTTTAACACAGCATGAAGTCTAACGATGGTAACTATTCACAGGGAGAGAGACGCTGTGATGTTTTCCTTCTGGGAGATCAGTAAAAGCTGCTGTTGGGTAACGACAAAAACAGCTTAATCTAAATAATTAGAAAGATGTGACTACAGTTTCACTCATGTGACAAACTGTACATGGTGTGTTGTCAATTAAACATACAGAAAGTAGACTTACTATTAATCGCTGTTGTGTTGAAGGTGAATGTTCAAGCCACCAATGTCTGTCCAAAATGTTATCACTGTACCCTCCTAGGATATGGAGGAGTAGGTACAATCCTCTGAAGCTCAAGGACACACTGCGGTGGGAATCAGCTAATGTGTATTACAGTTATGTGAACGATGTCATACAGGCCTCTTCTGATCCATTGTAATCTTACCGTTTTAAACACTTAAAGTCTGAGATATTCATGGGGGGCTCGTCCGGGATTTTAACCCTGGACCTCTCGCACCCGAAGCGAGAATCATACCCTAGCCTAGACCAACGAGCCACAAGGAAACACATTGCACTTCACAGATTTACTTAAAGGAGCCATATTACATTGAGAAATTGTAAATATGCTTTTATTTTAAGAAAAATCCTCTCCATATTTCCCAGAATCTGACATGAAGATATCAGTTTCACTTTGCAGACATAACCTAACACACTACAGGAAAGGGAAAACTCCAAAAGCAAAAAAGTACCCCTTTAAAATCCCTCCAAATATTTTTCATTGCAACAAGTTTCATCAGCTCTCTTTTTTCAGTTGCGTGTGCAATGAGTTTCACTCTTTGTTTNAACATCATATGTGTAATTTGTGGCACAATTCAAACGGGATCGAAAGATAAGGACCTTATTTCGGAAAAAATATGTGTTGAAGCCAATGGAGAGAGAAAGATTATCTTTCGATCCCGTTTGAATTGTGCCACAAATTACACATATGATGTTAGTCAATTTAAAAGATAATTTTGCCAGTCAAAAAAAAAAAAAAAAAAAGTCGTAAAACTGTGAGATAACACATTTTTTTTGTGTGAAACCCTCAATGAACTACATCTCTGGTCTTGCACAACAACACAGACGTCACCAAGATGGCCTTCACTACTGTCTTGCTAAACAAGGGATTGACTACCCTCACTATCTACACGTCCAGAAGAATGTCATGCAAAGCTGCCTGCCAGCCTGCCTTCATTTGATTCTCTCTGAACTGCCTGATCTTTTTAATGTTTAATGTCAACCATTTGTGCAGATAGCATGAAGTAGAAAAGATCGCCGATGCTAATGTAGTGTTAGGGTTAGCATTTCTCCCCCGGGCTTAAATGGTGTAGGCCTACTCTTCAAAGGGTTCACGAAATATGACATTTTGGGTTACTTAATGTTACTTCATGTTAAGGCTAATAAAAAGGACAAGGCTAGCTGTAATGCTAACTAACGTGCTTGCTACTAGCTAGGTAGCTAACTTGATCCAGCCACTCCTGGTACTTTCATCAGACGGGAAGCGAAAGAACGAACCCATTACTGGTATGATAACAACCTGGTACTAAGCACACAGGCCTCTTGTTAAAGTTATCTTATCTTAGCTATCTCTTATTTAGTGGAGGAAAATAATTGTGACATCAGTTATGACATCACTTACGCCACACTGGGATTTGTAGTCTTTCTAGTTGCGTATTTTTCATAGTCTTATATTTCAACAGTTTTACGACAAACTGTGACTTTTTTGACGTGGAAATT
Source organism: Notothenia coriiceps (assembly GCF_000735185.1). Taxonomy (NCBI): domain Eukaryota; kingdom Metazoa; phylum Chordata; class Actinopteri; order Perciformes; family Nototheniidae; genus Notothenia; species Notothenia coriiceps. Next base: position 20,583,093 of record NW_011369947.1, on the reverse strand, counting down.
ATTTTTTAAGATTGACAAACATCATATGTGTAATTCATGGCACAATTCAAACGGGATCGAAAGATACGTTTTCTCTCTCCATTGACTTCAATACATAATTTTTCCGAAATAAGGTCCCATGGACCGGAAGTAGATGGGCGTGACTTCGCCACTCTATGGAGCTCAAAGGCTTTCTCTCTTGTCGGTTATACCACAAGGTCAGTTCCTTTTTATTTCCTGGTTCTTCACACACATGCTCTCTCCAGTACAGGTTTGCTCTGAGTGTTAGCGATGCTAATGTAAACAGCGACCATATTACGTCCAAAGCCTCGCAGCGGCAAAACAGTGCCGCGCCCACACTAATTGCGCCGCATAAGCGCATAGGTGCGCCGCATTTGCGGCTCAGCTGAGGCTCCCTCCGCAAGATGGAGCCCCCTCCGCAAGGTGAGGCCCCACGCAGTCTGCGTGATCTGGCTGTAGGGAGGGACAGACCTGGTTGTTAGATATAAAGATGTGGAAGGTAGTTGCGACTATCCAGCTGATTATTTGTTACATTTTGTCCCTACATTGATGAATTATTTTCCTTCATTTTCAGAAATCACGACTTGGCAGTTCTGAGCAGGGGCGCCGTAAGGGGGTGAAAAGTTAGGACGATTCTAAGGGCTCGTGAATGACGGGCCCAAATAATTTTAAGTAACCAATGTGATTACCTTTTCATGGGGCCCAAAATCCCTGGCGGTGCCCCTGGTTCTGAGGCTTCTAGTGGTAGTGAAGAGTCCCTTTTTGTGTACATAAATGCAGTTTGAGATACTTTAGGTGAGAGTATACAGTAAGTTTTGGAGAAAAAAAACGTATTGTTTGTTTTACAGATTGAACTCATGAGCAACTAGAAAAATATACTCAGTAGACTCTCCCATTTGCATCTCCCTCTGACAGAAAATAGTTTAATCATATTGAATTGAGTTGTACCTCCAGGGTTCCTACAGTCAAAATGACCATGCCTTGTTAGCAGTTCATTTTCTGATACTCCGGTTCAACAAGAAACCATACTTTTTCATGAATGTCAGTATTTGAGTTGAGACAAAGGGAAAAATGTGGCCTGCAACAGGCTAGGCAAGGTTTGTTTTTAGCTTAGCCAAATTACGGAATTGTCCTTTTTTCCTACTAAGGCAGCCAAATAAAATAGTCTATAAAAAAATGTTAATCACCACAACCACGAAAAGGCCTTGAGCATACAGTCATATAGAGCACAACACATATTAACTGATGGTTCCAATATTATTAAAGATTAGCTGCGGACAAAAAGACAGATACACACACACACACACACACACACACACAATTGGGCACACACTGACCAAACACAAATCTATTTAAGCCTGGCGGGAAATATTTAACACACCTTGCTCAAAGCAATACGCTGCCACAGCTTTACTTGGTCTTTAAACCATTAGCTTGAAGTTGCTAACGTTAGTCCAGGTTAGCAAACATGAGTTTGAATCAGTTCCTTGACTTGACAGTTGTTTTTAAACTTGTGCTGCTGTATTTCTTAGCATTTACTTTTATCCAGAAAGCATATGAAGCCTGTCTTTATTCTGTTTTGCTAAAGTTACATACTATGAACAACACCAAACCGTTATTAGAAAAAGCAACATTTTTGTTTTAATTGTCCAGAGTCCAAATGGGGGGAAAGTAATCCAAAGGTTTTAGAGGTCAAACTAAAGGCCCCTGCAGTGTAGCCTACACTAGAGTCAACTATTAACTAAGTCCTTACTTAACCCATATAAACTAACTAGAAACATGTGAGGGTCCCTTTACTGTCTTTGTACAGTGTTTGGTTTTGTGATTAGGTTTACAGCTTCCTTGCTATCAGTGGCCCATCTTTTTCTCTGTCCCAGTGACCCATTTGTATACACATCACTGCTTGTTTATGACGAGACATAATTCAAACTGAAGCCTTCTATTCAAGCTTCATGTAAAATGCTGTTGTTTTCTTTTTTTCAGCCCCTTTGTGTCTGGCTTAGCAATGTGTATCTTCAGCTCAACCGTCATCCACAATGCTGCCCTACCTGTTCTCAGTTTGAATGGTAAATGAAACCTGATCTACCTGCCGTTTAAAGTGGGGGTGGAGTGGGTGGACTGCTGCAGACAGTTCAACTGAACGTGAGGCTGTTTGCTCATGCAAAAAAAGACCTGCAGCATGTACAGATAGCACATGTAAACACCACAGACAATGCAGGAAACGGCATACAGATACTTGATAATCCTTACTGAATATACAGAAAAAATACTTAGTAAATGTCATTATGAACGTTGCAGCTGCTACTGGGCTTCAGTTAGATCACATCATGATGCACCTGCACTTGCATTTTCTCATTAAATAGAGAAAAAATGGAAAGGAAATGTCCTTTATTATTTAAGATTAATTTAACAATCTTGAGTTTTTAGGAACATCCCTCTCACATTTCTTAAAGGTCCTTTTTTCTTAGAGCAAAGGTTCAGTTTACCTGTTGTATGAAGAAGATGTCAGATGATCCCTGTTTTATCTCTCTAGCTCAGCTCACTCCCTTTGCACTCGAAAATGCATTTTGCTGCAGTCAAAGTCAACCGTCTTCCGAGAGGCCAGCAGGAAATTAGGGGTTTGTAATAGTGCCTCTTCCAAAGTCCTCCTCTGTACTGGTCTGCAAACTCTGCTGGAGTCACAGGTGTGTGTATATGTGTGTGGGTGTTTGCTCAGAGTCTGTGCTCAGTGTGAGCTCTGGGTCCTCTTTGCTCAGCGTCCGTTGCCCAGTATCACCTGCCCTGCGCTCTGTCAGCTCCCCTTTTAGCACTTTATGTAAATCTCTGCCTTGAGGTGGGGGTGGGGGGAGGAGGAAGGGGGGAAGAAGAAGCCCTGAAGAAATCAAATAGAATACACATTCACGCCCTCTGACACCCCTCCTTGTGTCTTTCTATGTTGATCTCTTTTATTTTCCCTTCTTTCCTTTCAGTCCTTCCCTACCTCGCCTAAACACACACATAAGGCAAATACTCCTCACCTCCAGTCCAGTAAACAAACACATATAGACTAGTAATACATTTTTCGATTGACAGTCTGTTTTTTTTTGTTTTGCTCAAATGCAAACTGAATGAGGCAGCAGTTCATATACTGGACATTAAACACAAAAGACACACAAACTACGCAGTTTTTGCATCCACCTGTATGCTTAAGCCGAACAATACATATAAAGGATTCATTTCCACTTCGTGAGTGATAAGGGAGCAGGTGGTTATACAGGAGTGTCTTCCCACAGAATCACCACTCAATAGTCTGTTGTTTGCTACAGTGTTGCTGGTGTGCCTGTTACATCAGACTAGCCGTTCTGTTCCTTGAGGGTGAATCACAGGGGTTCATCCAAAATAGTGACCTCTTATTGATTGAATTTGTATTTACAAGACTCTCAGAATTGCTTCAGAAGGCAATGTGTCATGTTCCACCAAGCAGAGAAAATAACATTTTTTACAACTGCATTTCAGACTTGTATAATCATTCATTCATATTTAATTCAGGAAATAAACATGAAAATAACAAACGTACATCCAAAAGAAAAAGGCTCTTTCTCTAATACCTAACATCAAGGATGTGAGTTAGACTTTTTATTTGACTACTAATTTTATTTTATGGTAATGCCTAATGGCTCTGGGCCATTAGCTCTAGCATGTCTCTCTGCAATAACAGCTGCCTAACTGACTCTGTTATCCAGTAACCCAAACCCAAATACTGCCCTATCATATCAGCAAAGTAATTTATTGAGCATAGAGTTGTGAGTGCTTTGAGGAAGGAGAAGGTATACAATACAAACCTTTTGTATTCCCCTTCCTGGAATCCATGAACTTGGCTTTATAGTAAGCATGTCAAAGATTTAGTGGCTGGCTGGCTGAGAGTAATAAGCTACGGTAAGTTATCTTGTGGGATGGAGGGTTGGGTGAAGGATTGGTTCTGGTTGGGGAGGGCTGCACGTGAGCATGGAAGGTGTGTGTGTAGACAGGCCATAAAATGACACAATATTGACTGTTTCACCACTCTACTCAACAAGGAGATATTTTCAAGGGCAAAACCATGTCGTTTTTCAGGGTAAAACGGTTTGTCCACACTGGTTTGATGATAAGCCTTGTGTTGTATCTGTAATATTTAGTAAGGTTGGTCAGTATTTTCCAAGCCTTATTTGATGTGTTCAATAACTGATCAGTACCAGTGTGGCTGTCTTTAGAATGGCAATATTTTTAAAGATTCTGAAGACATTTTGAGTTTATTTGGCACACAAGGTTTTGCTTAAATAATTTGTACGTAAATGCTTAGTCCAGACTGACATATCTCAACCATTGGAAGGGTTGGCCTTTTATTTTGTACTGACATTTATGCTCACCAAAAGATACATCTCGAAGACTTTGGTAACCCCATGACTTTACTTTAAGCACCACCAGGTCAAAACTTTCATTTGTGCAATACTCTGGTTTATCATCAAATTCCTTAAAAACAATGACCCATCAGGATCCGCTTGAGCATGTTAGCATTGCCATTGTGTGCAAAGTAGTATGCCAATGTTAGCAGTAGGCACAACTCTGTCTAAAGCCCCGGCTACACGAGGACGATAACGGTCGTATATGCTACAGTTCACTATCAGATAGACGGTTCGGCCACACGAGGCCCACTTGGAAAAGCAGAAAACGATAACGGGTCCCACTCCCAAGGTGGGTAGTTCTGCAAACGAAACAGCAGGAGCACACGCCGTCCACCGCGGAGAATAAACAAAAGGACAACCATGGCAACCATGCTCCGGGGTCTTATTCTCTGCTTTTGGTGTATCTTGTGGCGGCAGCACAGCGTTTCCAGCGGGTCGAGCGGTCTCGTGTGAACGGACACGTTAATTGAGCCGAATGCGTGTGAACGGAAGCCTTTTTTGAAAACGAATTCGGTGCGCGAACGCAAACGTACCCGTTTCGTCCTCGTGTAAATGGGGCCTAAATGTAAAGCTGCTAACATGACTGTAGACTTATTCTTGCTACAAAATCCCCCAGGTTTCAGCTGAAAGTTTAGTGTCTCATATTGGACGGAGGTGTTTCGATCCAACAGGACAGAAATAGGCCGTTGTCGTCTTTACATTTTTGCCCTTCCACTTGCAGTGTTGAATAGTCAACACTTTTTGGTTAAATTTTGTTGGACAGATGATGAATGCAAATCTTTTCGATTCTTTAAGCAACCTATGTAAGATGCTGGTGCGTACAGAGGCAGCGGCCCAAAATGGTTTTAATTGCTCAATCAAAGGTAACAAAAAGAAAACCATTCTTTGGTTTTAGCCGAACGTACTAACAATGTGTATCTCCTTTTCACTAGATGACATGTTTTTATTTTCATGATTATTTACTAAGACAGTTTTAGATGTATTTAAATACTAATATATAGTGAATATAATGTGTAACAGTGGGTTTACCGTGATAATGGTTGAAACACTGAAGCTAGCTGTGGGAAGAATTGTTAGCTGATACAGGGAAATCGGCAAGCATAGACACTTCAAGGTGCCTCTTTCCACCTTCCAACGCCCACCTGCTTTTCAGCAACCATCAGAATTACAGTTTTTCCAATGTGACAAGCTCTGATAAGAAACTCTTTTTGTGGATTTTGAAGACCGGTAGAATGGGTTCTAGTTAGCACCCAGCATACACTTCCTGTCTTTGTCCTCTATTGACTATCAACAAGCAGGGTGCCAGAGTGGAGATAAGGTCACTGTTGAACTTTAAAAGCGTTTGGCTTGTCTGTTCTGAGCAATCCTATGTCCTTTTCAGTAGATTATGTATTCCAATTCTCATTCAATTCATGAAACACTAAAACAATAAGCTAGCAGAACAGGGGCGGATCTAGAAAAATATTCATGGGGTGGCAAGAGGGTGGCAGGAGATTTTGAGGGGTGGCATCCCCTCGCAGAAGTATATGCTGATTTAATCGCAGTCATGTCAATTAATGTTAACTTGGAAAGCCACAATATTTATTTTAACTCAATAACATTTGGTGACATTATTGTGGCACATCAGTAAAGCCTTAAATATAAATACATAAGGTGGCAGACTTAATTTATTGAATTTTAACTGAACAATAACTGAATGAGTTTGTCTCACTCTTAGACCAGCATGGGTACCAAATCTATGCAGATTGCTGCAATAAGTATATTAATTAACTGTTTTGTCGATTTTTGTCTAAATTAGTATGATACTATTAACAATCATATTATTCCTATCAGCTGTCAATCACTGTTATGATTCACATATTCAGTGTTATTATTAAATAAACTATATTTTTTGGAGGAGTTAATGATGAATGTTCCTCAAGATGCTTGCTCACCCTCCTTCAAAATTTGAAAGACAAGTAATTACTATCATATATCAAAAGAATCAAAGGAACAGTTCAGCGCCCACAAAGAAAAAAAAATATTTACACACGTAAGGTCATCATCTTAACAGTTTATTATGCTCATCGAGTCATCCGTGAGCAGAGCATCAAGTTGGCATGCCTATAACAGCTGAATGTGGCGATTACCATCTTGTTCAGCAAAACGCCTAACAAACTTATTAAGATTTAAAGCTATGGTGCATTTTGATTCAATGCTGAGTACAGCCTGAAGAACATATCGAGGATTAAAAAACTAATGTCACAACAGGACTTAGAAAAGCTTGTCCATGCTTTTATCTTTAGTAGACTGGACTACTGCAATAGTGTATTCACAGGGCTGACAAAAAAATCCATCAGAAATCTGCAGCTGATTCAGAACGCAGCTGCACGTGTCCTCACTAATATACTAATATACAGTCTATGGTCCTCACTAACATTAAAAGAGTGGATCACATCAGTCCGGTTCTGAAATATTTACATTGGCTTCCAGTCGGCCAAAGAATTGATTTTAAAGTACTATTGCTAGTTTTTAAATCAATAAATGGCTTAGGACCAAAGTATATTGTTGAACTCCTGCATAATTACGAGCCATCAAGGTGCCTCAGGTCTTCTGGGACGGGTCTGCTATCGGTTCCGAGAGTAAAAACAAAACATTGAGAGGCAGCATTTAGCTTTTATGCCCCGACAATCTGAAACGCTTACTATTTTTAAATCGAGACTAAAAACCGCTAAAAACATATCTCTTTGTCTGCTTTTAATTTAGCTGCTCATATTCACACTACAGTAGGCCTATGCCTTTTAAACATGTATTGTATACCTGTGGTGTTTATTTTTATTATTTTATTATCTTTGCTTTGTAATACCTGTTGTAAAATGCCATTATATGTGTTTTTACTGTATGTATTCCTAAAAAGTCTTTTAATTAGTTTTGTAAAGCACTTTGAATTGTACAGAAAATTGCTATATAAATAAACTTGCCTTGCCTTGCCTTGCAGCCAAACTTGACAGGCTCTTCTCTGTCATTGTAGACCGCAAATACCTCATTCCTTCCGTCTACTTGGATCCGAAATGTTTCTCGTTTTGCGCTGTCCCCCTGTTCAAATGAAATTGCCGCCATTCACATTTCCCAGGGTCGCGCCAGGGCCAGGGGAGGGGTTACAAGTGCTGCATTCACTTGCACTCGGACATTAGAGATTTTCTCTCATAAATGTCCGATGAGCCACAACTTTTCTTTCAAAACAAAGTTGCCAACTGGGGTGGCAGCTGGGGTGGCAAGGCATTTTTCTGAGGTGGCAGCTGCCACCCCGTGCCACCCTGTAGAACCACCACTGCTGAAGCATTTTAGCTTATACAGGGCTTCTGGTGTGATGAGATAACCTTACACTTAGTACATATACTGTAGTACATCTCAGAAATCATCAGCATCATTATCTTCTAATGTTACAGCCTCTGGCCAGGGAGTGTTTTTTCTATATTTTCTAAACCTCGAAAAAGGCATATTGGTTCTTGTAGCAAGCACCCAAAATACTCTCTGTCTGCATCTTCTCTTTACCGCCAACAAGTTAGCTGCCGCTTTGGAAGAAGGTCACTGTTGAACTTAAATAAAAAAGCCCACATCCATTAAATGCCATGGGTGGGATTTGAAAGGCTGAAATGCATTTTAGTAGAACGAAGAGTTTAGTTTTGGGGTGACTGTAATCTTTTTTAAACTAAATGTTAAGGACTCAGTGCTATCAATACTGCAGATGCTGTTATTTTTGCACTCAAATATTTGTAATTCTACCATTTTAGTTTATATGTAGGCCTAAGCCTCTATTTTAGATGTATTGCAATATATCACATTGCTTATTAACTGTACTTCAAATGTAATAATACTTTATGAGACTTCACATTAGAATTGGATCCAGTCACTTATTCCTAAGAGAACAGAGTCATGTCAAGGACTTCAAAACAATGGATATAAACTAATAAATATTGAATCATAATGATAATAAGGTCAACATTATAGTTTACTGTAAGCTCAGGTCACTAATTTATCTTATGGCCCACATCCGCAAACACTCACGTTCTACTTCAAAATATCTTCCGCCCTGAGTAGTGCTCTCTGTGTTTCCTTGCCAAGTCATTTGTCACGGGAAGTGGGAAGTATTATTCATTTACAGAGTCAGCTTCACATTATGATTATCATTATGAGTCATCAGCTCATGCTATATTATTGTTTGGTCTGTGATGGTCATATCAGGCACACTGACCATTAATGTCAACATGTGCCTATTATGGTTACATTTATGCTGAGTGTATTTTTATGCACAATACACGCAAAAGAAAAGATAAAATGTGACGCACGTCATCGCTCACCATATACTGTACATAAACAATTCCAATACATTTTATATTTCACTAAAGTATTAACCCTGTCTTTATGTGTTTCACTTTATATGTGTAACAAAGAGATGATTAAAAGACCAGACCGGAAAATAGCATTTCGATTTTTTCTGACAGACTGTATCCCATTAGCTTTGACTGAACTTTAGAATTGTGAAGAGAAGAAAAGATTACAGAGCGCAAACACTGCTCCAATGTTCATATGGCCATGTGAGTATTGTTTGAAGATGCACTTGACATTTTTTTTATCCTATCCTATAATGAAATTTGTTTTCAACTGAGCAAGGACACATAGAGATAAATGTTAAATTTCAAAGACTGTAATGACCAACTCAGAACCCAAAAGGCCCCGAAGGCCCAATTCCTATAATTAGTTAGTTGTGAATCGATTAATAAAAAAATGTTTGTAGGGATTTGCAGGACTAAAGCCCAGTACAAACTGTTAAATGTTACATATCTAGCTGACGCCAATGCGAATTACAAACACTTCAATCCAGTTTAAATGCCTATGGGAGCAATTTGGGGTTTAACAACTTGCAGTAAGACATGTCGACTGCCCCAAACTTATGTGAAACAGTAAGAGAATATATATTGTGCTCATTTTCAGGTTCATATTTGTTTGTACTGTGACATGTCTCCATGCTTTAATGTTCAAAAAGCTCTTTATTTCTCTCATACTGCCTGTGCTGCAGCACCTATTTTCACCCTCTGTCTGAAACCAGAGCCCAGTCTGCTCTGATTGGTTAGCTGGCTGGCTCTGTTATGGATCTTTAAACTGGATCTTGCATTGTCTCCGAAGACCCTAACGTTTCAAAATGTAGGTTAAACAGCTTTATTATTTCAAAGCTAAACAAAAAAAAAAAAAAACAGCAACCCTTGAGTTTTGTTTTGCTTGGTTGCAGAACACCCTGCTCTCGCACATGAGCAGTACAGATCGGGCAGGGGGACGGATCGAGTATAGTGATACTCAGTACAGTTATGGCGCATTTCCACTGCAGCGGGTAGCCCCGTTTAAGCGTCCTTAAATCGTCCTCAAGCGGCCAGGCCAGTTTTTGGTGGCCTTTCCATATAACGTAGCACCAGCTAGCGGGTACTTTTTCCCTCTTTTTCAGCCCCTAAGAATCGTGGTTCTATCAGGCCAGGGCCAGGGCTGAACTAGTGACGTCAACACTCTCGACTGCTTATTGGTCAGAGAGAATCGTCAAAAGATCGCGCAAGATCATCCCTAGCGTCGCATATATATCTAGAAGCAAGCTTGCAGCATTTTGCACCAAGAAACAAGTAAACGGTTGCTTCCACATCCTCCATTGTTGTGTGTGTTTTGTGAGTTGTGTCGCTTGAAGATGACGCCACTGCCGTTTTACCCAGCGCTCGTCCGCCCCAAAAAGCCCGCTAAAAAAAAGCCGATTGCCCCGCCTACGCTGCGTTGCTACCCCAGGTCCTAAATGGAATGTAATGGAAATGAGCCACGGCCTCGGACAGCCAGCGAGGCAGCCCGAGGCCTGAGCGAGGACGCTTAGGGACGCTTAAACGGGGCTACCCCGCTGCAGTGGAAATGTGCCATTAGTGCAGTGCAAATACAGTGGGTGGCGTTTGTGTGGGACGGTCAATAGAGGCCAACGGCTCAAGTATGCCCTGAAAGCTCCCAGCAGTGTTCCAGCCTCCCAGGCTCCAGAAGTTAAGGAAAAAGTAAGTGAGAAAGTCAAGTTTATTTGTGGCAAACCTTTTTAAAGCAGATATCGCAGAGATACACTGTAGATGCAAATGAATGAAAAGCCCTAAAACACCACAACATAACTAATACTAAGTGACATGTTAAAACCCGAAATAATTGAGGAATAAACAATACAATTTGTAAAATACTATTGTATTTCATTATTTTCATGCATTTTTCGAGTCAGGTAAACATTTCTTCCCCTATCAAATGTTGTTATCCTCTGAGACACAAGTAGGGGAACTGGTGATAAACTGTTGGTAATTGAGATTATCTTTTTTTAATAAAACCTTTTCAAATAAAGTTACAAAGAGCTCCACAGGTAAAAGCATGGTGTCTCTTCATGCAGCATGCCCAGAGAACGCTGCCCCCAGAGGGCCAAGAAGACACAATTCACTCCCAGCAGGACTCCCATGATTACATTAGAATTGTGTTTCAAGTCTCCTAACACATCACTAACAGTGTGAGTTTCACTTCTTTATTGTTGAATTGCCATTAATGATCTGAGTACAGCTTCACATCTTATTTATTGATAGTTTGCCTTGTTGTAGTGATTTCTTTAAACTGTAGAATATGTGTTTGTTTGATATTACTAGAGAAACTACGCATTGAGAAACAGAAAATGTACCAATTATATTTTCCTCTCAGAGACAATTTATGAGGTACTGTTCAATAGTTGTATAGTTCAAGATCTTCATTGGAGAAGGTTGAAAGGCCTAGCAGCAACATTGGAGACCAGCTTGTGATGTTTGATTGACAGCCGCCTAAATGAAAGATAGAAGTCAGTGGAAGAAGTACTCGTATTCCTTTATCAGCTATCCAAAAGAACAAAAGTCAAAGTATTATGGCCCTTATGAAGGATATAGAATTGTTTCTGACATAAGTCTGTTAAAACTGATGCAACAGAGAACAACATATAATTAGCATTTTACGGTTTCAGGTTTGTCTAAAATGCCTTCTCTGGATGTCTAGGAACAGGAGCAAGACACAGCTTTTGGTTATCTCAAGGCTGTGAATACAGCAGTGCATGTATCTGCCTTGTGAATGTGAACTGGTCACATTCTGTGTGCACCAAAGAATATCTGAGGCATAAAAACAAAATTACATTTACTGCAAACACATCAAAGTTAAACTTGTACTCCAGGGCATTTTTTGTCTTGGTAGACATTATGATATTTTTCATAAACCTGCTGTCTTTATTTATTGCTGCTGATTTGAGTTGCTATGAGTAACTCATCAGGACTTGTCTAATTGATCAAATCTCTCCTAAAGGTGGGCTGAAGTCATTCATCACGGGAAGGGAAATGAAAGTGTCTCTAAAGAGGGGGCCTTGGCAGATAGGCCTGATGGAAATGCACTTACATTTTCTATTGGACATTCTCAGGTTCCATATTCTATACGTGTGTTATTGTCCCCAAGTCCCACAGATCAACACCAAAAATAGGACTTTTTCACTGAAGTTTATTTAAGTTGTTATTTAAAGCAGAAGTGAAGCAAAGTTCATTAAAGCTGGCTCAGTTTCATCAAGTGTCCTAGTAAACCATGCCAGTGACCAATACATACATGTAAAATAACTAAGTATACTTACTCAAGTACTGTACTTAAGTACAGTGTTGAGGTAATTGTACTTTACTTGAATATATCCATGTTATGCTACTTTATACTTCCACTCCACTACAATTCAGAGGTAAATAGTGTACTTTTACTCCACTAAATGTATTTAATACCTTTAGTTACTTTACAGATTTGGATTAATAATGTGAAATATAATCAAGTCTTAAATAAGTCTTTAGTTCCACCTGGAGTAAATTCACAAGCTACCCTGCAGTATACAAAGTAATTGAAACTAGCTGCATCTGTAGCAGCTTTGAGAACACTTTAATCGATCAATAATTATAAAAAATATCAAATATATTATTCTGAAATGGGCCAATCTGCACAATGAGTGCTTTTACTTTTGGAACTTTAAGTATATTGTGATGCTAATACTTTTCTGCCATTACTTAAGTAACATTTTGATTGCAGGACTTTTACTTGTAATTTAGTACCTCTCCCCTCTCTGGCTGTGGATTACATTTACACATGTACCAGATATATATTCAATGTAGCCTTAAATTTGAAACCTCAATCCAAAACTGTAATCAGAACTTTATTTATAGTGTTGAACGCCTAAAGTCAAACTAATAAGTAATAATTTTCCTACCACTGAATAACCTCCATCACTTGTCAAACATACAATGGATTTTCTAGGTATAAGGATACGTAAATACCAAGCATGTAATTATATCTGAAATGCTGATGTTGATGAACTGAAACAGAAAAGCTTCAGTGCGTTATACAGGACTGCTACAGGTCCTTTCAGTGGAAGCACGTGCAGATAGTGCCCCCATGTGGTCACAATGGAGACATACATGCTAATACATTGCCTATGTAGAAGATAACTGCACCTGCTTTTATTGCTCCACATCCTGCAGGCTGAGCTTACCCATGTATATTGTCTTTAAAAAAAAACTCCGCCATTAAAATATTTGTATTTTGGGTCCAGCTGTTAGGGTGAGAGCCATGTTTTTTTGTGGGATCTCAGTGAAGGAAGTGAGAGCTGCCTGCAGCCAGAGTTGTCATTTAGTTTAAAAAGCACCTGTTCTCTCAGAGTCTGTAATGCCTGCTCTCTGAGGGTGTACTTGTGACAATGGGTATACCATCAAAAATATATACATATGTATGATATATACATACACTGTTCTGTTCATCCATGAATTCAGCCATCGTTCATTTCATTATTTACACCTGAGCTTCTCATACTGTGAAATCTTCACTGTGTTTTTAAAATGTAAAAAGTGGTTTGATGTGACTGTGGACTGTGGATTTTACTGAGATTGACACAAGGTGAGTAATGTAATACATGTAAATGCTGGCTGGCTTTGTTGCTCAGTAATGCTCCTACTGTTTACCATGTCCAAACTAATAGGTGTCAAGAAGGGGAATTTTAACATTGTATTGTGAGCATGGTCTGAAGCATCCATGCTTGAATGTTGACTTGAGCCGTCCCTTATAGTATAGATACTGTCTTTTGACGTTAGTGAGCCGGATCACTTGGCTCGGCTCTCTTAAAGCGCCGGCTGTTTCGGCTCCCGAACGGCTCTTCATGTTACCATAGTTTACACGGAGCCTCAGTTTCGCCGCTGCGAGGCTCTGGGGCTCGCAGCTCACGCGCGTGCTCCACTAGCACCGCTCATCGCGTCCAAATCGCGCATGTTCCGTGTTGTCGTGTAGCAGGCACCGCCGATGTCGGGGAAACGATCTTCAATACTCCGAAAAGAATCCCACCAGACTCCTTTGCCGTTCCAACAGAGGGGTGTCCTTGTCCTTTTTCCTTTTCGTCATTTCAAGCGATTAAAACTCGATCTTCTCTCGAATTGTTAATATTTTTTGGAGGCCCTCGGCTCGAGTTCAGGGCGTCCCGAGCTGAATAAGGGCGTCAAATGACGGCAAGACGCGCCCCTGGCGGAAACGCTGAGAGCGGGCTGCTGTGGTGCTGGATCTTTCTGGGACCATCTGTTGGCTCCACTCTCAACTGCCAAAAACACAAAGAGGAGTCCCTGGGAGACAGAAACGCAAAAGTTAAATACTTTAAACCCAAAATATACAACCTCTGAACTCCTGCAAGCTGTTACATGTAACCTCCAATGATGGACTATATGATAAAACTCCTATAAAAAAATACAATCTTTGTGAGGAGATTACTTACTTAGCCCTCTGAAAGTAATGCGTCTTCATCGGTAGTCAGGTCCGGTCTGCAGTAAACTCATCTTCTTCGTCTGATTATCCTGGAAGTTGAGTTTCAGATTTCCACGGAGTTGCTTCTTGTAGGGAGGTTGATGCAGCGTGTGTAATGCTGGAGACCTTCTACAAGAGACTTGGAGACTTTTCATAACGCTAGCAGTCTTTGCTTTAACACTGTATGTTGCAGCTACCCACAAGAAAAAACTGAACTTAAACAGTTCTTGGGTAAATGTGCTTGAATTATTTTAACCACATAACCATATCTTAAACGATATATACTTACCTGTCTTGTATAACCATCTATACTTTAAAAAGAGAAAAATACATAAGAGAACAACCACAACATGTTTACTTACCTCTGGTATCAATATCGGCCATCATCAATATTATCCAAAAGAAGAAACAATATTAAAAACAAATTAATATACTAGTAAAAAGCCCTGGTGCATTTGAGCTATCGCCAACCCAGCAAGACGTGTCTGAAGCTGATAGGGGTTTCATCAGTCCTGCCTAGTGCTGCGTACCGGTACGCCGAACCGGTACTGGACTTGTAAAAAGTTTCGGTTCAAGTCCGGTTAAAACCGGAACGTCAGGAACCGGTACTTACGTATATTCTCCTTTGTGTTCTAAACCATCTAAAACCTTCCATAGATCGAGAAATTTGCGCTGAGAAAAGACGAAAAACATTGTTTTGGCTTCTGATATGGCGGCCATTACTGAGCTCACGAAGTCTCGCAAAATATCGCAACTGCTCGCGAGATCTGTGTGACGTCAAGGGAAGCTGGCTTAGACATAGTGGACACTGACAGCGTGGGATGCTGGTTGCCATATTTGGTAGTGTAGCTAAGCTAACTCCTTTGTATGTATGGTGATATAGTGTCTGCCGAAAGAGCAACACTTCACCCAGACAATGTCAATATGCTGTTGTTCTTGAACAAGAACACATAGACTTGTACTCTTGCATGTACATCACTATGTATGTAGTTGTGTTGTGTAGTTAGTAACACATGTAGAGTTCTAGAAAAGACATGGTGTTGACAGATGTTGGAAGGGGGCACAATAAACCTGACGAGTTTGAATTTGAGTTGATTATGAGTTTATTTTCAATTGATAATTAGCTCACAATAAGTTCACTTTAGTTACTCACACAACTTGACACAAGTCCGGACTTATAAGTCCGGACCTGAACCTGAACATCTGGACTTGAGTCCGGACCTGAACCTGAATGTGAGTCCAGGTACACAGCACTAGTCCTGCCCGATGCAAATATATAAAAAATCCTGCTGCAACTGGAGCAGGAATGTCCAGGTGGGAATACATTTCAGCAGTCCTCTTCCCTGGTCTTCTTGGTGGAGAAGCTGAGGCCTGATGTCAATTCTGGTCTTGGAGGGGCTGAGGGTAGGGCTTCTTCAGGACGTTCCACTTGTGGCGCAGAAGCCTCAGGAGGGGCAACACCAAAAGGGAAGAAGCAAGGATGTCTAGGGGCAAAGCTTGGAAAATTAATTCAGGCACCATGCCTGCCAAAAACGTGCGGGTGGGAGCTGCTGGACGAGAGGGGAGAGACGTTCGAGATCGGCATCACCATCTTCTTCAACATCCTCTTCACCTCTTCCTCTTACCTCTGGTATCAGAATTGACCATCATAAAATACAATTTAAAACACAGTTATATATAAACAAAAATCCCTGGAGAAAGATTTGACCTCTATCCAACCCAGCAAGACATGTTCGAAGCTGTCTAAGGCTTCATCAGTCCTGCTAGACGCAAAGGTTTTCAAATCATGCAGCAGCTGTCCGTCTCAGTCCGAGTCGCTGTCCTCAGAGGGCCTGTGGTCCTCCAGATGGTATCTCTTTTCCATGGGGCGGCAGAGGCCTGGGGTTGAGGGCGGTGAGTCCCTGTAGTCCTATTCCCTGGTCCTCTTGGTGGAGAGGCCGAGACCTGAGGTGGGGGTTGACCTGTCCCTGAAGTCCTCTTCCCTGGTCCTCTTGGTAGGGAGGCTGAGGCTTGAGGTCAGGGCTGAGGTGTCCCTGAAGTCCTCTTCCCTGCACGCCTCGTCCCAGGTCCTCTTTGTGGAGGCCTGATGCCTGAGGGTGGATCTTCTTCAGGACGTTCCACAGAAGCCTCCGGAGGGGCAACGCCAAAAGGGAAGGAGCAGGGATGTCCAGGGGGAAGCTGAGAGGGAAGTTCCGATGAAATGCCTGCCAAAAAACGTATCGTCGGGCGCTGCTGGAAGACAGGGGAGAGACACCTTCATCCTGATGCCGACATCAGGATGAAGGCGATGCCGACATCGGACTTCTCTCCCCTGTCTTCCAGCATCACCTTCATCCTCAGTGTCCTCTTCCTCCTTTTCCTCCTCACCCTCCTCTTCTTCCTCGAAGGACAAGGACTTGTATCCAGAGTCTTCGAATGTCCAGTCTTCCCCCTCATCCTCTTCATCTTCCTCTTCCATCAATCCATGGCCACCACTTGCAAAGACAACAGCAACCTCCCCTTCATCCTCGACAGCGTTACTGACCTCATCAGGAGCATTGGACACAGGTAGATTACCTTCACCGCCTGCAGGATGCTCCATGAAGAAGTTTTCAGAACCTGAGGGGGGGATTGGCGAGTCCCTGTAAGCCTCCGGAGGGGCAACACCAAAAGGGAAGGAGCAGGGATGTCCAGGGGGGAAGCTGAGAGGGAAGCTCCGATGAAATGCCTGCCAAAAACGTACCGGTGGGAGCTGCTGGATGAGAGGGAGAGACGTGATGTCAGCATCACCTTCATCACCGTCATCACTGTGATCACAATAATCTTCAGTGTCCTCTTCCTCCTCCTCCTCTTCATCTTCTTCCTCAGAGGACAAGGATCCGTATCCAGAATCTTCGGATGTCCTGTCTTCCCCCTCATCCTCTTCATCCTTCTCCTCCTCTTCCAAAACCTCTTCCTCCTCCTCCTCCTCCTCCTCCTCCTCCTCCTCCTCCTCCATCAGTCCATGACCTCCACCAAAAAAAACGATAGCAAACTCACCTTCATCCTCGACAGCGTTCCTGACCTCACCTACCTCTTCCTCATCAGGAGCGTTGTAGACAGGGAGATTACCTTCAATGCCTGCAAGAAGACCCATGACGAAGTTCTCAGAGCCTGGGGGGGATTCAGAGTGTAAGGATTTCTAGTCAAAGGTAATATTTGAAAAAAACAGCACATGAGTAGTAATATTCTTCCCGCTTTCGTCTCATTAGTATGCATACAAAACGTGACAGGTCACACCTCCCCCAATTATGCAAATGAGCTAAGTCCCGCCTCCCTTTGTTCGAGGTGTGATATCCCAAGTAGTTTTGATATCCCAGGTTGTTTCAATCACATTTGTATGCACAAAAAGTGACAGGTGGGCCCGCCCCCAATTGTGTGTGTGTGTGTGTGTGTGTGTGTGTGTGTGTGTGTGTGTGTGTGTGTGTGTGTGTGAGGGACTGTGAGCACATATGTGTGCGAGGATGCATGTACGTGTGTGTGTACAGCCTGTATGGCAGCGCTGTGCTGGCGTTGGCTGCGTCTAATTGAATGCTCATTGGTGTAATTGAAGCCTCTCAGCTCTGCAGCTCCTAGTGTTAAAGACTGGGACCAGATGTCATTCAGCTGTGTCACATCTCCTGCCAATCACTAATGCTAACTCTCTCACAGATGGACGACCAACAGATCTCCAGATTCAGACACCGTCACTCTCCCTCGCTTCCAAATCCCACAGCCTATTTATCCGTGCGAGTGTGTGTTTGTAATGAAATGCGTGTTTGAGCTCACTGAGCAAACGTTTTAATCAGCCAGAGGGAAACGGCAAGGCGTCGTAACTCAAGGGAACAGCAAACTGCAGGATACAAGACGGCCACTTTTAAGAAACTCCCATCACACTCAGAAAATGTTATTGTGTCTGCGCAATTTCCTTATCCTGTCTTCCACAAGTCAACTGCCTTAACGGCGTGGATTTAAGAGCTGACACCTTGCTAAGAAACTCACAGATGAACAGAGGAGAGAGAACAGACAGTGTGAAAGGCTGGAGGGAGGCGTTGAGGTGAGGTAAGAAAGTGTGATGGAAGAGGGTGAGAGGCGCAAGAGTTCCTGCTAAAAGAGGCTTAAAATAAAGAAAAAAGAAATGAAAGTTTAATGGAAAGAGAGAAGAAGTCAGAGATGATGAAAGCGAGTATCCACGGGTCCCTGGAAGTCTTAAATAACCTAAATTTAAAGCCCAAAAATTATATTACTTAAAGACAGAGATTTTATCTTGTTCAACATTTAATAGGAGTCTTCCTGGCACGCTCAAGGCTCGGATTAATACAGAACTGGGTTAATGCATTATGCATTTCTTATGGCTTCAGCTTCACTTAGGAGAGTTTCACTGTCCCTCACCACTTTATTTCTCGGTGTCCTTTCTCTTACTCAACTCATTTAGAGTTTGAGAAACTTTCACCGGCCATTCATTGCGAAATAGACACATTCATATCTTTAAGACTTTTTTTTAAACTGGCTTTAAAACCTATTTCGTATACGTCTCACACACACGTCTAAACTCATGTTGTATTATTTAGCTTGCTTTGGACCCCATTGATAATTTCACATGTGTTTTTGTATTACATTTTAAATTCTCTTTGTCTTTTCTCTATACTAGACACTGCATTTGTCTTACCCTCTCCTGTAATGACTTAATCACTCAATTTAAAATTAAAATAAATGATTGTGCCAATGAAACCGTTTTCTTATCTGAACATGGACTTGTAGGAATGTATTTTTTTACTTTATTATTTTCACCCTAGAAATAGGTGTATGTATATGTGTACATATGTATGTGCTTACAGAGCACTTATATACTAATAAACGACTGGCTTATCTAAAGCCAGTTGAGTAGCACTTGAAATGTTTGGCTCTATGAAACCTGATGTACTTATATGATTCTGTTTTCTTCAAGGTTGTATCTTCCTGGTCGAATGCACTTATTGTAAGTTGCTTTGAATAAAAGCGTCAGCTAAATGCAATGTAATGTAATGTATGTGTATGTATATAGAATTTGTCTTTATCCTGCAACTGGTTGACTAACGGGAGGGCTACCTCTGTATAACATATACTTTATAATAATTCTGTTTGTTGGTCGGATGTATAAACTGTCTAATTGTTGAAATAGTAGAATAAATAATAATTTTTTAAAAATCTATAAAAGGCTTCAATTTGCCATAAACCAACAGATGCTCTTGAAAGGAAATCTTAGTACAGATGACAGAAGAAGAGAGCAGTAGATGGCGCCAGTCTGCAGTGAAAGATATCGACATGAGAGCCAACTTTCACCCATTTGCTCCACTCCCTTTTCTCCCCCACTCCCCCCTTAACCCACGATTCATCCATCCCCGGCACAGCCTCGGTGTTACTGTTACACGCCCAGGGCACCACTTTTGGTCTGGCCTCATTAAAAGATCAAGACAATTCTTAGCAACAGTTAATAAATCTTCAGGGCAGAGATCTCTCTTTACTGCACCACGCAAGTTCATCTGTTATGCTCTTTGGTCCTCTTTCAGAAGTCTGTGGAAAAGAATAGGCGCAACAAAGGGTCCGTCGTTCCCGTCGTTAATGGCGGTACAGTGAAGGTTTATCTACTTTTCTTTGGACTCACCGGCCATCTGCTGGATCCCGCTGAAGGCTCCGAGGTTGCTGGAGGAGGTTGCCTGCTGGAGCAACTGATGGGGAAAAGAGAGAGAGAGAGAGAGAGAAAGAAAGAGGAGGAGAGACAAGGCAGAGAAAGAGAAGAGGGAGAAACAGAGTGCGTTAGGCGGATTCAGAGAAACGTATAGGGTCAAATGTGATCCGTTGCTAAATGTTTAAACATCAGAAATAGGGGGAACAAACATCACATGGGTGGTTTCTAGCTTCGCCAAAACTGTTAAAGATGACTACTTTCATTGAATTAAAGGTGTTTTATTAAAATGTACAGCATTTGTTTATTCAATTTTACCTTATTTTATCTATAAAAGTAGGTCGAATTTCACGGAAAATAGGCCTATTGATCATATATTCCAAAAACTGCCACTGTATGGATTGACATTCTTATCTTATCTATTTTACACATACTCTTCTCCATTTATTTTTCTTCTTGCACTCGCTTTATTATTTATATCTTGTGTTTATTTACGTTGCATTGTTGAAAGAACCTGGGGTTTTTCATTTTTCATTGGCCAAACTAGCGATTGTAAATATGACAAAGCATTTGCGCCTTGAATCTTGAAACAAACGTTAAATGTGTATTAATGTGTTGGCGATGAAGTTGGCTAAGAAGGTGTAACACAGATGTATATTTTATGAATCCTAAGCAGTTAAACCTGAGCAAAATCAACGGGACAACACATTGCTAAATGCATGGCAACACCGAGAAGCTAATAACGAGAGCTTTACTGTGGGTTTTGCCTCAGTACTCGCTGAGTAAATGAGCTGCTAATATAGTTTGATCTCTCCTCTAAGCAAACACTGTTTGTATTCCGGTGTGATTCTTCCAGACAAGTTGAGCATGAGAGCTCTAATCTAGCCAACTAATTAGATTTCCAAAACAAAAGTGGAATACTGATGCTCTCAAAAAGTCATCCTCCAAAGACTTGAATTAACAGCAAATGAACATCTTGTTTCTGTACTGTGTGTGACTTCTTTCCATCTACAATGGAGCTTAATATAAAAGGGCTGACACATTTTGGAGCCCAATTTAAACATCTCACATTTTCACACAAGAACATGAATTATTATCCAGTAAAGGTGGGATATTTGCCTGGGCTGACAGGTGTTAATTGCACTTAACAAATCTCTAAACGTTCACATAATGTATTATAAGTAGAATTTGGGCTGTTAGTTTAGAAAGGGAAGCGCAATTGAGGAAAGAGTTGGGACTTTCTACACGAAGAGTCCCGAGTATAAGTCTCTGAAAATGTAAAGACTGAAGAGAGAGAGAACGAGGTTTCTGAACACTACTTTAAAACCAGAAAATACCCCAAATCAAACAAATGAACTGCAGAGGGTCTCAGATGCTGAGCAGCAGACCCTACAATGCAGGATTCCTCAAATTGGGGATCAGTGGACTCCCAGGGGCCCCAAACTGTCCCTGCACGTCTTTTTTATTTGGGGTTTAATCCCACACAAGTCCTAAGAATTGACCATAATAGGTGAATATATAACATGAATTGAATCTCTGAAACANACACACACACACACTCTCTCTCACACACACACAAACACTCTCTCATAATAGGTGAATATATAACATGAATTGAATCTCTGAAACATGACTTGGTTATGGTCTTTTACTTAATCAATTCAAAAACAAACAAACAATAATGTATTGTTTGTCGAAAGGTTTAAATTAGCACATTTGGAGATAAGGTAGATGTTTTTCAATGGATAACAATTATTTACGGCGAGAGAGAACATGGGTAAATCCTGGGTCCTAAAAATGTGGTTTGTATACTATGAAATTGTTATGGAAATGTATATATTTGGATTAACACTAAAAGGTAGACACTGGGGTTTACATCCTCAGTTTCAACCACTTTGACAAATGCTAGGAAATATTAATAAATGTATTTATTTACGGTCTTTTGCCAGAGAGACTTTTTTAATATCCAACCAAGCAAGTCAATGACATTTCTAGGAGGAAACAGTATTGGGTAAAGATGTGTACAATTGTTATTTTGGGCCAAAACATTTACTGCAATTGACAACATCTTGTAAAGAAAATGTGTCCTTGCATTGATAATGTATAGGGCACTAACAGGTGAAAAACAGAGGATGTATTCTATATATTTTTTCTCTTGTTACATTTTTGATATACATAACATATGATTGGCTTTTAGCATCCTGTTCAGAGACCTCATTTCCCTGTCAGCCCATAGGAGAGGATGGAGGAAAGGAATAAGGGAACAAAGGAAAGAAGGGAGGAAGATTTCAGGGGATCTGGATATTTTTGAATATGGGCACTGACTGCAGCGACGTTGGCCATGGTGCTGCAGTAAGGGGTGTAGGAGGGGGGGGAGGTGATGGAGGCGGCGCTCCTTACAGCCAGGTACTGCGGGGTGAGCCCCCCCAGGCCCGTCAGGCTACCCCAGGTGGTCGCACTGTTGAGCTGCTGCATTTGCTGCGCCAGCTGCTGCTGCAGACGCCGCTGCTCCTTGTCCTTCTGCGTGTCAGCAAACTTCACCACGATGGGAGACGAGCAGCCCTGAGAGGGAGGAAGGGGGAGAGCAAGGGGATGAGGAAAAGATTCAAGAGAGTGTAGAGGAGAGAAAATGGGAGGGAGGACGAAGATGAAGGCAAGAGGAGAGTAAAAGAACAGGGGAGGAAAGGATACGAGAAGAGAGGAGACAAGAAAGTACATAGAACATGAGAGGAAGATGAAAGAGAGAGGAGGAAGTAAAAGAAAAATGGAAAGAGAAAGAAGAACCGAAAAGGATATATTAAAGGATAGATGTAGAGAGGAAAGGGAAGATGAGGACAATGGGAAAGGAAACAGAAGATAATTAGGGAATCTGGTAGGGAACACACCTAAACATTCAAATGAATAATACATTGAATACATACAGTATAATAACGGCAAGAAAATGAAGGTTTTTACGATGAAGGGGAACACACACACGCACGCACGCACGCACGCACGCACGCACGCACACACACACTCCCTCTCTCACGCACACACACACACACACACACACACACAAACACACTGGAGGGACTCACAAAAGAACAACCACACATTTCTGTATTAACAAACTTTACATCAGCAAAGAGAACAAAATCTATTCTTAATTAAAACCACCAAATACAATTCCCTCTCACACACGCACGCACGCACGCACGCACGCACACACACACACACACACACACACACACACACACACCACACACACAC
>NW_011369947.1:20554481-20559864 GCF_000735185.1 Notothenia coriiceps | reverse complement strand
TTCAGACTTGACCTCCGGCCTGTTGTGATGACAGTGTAGATCAGGGGTGGGGAACCTCCGGCCCGCGAGACCATTTGGTACGGCCCTCGAGGTAATTTATAAACAGATGAAAAAAGAAATCTAGATCTAAAAAAAATTAAACAAGCGAGTGCCTGTTTTTCCTGGCCAAGGTCAGGGTCCTTGAACACAACACAAGCCTAACGTGTCATCACGTGGTGTGTGTCTCGTCTGACAGGGGTGTAGTACTGACGGAGAGCACCACAACCCCGCTCTGGCACTTCATAAATTGCAGTATCCATAAGGAGCCGTACACATGCCGCAGTTTTTGCGTGGCTGTGTCTTTAGTTGTAAGCCCAGTGGCGATCTGTTCATCTGTCATACTGATCATACAGTCAATAACTTTCTTGTTATTAGCATCTGGTTAGCTAGCTATGCTAATGAATATAAGAAGCTTCTACAACCAGTGAGGTTAAGGCACATCTTTATATGATCATTATAGTTATACAAAAATAAGAGAATAAAGTAAACAGGTACAAAATACTATATGACAGTAAAAAAAAGAGTTGTTATTAATAAACAAGAATACAGTTTAAAAGGGGAGTGATTTGTAAAATATCCATAAAGAAAAAGAGATCTGCTTACAGTTCTGTTTCATATGGGTGTTGAGAGATGTATCTCCTAATGTTGTTCTCAAAGTGCACCAGATTGATGCTTTTAACTTCAATATTTAAGAACAAATGGTGAGATATCTGGATTAAGAGGTTGCTTTTTCTTTGCACAGCATGAAAGAAAGGCCAAATGAATGGGCTGTGATTTGAGTGTTTTTAAGCAGAGGTCAATCATTTGTACGGCCCTTGGAGGATATTGAAAAAATTGAAATGGCCCTTGAGAGGAAAAAGGTTCCCCACCCCTGGTGTAGAGCATCACCTTGACTTACCATAGTGGTGATGCAAAGGTTGAAATAACTCCTGTGCTGTAACCTCGAAAACGTTTCCTTGTCTTTCTGCCCTCCTCCTTGCTTCACCTGAATGTCTTTATCTTTATCCCTTATGGATCCATTATTACAGTACATTTCATTTAGTGACGCTATTATCCAAAGCAACGTACATTAAGTGCAATAAACCCTAAAGGTACAAAATAAGCAAGAATCCTGCAAGTACATTAGCTTTCAAAAAAACAAATCATTTGTAAGTGCTACTGAAAGAAGCTTCATGTATTTATTTATCATATTTTTGGCCTAAGTGCATTTGAAACAGTTTTTCTGCCTGCGACGTAACACATTGAATATGATGGGACTCTCTTTTGAAAATACCAAATGAGGTTGTGGTCATGTCCCTTCTAATGGCAGCGGTCATATCTTAATAGACAATCTTTGCCAAAATACACCTTCTGGAACATTCCTACTCCCCAGTGTGTTGTACTTTCTATCCCTTTCTTTGTGTGTGTCAGCGTCAGACATTAGTCATCCTATATAAGTCACTTTAAAAGGTCAAAAAGAAAAGAGCAACCGTAACTTATTGTGTGTGAGTCTGTATGAAAGTGTGTGTGTTGGGGAAGGATCCAAACTGATTATGACAGAAACAAATTGCTTGGCATTTAACAGGCACAGGTTCCTTTTGTCAGGGAAAACACCAATTGTTTCTTGTAGATACAAAATAACATGTAAGTCATACAAAAAGTATTTAACAAAAATAGCCACCATATAAATGCCAGATACCAGATGTTCAAACTATGTAATTACTTTTTCCTGCACAGTGTTCAAGGTCACTCTAACAAAAGCTGATCATTTCTCTCCCACATCTCATTAGCTTTTTCTATCAACACTGTAACCTTTTGCTCAGCGACACTGTTTATGATCACATTACTGTCTTCAATGACAGCATGAGGAACAATAGCACAGTATGCTAAACTGTGAAACACTTTCGATAACAACAATAAATATCATTCAGCAAGTAATAACGGAAGCTATGAGATTATTTAGCGTCGACACTACAAATGACTTGTATTACTCAATTGTTGCCTAAAGAGGTCTGACTATGCTTTTTAGAGTTTCCTTTTCCCGTTTGTTTTATTTATGTTTTTGTGCATGCTGGTCTGCAAAGGCTACATTTTTACATTACATGTTACTTGTTAGAAGCTTTTATCCAAAGCGACTTACATACTCAATACTGTGGGCAATCCCCACAGGAGCAATTTGGGGTGAAGTATCCCAGGGACACAACGACATGCTGACTGCAGTGGGGTTTGAACCTGTGACCCCCTGATCCCAACACCAAGGCTCTATCCACTGCGCCACACGCCTCCATTTTGCCCACATTCCTACCACACACACCCTGCCTGCCGGAAACGCCTCCATTGGAATCCTTTGTTTACTTAGTGACATCACTATGTAACATTCACGCTTCTATTTGCTAGCGCTCCAACAAAATGTACGTGATAGGCTAAGGGGCGGGACATCTCTAAGAGGTTTACCTATCACAACAGAGCCGGCCAGCCAACCAATCAGAGCAGACTGGGCTCTGGTTTCAGACAGAGGGTGAAAAGAGGTGCCGCAGCAGCTTGTTGAACATTAAAGCATGTAAACGTGTCACAGTAGCGGCACAGAATACAAATATCTCCCTGAAAATGAGAAGAATAGGGCCCCTTTAATGTCATGATGACTGATTGGCGATAATGAACTTTGGTTCAGCTTTTTCAGCAAGTTTTAGTCTTTAATATATACACATTATACTATATGTACATCTCAGAAAATGTGTCTATTAAGAGAAAATGAGGAAGTTAAATGTGAATAAGCTGCTGATTATGCACATTCACATAAACTAGACACATAAAAACTGAAGATAAAATGTAGAACTTCAAGAAAGTATAGGAATAAGTGTGTGTTTTTTTCAGTGTGTGTTAAAAGACAATGGGTGTGTTGTACAGAAAATGTAAAGTCACTCACCATAGTACGTAAAAATAACTTTATTGATTTGTCCTTAAATGTTCCTTCCTGACAAACACAATGGACAACACAAATCCACAGAAACCCTGATTGCCTTTGAATGGATGTGATCTGCGTGGTGTTAGACAAAAGAAAACAAAAACAAAACAAGCGTATAATGTGTTTTCTGCGGGTTAAAAACGAATTTGGGAAAATCAAGTTTAAAAAAAACCAACAGTATTTGTTTAACTAAATTAGTAATGTATTTCAACACAATGCCTTATACAATAGCAAAGACCAAACCACTATAGCTTATGTAAACTGTTGCATATGGCTGCATAGAATTAAGCTTAATCACTTCTCTATCAATAGGTCAGAGTTATAACCAGTAGAATGAGCAGGAAGGCGTAGTTGCAGTGGAGAATTATCCCATTCCCTTTTACACAAACTAGCAGTTCATCTGTGGAGAAAGAAAGAGGAAGACAGTGAGACTTTTATTTTGTCGTCGTTTGAAAAAGAATTGTTTAAAGGTCCCCTATTATACTGTTTTTCATCAATATATTATAGGTCTCAGATATATACAAAACATGTCTCTGAAGTGTTTGGCTCCAAACACCAAACAGATAATTGCAGCATTACCCATAATCCCCTCTGTTTCAACCCTGTTTCCAAAGTGCTGATTCTCTGTCTGTTACTTTAGATGAAAATAAGGAGCCCCTCCCCACGCCCCTCTGAGAGAGATTTGGTTAGAAAGAACTCAATGGTGCTCTAGGGAGAGATTGAGTTGATAAGGGGGGGGTTACCTTGGTTGCTGATTGGCTAATGGTTACGCAAGCCAAAAAATCGTTATGACATCATAAAGTGGCCAAAATCTGATCAGCTCACTTTCAGACAGGTTTTTATAGAAATGGATCAGGACAAAAAGAGAGAGAATCTTTGTTCCTGAAACTTTCAGAATCTCTTTGCACAGAGGGGACACATGTTGATTTAGAAGAGACATGAACAAGTGGATTTTGCACAATAGGTGACCTTTAAAGAAAGCTAGTTTCAGATTAGGGTTAAGATAATACAATACAATTACACAAACGGGTCTGAAATACAAACATCCACAAACAGGACCTACAGTATAGACGTGCTGACGGAGAGTAAATGTGCTGCCGGTGCTCGTTGCCTTGCTCAAGGACAAATACTGGCAACTCCCCAGCTCAAACTACATTGCTATCGGGACTCTAACCGGCGACCCTTTGGATCCCAATCCAAGTCCCCACAGACTGAGCTACTGCAGGTATTTTTTGGGGTTGTATGTTTATTGATGTCTTTAGGTACATGTATTTTGTACTTAATGTTTAGGTTATGTCGCTCACTTTATATAAAGTTGCATGTTCAGACTAGTCGACTTAAAAAGACATAATGTAATTTAGAAAAGGGATAAAGTGTCATTCTGGATGAAGCATGTGATACATTGATAACAAAATGGTGACAGTGCTTTGTAGGGGATCAGACATTGCGTGTGTGTTTTTCTGTGTGTGAATAATGATCACAGATGAGAAGTGCATTTGTATTATTCACTCTGTGTGTGATCAGTGTTCATGGAAGTGATGACCCTCCTCTCCTCCCACTCAGACCTCCAGAGCTGTGGTGAGGTGGAGGGGAGCGAGCCAGGATACACATCTCCTCCACAGGCTAAACACAGCACAACGCCTCCCAGAGCCTGACGCAATGCCTCCTACTACAGGTAACTATTACGGGCTCTGTGTGTGTGTGTGTGTGTGTGTGTGTGTGTGTGCGTGTGTGTGTTCAGCATGTTTTTAGGAGCGATCTGCCTTCAGGGGAGGGAGGCCGGTTCACCATGAGGCCAAACCGATTCAACTCGCTCTGACCTCCTTACGAAGCACTTTAATAATTCATCACTCATATAAGAATATAGTTATAGATATCAGCATCCCCCCTTTCTCTATCTCTCTTTCTCTGTTCCCCTTTATGTCTCTCGCACAGTCTTTTCCCCCCAGTCCCCCGTCCCGTCTGCGAGCAAACACACTATAGCTATTACGAGGCAAATTTAAAAAGGCCATTGATGCGTGTGCTCGTGAGATATCGACGTGTTTGTCTTTGTGTGTGTGTGTGTGTGTGTGTGTGTGTGTGTGTGTGTGTGTGTGTGTGTGTGTGTGTGTGTGTGTGTGTGTGTGTGTGTGTGTGTGTGTGTGTGTGTGTGTGTGTGTGTCTGTGTGTCTGTCTGTCTGTCTGTGTGTTCATGTGTGTGTGTGGGTGTATGTGGCCTAGCATTACAATCCTTGTGGGGACCTACATCTGTTTACACAGTCAAGCGTGGGGACTCGTGTGTGTGTGTGTGTGTTCATGTGTGTGTGTGGGTGTATGTGGCCTAGCATTACAATCCTTGTGGGGACCTACATCTGTTTACACAGTCAAGCGTGGGGACTCGTCCCCATGTGTGTGTGTGTG
>NW_011369947.1:20506976-20554468 GCF_000735185.1 Notothenia coriiceps | reverse complement strand
TCGCACCGGCTATCCCTCCGTCTCTCTTCTTCTCTTCCTCGTTTCTTCGTTAGGGTTCAGCGGATAAAACTAGTTGGCATCTGATCAACATCTGGATTTCTCACCTTTCCATGACCGCATGCTGGAGCATCTCGGTTGACGACCACCGGGTGCGTGACCCGTCGACACTTCTCTTCACACTAACATTCCTGTTTATTTAACATGACCACAGCGTATTACTCTAAGAATATCACAAGTATTTTAAAACCTCAGTCTCCAAATCCGTCTTTTTTTTTTTTTCACGGTCCCAGAATTGTCTGGGAGCATACAATGCGTCACCGCAAGAGCATATATGGTCGCGAGCCATAGGTTCCCGAACTGCCTGGGCTAGGCGGAACAAAACAGGCGAAACCGACACGACCAGCACTCAGGCAATCCTGGTAACAATCTATAAGTGGCTTATATTACAGTCACGTGGCACAAAGACAGGCAAAAAGCCTTAGAATGAACCAAAACGATGATCTAACCATCACCAAAGGGGACTCCAAAAGAGAGTTACAAAGAAACAAAACCTCACGTTACACGTGGTACAATGGAAATGAGGAGGCTGCACACACAGCAGCCTGCAGCTGGTCAACAGGTGCATAGTCACCTGGGTCTAAGCCTAACAATTTATAAGCACAGTTACACAAATACGAAGCACAAACACACCCTACCTACAGCATCTGCTACGCAGTCCTACTAGTTACAAGCGGAGCTAATAGCAGCAAACCCACGGTAAGGTATCACAAGGCTAGGAGCTTCCTGTCTCCCAACACAGAGCCTCCAGAAATGATCTCGTTCCCAGCCTTTGTACTCCTCCCCGGGAGATGTGCCGGAAGGGGCGCGGGGATTGCGATGACCGTCTCATCCCATCACCTCTTTCGGCATGTTGCGAGGGCGGGACGCCGGAGGAATCGGCAGCTCATGTGTGTACGCCACACCACACACACAACACACACACACACCACACCACCACACGGCTTAACGCCCCATGAAGGGAGCGGCTGTACACCCCTTAACGAACAAAAACCCACAGGGTTTTTGATGAACCAATCCAAACACAGCAGCAACATAAACCGAACACAGAACCACCATCTCTAGCAGTCTGGACACAAGCATCTGCAAACACCGTTTCTCATGAACCCCTTTTTGTGTCGTCATCTGGCAGGTTGTAGTCTTGGACGATCAAGCCCACCCCGCATGAGAACGACGCCTGTCCTGTGATTCGGACATGCGGAGACCAAAAAACATTAGCAAGATCGGAGAGCAGCGAGCACAAGGAAGAGACCAGTG
Organism: Notothenia coriiceps; assembly: GCF_000735185.1. Taxonomy (NCBI): domain Eukaryota; kingdom Metazoa; phylum Chordata; class Actinopteri; order Perciformes; family Nototheniidae; genus Notothenia; species Notothenia coriiceps. Next base: position 20,553,154 of record NW_011369947.1, on the reverse strand, counting down.
ACTTAAGAGTAGTTTTGTACGCAGCAATCAAAATACCCATGTTGGCACACAGGGTACAAAACGTAGTAACAACCTTGGGACTTAATCAAATTAAGTTAAGCGGTTGGGCCCTACAGTGGAAAAGTTGGCGGGCAGAAACTGGCGGTACGTAGCCTGGCATGCCGAGAACCACGGTGGAGGTCAGCTGCTGGTGGCGCCGGGCACCCGCACATTCAGCCAACGCAGCAACGCTTAGCTTCACTGGTCGGAGCTTGGCTGCCCAACCTGCTTCCCTAAGTAGGTGAGCAGTAGCCTTTCCCAAACTCACATTTGGCAGATTCAGGTAAGAGATGCACATGCAGATATGGGTGCGGTATTCACCCAACCTCCGCACAAGCTGCTCTACACGCCTTGAATGCTGGCCAAATGTAGTTTGGAAAGCTAACTGTCAGCCTAACTAGGGAACAGCGTGGGCCAAGGCCAAGTCGCGACCCAAGTGAAGCTAAGGTTGGGTGCGTGCTGAATGTGCGGTGCCGCAGCCAGGAAGTGACGCTTCCACGCGTTTTTCTCGGCCATGGCAGGTAGCTACCGGCACGTTTCTGCGCGGGGGCAACTTTTCGCACCTGTAGCCCAACCCGCTAAAACTAATTTGATAAGTCCCAAGGTGGACACGCGTTTGGACCCCTGGGTTGCCAACATGCATTTGAGTGCGTAAAAACACTCTTTAATGTTTCACGCTCCTGTGCTACGCTGGGCTCCCGATCTTGCTAAGTCTTATTTGCTCCCGCATGTCAATCACAACCAGCGTCTCATGGGCGGTGGGCTCTGATCGTCAGCACTGACTGACAACCTGGCCTACACACTGAAAGGGGTTCAGAGAACGTGTTGCAGATGCCTGTCGCAGACTGTCAGAGACTGCTGTATACCTGTGCTCGTTATGTTGAGGCTGTGTGTCATGGCTGCATCGAAACACCCTGGGGCTTGCAGGTGTTCAAGCTGCCTGAACACCTGGCTCTGAGGGTGTTACAGACGCTGCTGACACCTGTCACATGGGGTCGAGCTAATCCTGATGTGTGTGTGGTGTGTGTGTGTGCGTGTGAAACACCTGTGTGTCTGAGTGTGTGCTCACACTGCATGAGGCTGCGGCAGTTCCTCCCGGCCGTCCCGCCGCTCGGCAACATCTGCTCGAAGAGGTGATCACCTGGCATGAGACGTCATACATTCCCGCCCCCATTGCCTGAGGTCAGATCTCCCTGAACAGCTGAGTCTGAAGGGTCTGCTGCACTGTACATGGCTCTGAGGTCTGGCTGGCTCTGAACTGTTGGCATACACAACGTGACCTCAAGTCTTGTGATACCTGCTCACTGATGCGTCAGAGCTGTCTGACATGTCGCTCATTGAGTCAGCTGCTGCCTGTAACTAGCTCACCACTGAGATCAGCAGAGTGCAAGATAATCCCTGTTGTGAATTCCTATTGACAGTAATCTTATGTGCTATTATAATAGTAATGATCTAGTTCCAGCAGCTGACATAAGCATCTGTTATGCGTTTCCTTCCAACAGCGACTGCACTAACAGGCTTGCAGCAAGTTTGACGTTAAGTGTTGACAGACGTTTTAAATCCCTATGTATGTATTTACCATCTTTGTACTCATGTGTATAGGCGAGAGGTATGTTTCTTATAATAACTCAATCTATTCTTATTGAGTACCAACCCTTCGATGATAAGGATGGTTAGACCCTCTTTTCATGTCTTTGGTAATCATTCGGTAGTGCATATTTGCCTGTCCATTATGGTATTATGACATCAGTATCCCGTGTATTAACACTTTGTGGCATACCAACTATATAATTGTCCTAAACCATAACTCTGGTCGTGTTGTCTCAGTTGTGGTATCAATCCTAAATGAGCCTCGCTAGAGCAGCGGTCGGAACCTATGGCTCCGCGAGTATGACGCCATATATGGCTCTTCCGGTGATGGCAATATGGCTCCCAGACATTTTGAGTTGAAAAAAAAAAAAAAATATCAGTTTGGAACTGATTTAAAATACTTGTGATATTTCTCATAATATACTTGTATTTTAAAGTAAACAGAAATTAGTTTTGAAGATACATTTCACGGGTCACCCGTGGGTCGGGTCGGGAACCAATGGCTCGCGAGCATGTCCGGGTCATTGTAAAGGTGAAGAAATCAATTTTATCAGATAGCCAACTACTTTATCCGCTTCAACCCTTCTAACGGAAAAGATGTGAAAAGAAAAAAAGACGATGATTACCGTGCATTCCAGGCTGCGTGGACAGAGGAATTTGCATTTGTGGAGAGAGCAGGATCTGCGGTATGTCTAATATGCAATGATAAAATTGCATCGATGAAACGGTCAAATATAAAGCGGCACTTCGATACGCACGTCACACCATGCTTCATTTGCATCGAAATATCCAGCGGGGGACAGCAGGAAAAGGGCATGTGAGGAGCTACAGCGGAGAGTGCAGACGAGTCAGCAGCAACTACGTGTGTGGACCAAGCAAGGTGACGGGAATTCTGCTAGCTTTGCGGGTGCTTTGGCAATAGTAAGGAATGGAAAGCCATTCACAGATGGCGAGTATGCCAAAACATTCATGCTTTATGTGACCAATTAACTGTTTGATGACTTCCCAAATAAAGACAAGATAATCAAACGAATAAAAGACATGCCCCTGTCAGCAAGAACTGTGCACGATCGTAGCATCATGATGGCAAATCAAGCCGAGGAAACACAAATTAAGGACATAAACGCCGGGACATACTTTTCTCTCGCGTTAGATGAGTCAACAGACGTTAGCCATCTATCTCAGTGCAGTATAATTGCCAGGTATGCTGCAGGTGACACACTGCGTGAGGAAAGCTTGGCTGTTTTGCCAATGAAAGGGACAACAAGAGGAGAGGATTTATTCCCGTCTTTTATGGAGTCTGCTAAAGAAAAAAAAATACCGATGGATAAACTTATTTCTGTCTGTACTGATGGTGCACCCTGTATGTTGGGGAAGAACAAAGGATTTGTAGCGCTTCTCCGTGAACATGAAAAGAGAGCCATCCTAAGTTTTCATTGCATCCTGCACCAGGAGGCGCTTTGCGCTCAGACGTGTGGCCAGGAGCTTGGTGAGGTGATGTCGCTGGTCATTCGAGTGTTCAACTTCATTGTTGCCCGAGCTTTAAATGATCGCCAGTTTAAAGCTCTGTTAGAAGAAGTTGGGAATCATTATCCCGGTCTGCTTTTACACAGCAACGTGCGTTGGTTGTCAAGGGGGAAGGTGCCGTTTTGCAGCTTGCCTGAGTGAAATCCGGACTTTTCTTGAAATGAAAGGCGTCAAGCATCATGAGCTAGACAACACTGACTGGCTCCTGCAGTTTCACTATCTCGTGGACATAACTGGCCTTCTGAACCAGCTCAATGTGAAAATGCAAGGTATTGGAAATACAATCTCATCCCTTCAACAAGCAGTGTTTTTTGAAAGCAAGCTGGAAGTCATTCACAGATGGCGAGTATGCCAAAACATTCATGCTTGATGTGGCCAATTAACTGTTTGAAACACTTTGAAAGACTGCAACAATTTAGAGATGCATGCCTAGCAAGTGACTCCACTCAACATCTGGATCTCCAGCAGCTAGCTGGCTTTACGTCCAATCTCCTGCAGTCATTCAAAGCACGTTTTGGAGAATTTCGTGCGCGCACTGGTCTTTTCAAGTTCATCACTCATCCACATGAGTGTGCAGTGGACAAAATCGACCTGACATGCATCCCCGGGGTCTCTATCGGAGACTTTGAGCTGGAAGTTGCTGACCTGAAGGCATCAGACATGTGGATGAGTAAGTTCAAGTCACTTAATGGAGAGTTGGATAGTCTTGCGCGACAGCGAGCAGAGCTGGCGAGGGAACACAAGTGGACAGAAATGAAAAATCTTCAACCTGAAGACCAGCTGATTCTTAAAACTTGGAACGAGCTTCCTGTGACATACCACACAATGCAGCGTGTGAGTATTGCCGTATTGACCATGTTTGGCTCTTCATATGCATGTGAGCAGTCATTCTCGCATATGAGGAACATTAAGACCAACCTACGCTCACGTTTAACTGATGGAAGCCTCAACGCCTGCATGAAGCTCAACCTCACCACGTATGAACCAGACTACAAGGCCATCAGCAAAACCATGCAGCACCAGATGTCGCATTAAAAGTAAGACATATTTAATTTATTATACGTTAAAAATACTATATGGCTCTCAATGAAATATATTTAGAAATATTTGGCTTTTATGGCTCTCCCAGTCAAAAAGGTTCCTGACCCCTGCGCTAGAGTGAGGGGGGCCCCCAAGCCAAAGCTCGCTTAGGGCCCCCAAAAGTCTAGGGCCGGCCCTGCTTCCCTCTATTCCTTTTTTAATGTTTTCAAATATGATATTTTACATTACATGTTAGACGCTTTTATCCAAAGAAACTTGCATACTCAATACTGTGGGCAATCCCCACAGGAGCAATTTGGGGTGAAGTGTCTTGCCCAGGGACACAACGACATGCTGACTGCTGTGGGGTTTGAACCTGTGACCCCCTGATCCGAACACCAACACACAGGGCCAACAACTGTCACTGCTTCCCTCTATTCCACCAGCTTGTAATGCAAGATACAAACATGCCATTTAAAATAAAGTATGATGCTTCAAAAAATATGTATCTTACTTTCGGTTGGCAAATTATTTTCCTTGACCATTACAGTTTAAGGTATTTTCTTCACAATTCACATTCATAATATACAGATAAAACATATTATGGATTATGGGCAAGAGGGGTTTGTACAACATTTGTTATGAATCAATCTGCAAGATTGATTTATTATATGAATCAATGTGCAGCACAATAATCTGCTACATATTCTCAAAATATTTTCCAGTTGTATATTTGAGCATTTTCAAAATATGTCATACCGGGCTATGGATACTTTTTTACCAAGGCAAGGACCACCTTGGCCAGGGCTCTTATAGTTTTATTTATTTATAGCCTACAGACACAAACACACACAAATCATGTTGCTTAAAGTATTTCATGTAAATCCAATTGTATGTAGTATACAATCATCATTTCAATACAGGTAATACTTTTCATTATCAGCATAAAACAATATAAGCCTACACTCAAAAAATCTGGCATATGACACATGAATATAACACACAAATTAAAACTGCTAAATTAACTAAGTCATTCGATTTTTTTGTACCTTGGTCATATTTTTTACAGAATGCTACAGGTGTCATTTCTTATATGGCCTTGAGATAATATTATAGTAGGAGGTATGTAAAGAAACAATACAAAACAATATTTAAACAGTACAGAATATGCTTTAGAAAACAGACAAAGTTGGGCCATTTGTACAAGGAGGGATGTGACTATTAGCTATAAACAAAGTTATTTAGCAGAGAAAGAGAAATGTTATTTGTGGTTGCTTTATATTCTCGATAGATATACCGTAGTTGCTCTTTCTAATGTTAACATAAACATAGCACAACTCTTTGATCAGTTTACCCACTGGGATGTATCAGGGGCTGAGATTAAGCAGTAAGCCATTTAAAAGCTTTCCTCATTGTGTTCATTAGAAGTTCTGCAGTTCAGCTGGGTAGACAAAGTTGCTCCTGAAGAGTTTATAGGCTGTGAGCTGTCCTGCAAATATCATCATCACCAGGCCTAAACCTGCACGAAGAGGGATTACATAAATTAGAAAAAGAGATCAATCAGAGGTATCTATGGCGGCCAGCAGCTGTCTTTAAAAAGAAGAAGAAGAAAGTGGTAACCTTACCCAGAGCTATCCACCAGTGCTCAGCTGAAGGGAAGTCTGACATCACTGCGGGAACATAGAAACTGTGTTAAATGTAAAAAAAACATACTACACATTATCCGTATACAGTAGCTACAGGTGAACACATGATACAAGTTCAGCTATTTTTGCTCTATTAAGTTCAGCATTTTTAAAAGTCAATATTCTGCTAGACATCTTTCAATGTTGGCTAAATAGCTCTCAGAAATATATGCTGTTACTGTATCTCTTAGACACTAATGGATAGGGCCTGTGTGAGTGCCAATACATTTCTGAAGCACTGACACCATTTCCAGTTACATTACCAGGCCCCCAATCCTATCAGCTGTTTTTGCGTGTGTGTGTGTGTGTGTGTGTGTGTGTGTGTGTGTGTGTGTGTGTGTGTGTGTGTGTGTGTGTGTGTGTGTGTGTTATTACCTGCTACCGTCATCGCGACATGCAGCAGTGTGACAGTTATGGCATAATCCCAAACCCACTCCTCTACAATCCATGCGAATACCAGGCCTCCCAAAATATAGGTCACTTCTGTGGAGATAACACCGACTGCAGGGAGGAAGAGAGAAAACAACACATGCCGTTTTGAATTTCTAATCTGCTTTAGAATCACCCATTGTTATAGCACAGGTTTTACTAATCAACATTTTCCATTAATAATGGCTCTCGTCTTTTGAAAGTTCCCCGGTGAGCCAGCATGAAATATACCAGGACCGATGAATAGTGACCCTTTGTCTGGTGCAAGTTAGGTAAGAAGAAAAATGGGATGCAGAGACAGTGACCCACAGCCAAAAGGCATTTCAATTCATATTAATTTTGGCCCATGGCCCACCTTTAAGTTTTAATTTTGGCTCACTAAGGGAGAAAGTGTATGCTTCATATTTCCTAGCTAATAACATTATCCATATTTAAACCATTAATATCCCTTACAAGCTTTTAGGCCGCTTTTCAATGTCTGTAGATACAGTATAATCCTACAGGGAACCTCAGCCTTATATGTAGAAGTAAAAAGTAGTATAACATTTAAATACTAAATAAAGTAGCACCTTTAAAATAGAAGTACTGGAGTGAACCTACATTGCACCAATGCTACTCACCGAGGTATTTGGGGCTCTGCCATGACGGTTGTGTTGTGTAGTCAAAGGGAGCCAACAAGCTGTTGATCTCATGAACCCTGGAGACACAGCAGGAGATGATAAACATGCAAAATCCACTTTGGTTCTTATTCATTCTGTTTGAAATGTACTTTCTCTTAGGAGCAAAAGGCCAAGGCTTCACTATGAGTTGCAGTTTGTGTACCTGAGCAGTCCTATGCAGAGACTGACCACGACGTAGTAGAGAGAGTAGAAGCACACCATGCACATCAACAGATTCTGCAGGACGACCTGAGGAGAAGGAGAAAGATTTGTCCTGTTGGGCTGGGGCTTTCAATATCACATGAAACCGGCTTTGTTTTTTAAAGCAGCAGGATCCCTGTAGTTTAAAGATTTTGAGGGTGAGGAACGGATAGTGTCTTTTAAGTATCTTTCAATTATTGATATTGAAAAATACTATTTACTGGTTCTTTCTGCGACCATCTTTACATATTTTTATAATATTTCCCGCATTTGACAGCTAAAAAAGCGAGAGCCTTTAATCAATGGGTGGGAGAAATTCAATGTCCTATATCAACCATCCACAGATGCTTTCTTCAAATAAACAAGGTAACAACAGAGAAAACAAGACTATAAGAAAATACCTGGACATTATGTCAGGGATTTTAATTTGACAAGAAAGCTCTATATTTGGAGATGTTTACTTTAACATCGTTATTTTGTGCATTCTGTGTCTCCCAAAGCTATACAAATCCCTTTTCCCTTTTTCCCTTCATAGCTGATGAGAGTACAGTCAGACAGCAGCCTGCCTGCTAAAGCCTAGTTTTATTGATTTATGATTAACTGCAGCCTCTACAGGAAATATGCTACAGGACCTCCTGAGAGGAGAGATAAAAGACCTTTTCCTCCCAGCTGACATTCCTGCTGTCAAACACAGGTGTAAATGATCAGATTATTAACGATAATCTCTGGCACCTGGTTAATGAAGTGGAGTCATCGTAATTAATCTGATTAGTTACACCTGTGCCAAAGCAAACAACGATGAAGAGCGCTGATAAGATTAATAACTTTCACTACATTGAGTTGTGTGATTACCCTACGGATTAAACTGTCAGCTACTTTTTATTGAATTATTAATCCTTCAGTCTATAAAATGACCAAAAAAAAGGGAAAGACCAAGGACCTTTTTCTTTCCCCTCTCTAAATTGTTCCCATTTCCACACAATGCAACCACTTGTAAAACTCAAATTATACTCCCGATATTGTCATTTCTTAAATGTTTCATATTTTTGGTATATAAATGTTTGTTGTAAAATTCATTTATTTCATAAATGGCTGTAATATCCTAATAAAGGTCCAAAGCACAAAGACATTCCATTTACAGTCTAGCCCTATAAAACAAAAAAACAGCTGCATATCCTCGTGCCTTTGTGGATGTATACATATGACATTTATGATATATATGTTCCAGAAGGTGAATCCTGCCTTCCTGTAGAGCTTCATGTCTGCAACAAAAAGCTGCCATTGCAATGTTTCAGTCCGCAGTGTGCCTGGCCCGGAGCGTGAGACAGTAACAAGTTCAACAAGCACAGAGGATCATTCTTATATCTATTAGTGGACATCTAATTTATGGGGCTATCGTGCGTTAAAGGTGAGGTGAATCTAATCCAACACCTATACACTATTCCAGCATGAACGTATAAAAAGAAATGGAGTGGGAGGGTAAATCTGGAGGGATTATTTGTGAGGTGTTGAGTTCGCATATCCACAATATGTCTCTCTAATTGCAGACTCCACTTTTAACTGTGTAAGGTTCATCCTCCTCTTTGCTTCCCCCTAATTTACTCCATGTTACCTCCATATTAAAAATTAGCAGCAGTGAGAAGTGGAATGGGATAAAAGAGCATGCAAATGTATTAGGATAATTCCAGTGAGTGTCGTGACACTGTAAGAGTAATTTAACCGTGTCCCACATTTCATTTTCTGACCCACCTAAACCACGTAGTCAGACAGGTCAGAAAAGCAGCTGAGCTCATGCTAATTCCCTCAGTCAGCTAAACACCTCGGCTAGCCCCGGTTTGTTTTTCAACTCCAGACTAGACTGATCACAGACTAAAATTAAAATGCAATAGAAACCAGCTTTTAGATTTCCCCCAAACTGACTTTTGGTTGATTACACATTAGCATGCTTAAAACATGTAAACAGCAGTCTAATGACATTAAAACATATAATAATCTGATTTTTTTAAATTATAACTGTAATGATAAAATAACAGTGAAAAAAGCTGGGATATAACTGTAAATTATGAAAAAAGCAGTTGATTATGAGCACCAATTTTCACTTAAAAGGCATGTTGTAAACACCTCACTGTGCACCGAGCCAGCTAACACACACTCCTTAATCCTCTTTATCCTAACACACTCTCCCACATCCTACAATGTCCTTACCCAGGTATCACTGGGCGTGGTCTTGAGGGAGAGGGGTCCATGGCGTTTGATGAGTGTGAATCCAAAACAACGACAGCAGTAGTCCAACAACATGAATGGCTGCTGCTCTACATGAGAGCATGAAGGCTACATGTGTGTGTTTGTGTGTGTGAGGAAGCATGTTATGGAGGAGGAGGGAGGATTAGAAGAAATGGGATTACTACTAAGAAGAGTACTAAGAGTAAATCCTAAAAAGGGATAAAGGTCAACATACTCCAGTATATCCAAGTGGCACATATACATAAAAGCCCAAAGAAGGAAGTTGAATTTGAAGTTTAATACATAAAGGAAGTGCTATAGACACAGATTTATGATTGGAATATGGTATTAGTCCATTTATTTACCTGTTTTTTACCTTTAGGTAGCTTCCTCATCCCTCCATTATGTTCTGCTGGTTCCTTATTTCACTTTCCTTACTTCCTGTTTTTCTACAATACTCTTTTGTTCTTCTTCAGTTTTCTTCTAAGTTCATCAAGTTTCCTTCCTTCATTTGTATTGCTACTCCTTACAAAACACAACAAGTATGAAGAAGAACAACAATACATGGGTTTGTTAATTGATGGACAGATTAATCAGCAACTCATTTCATAAACTAAGGATTATTTAAATCAAGCTTAATTCAAGCTTTTTAAAACAGGACCTGCCGCTTTTCTTTGTCTTGTTTGATAAGTACGTATCAAAAATAAACCATTTCAATAAGTCACTTGGACTTTGGGAAATTTCTATTTTCCATCACCTTCCAATCAAAACAAGTATTGATAATGTTGATAATTGTTAGTTGCAACCACAGCACGAGTACATTTTTCCCATTGAAATCAACTGACTGAGCTTGAGATAGCAACACTGACAACATACGCCTACAACATGACGTTATCTTTTTATTTCAAATACTTTTTCTTCACCAATGTTTACCTGTGATTCGAACTGGATGTCCAGCTTTGGAAAGATCTGCAAAAAAAAAACATCGAGAGACGAAATGAGTGTAGTCTGGTAGTTCTTAGTATCAACACTAGATGGCAGCATAGCCTCAAATGCACAGGGAGAACTTTATCCACCAATGAAGAGGCAACACCAGAACAAGCAATGATTAAAGCACAGCACTAGCAGATACAAACAAGATACTTCCTTGTTATTAAAATAGATTCAAAAGATGTATTTATCATATGCATAAAAAGCTACAGTTGTTGGTAATTAAATCTTAAGATCTTGCAACAATGCAACACACAATACTGTATACGTAACATAAAAAGAGAAAGACAAAAAAAGTGCAACAAAAACCCAATGGTGCAAATAAGTTGCAGGAAAAGGAAGATGTACAAATATTTAATATAAAGACAAACAGCAACAGTAGAATAAATACTGTATACTGTGGTAAAACCTACATTTTAAAAAACGTTTTCATTTGAACACACACTACAGATCATCATTAGAATACAGATAACAGAGACAAAAGGGAGAAAGGACCACTGGCTGTGGCGATGGAGAGAGTAATGCAGAAATGACGACAGTTCAACATCTTCAGAAATAACCCGAGAAGAAAACTCTTCATTCAACTCTTCAGCGTCACCGCCTGCGTAAGTCTGTGTGTTTGTGGTAAAGCACATGCACATGGGCCTTTGTGTAAGAATGGGGTTGACTTGGCTGCCAGGGTAACCTGCATCATTGTAACCATAGTGATAGAGAGCAGAGGGTGTTGGGAGGGGGGCGCATGTAAAGCAAGGTAGGCGTCATACCTATTCATCCCTGTGTGTGTGTGTGTGTGTGTGTGTGTGTGTGTGTGTGTGTGTGTGTGTGTGTGTGTGTGTGTGTGTGTGTGTGTGTGTGTGTGTGTGTGTGTGTGTGTGTGTAAACTTTATTACTGTAAGGCTTTGTTTTTTTATATTAATAGATGTTTGTTCTGACTCAAAAATAGGACTGATATAATTGCATGTATGATTCATTTGTGTTTTTGATTAAAAGTCTTTAATTATCCTGCAATGTGTTGCATTTGTTTAGCTCTACAGTGTTGTTCCTTGCTTTGTGGAAGTGCTGTGATGAAGACATTCATCACAAATCAGCTTCATCAGCTGGGATCAAAGGAATTGTTTAAAATGTGTTCTCATAAAAGGGGACACATGCTCATTTTCAGGTTCATATTTGTATTTTTTGCCTCTACTGTGACTGTTTTTTATGATTTAATGTTCAAAAAGCTCTTCTGTCTGAAACCAGAGCCCGGTCTGCTCTGATTGGTTAGCTGGCCGGCTCTGTTGTGATTGGTCAACCGCTTAGAGATGATGCACAAAAACCTATATAACAATTTACAGGAAACGGAAACCCCCAATTTTTTTTATTTAAATAAGGATAAAGAACAGTTTCCCCAAAATTACTAACATTTCAGAGGATGTTTGCCTTTAAATGTGAAGTTCAGATCGGTGATCCAAAAATGTGATAGTTTAAAACGCACCTAAATCCTTAAAGCTTTTCCCCAGCCCAATACAGAGGGAAGTGGTTAGATACAGAACAGTGGGACGTTTAAAGGCAATGTAGAAGGATTTCAAGGCACTTGTGAATTATTAAACCCATACTAAACCTCAAACAGGCCTTTTTTTAAAGGAGCATATATCATATCAAGCATGAGGAGTTATGGGAAATGGCACTACCAGAGACATTTTAACAGCATGCTCCTGGGCTAGAGGGAGTGTTTACACCCCATGAGTGAGTTTAAACAGTATGTGTCGTATCCACAGCAGCAGGGAAACCAACACAATGTTTGCATGCTCTTCTCCTGATCTGTTTTTGAACTATTTTGAAAATCAATTGGACACACATTATGCTCATGGGAACACTGAGGCTCATTGATCTACATGTCGACATGTGCGTCTAAGAATGGAGAGGCTCCAATCCATCAGTCAGCCTGTGTGTGTGTGCAGGGAACAAATATTGACGTCACACAAACGCAAAGTTTGACGCATCATAATACTCAGCGTTCACTAGGAGGAAAGGGAGGCTGGTTTGCTTGACAACTTGGAGAAAGAAAAAGAAAGACAGAAAAGAAAGAAAGGAAATAAATAATAAAAAAAAAGACAAACATTTTTGCCTCCTTGCTGTATGCCATCTAGTCAAAACTTAGTTATTTATTCAATTAGAGATTGTATCTAAGTGTCCTTATAAGCAAATAAATTATTGAGATGGCACAAAACGGCAACGTTTTGTGAGGTCACATTGACCTTGACCTTTCACCCCTAAAATACTTGAGTCCAAGAGAACCAAATTCAATCCTTTAAAGCAATCATAAGATATCTCTTTCACGAGAATGGGACGGATGTACCTACAAACATGGGGGTGGCATAACAAGTAATTTATGATAAAGACATCCCCTTGAGTTTTGAGGTTATGTGATGGACATGTACAAATAAACACAGCTTTTGTCTGACGATTTTAAGAACAAATTATGAATGAGGGATGATGAAAAATAGAGCGTTTTGCGGAGCCAATCCATTTCTCTATTTGTCCCACCTTCTTACAAGTAGTCATTACATGTTTCTGTTAGCTTTCACAAGCCTCACTCACTGTCAATCATACTTTGATCCATTGAAATATTCTCATTACAATTATATAAATGTTCAAAAATCAGATTCCTACATCTTCCCTTTGCCTGGTCTAATCCCCATCCCCTGTCCTCCTTAACTTTCCAAAGAATCAAATGTTCCTTTAATTATCGAGCTACAATAAGTATGGGCCAACTCAAAAAGTAAACTCTGTAAATCCCATAAGCCCAAAAAGGCCTGTAAACAACAAATGGCATACTGTAGTGAACAAAGTAGGGCGCGTTGTTTTTCCTCTCCTTATTCTACTACACTCTCTCCACATTACTGCCCCCCTCGTGCTCCTGTTGTTTATCGCTGCCCATCGACAGAAACAGTGTTTTCATTTCGATCTATGATGGAATGTAAATACAGTAACTCCTGACTGACTTCTGCACCGGGGACTCCAACCCTGAATCAATTTAGTTTTAGTTTTGGAGTATGTTTATATCAAAAAGAAGCAAAAGAAGAATGCTTGAGGAGCCCAATAGGTGTATTTTTAGTGTGTGTGTTTAGTGTGTGAGACAGGTTGTTATAATTAGAGTAAAGGTTAGAGTTCGGGTCATACGTCTTGCGGTTTAACGTCGAGAATGACACCCGAGGACCAACACCATGATGATTGTGAACAAATGTGTGCAGCTGTACCACTCTGCCCTCTGGGTTTCTAAAATGTATTTCTGGCAAACGTAATCTCTGCCATCTGAACAAATAATGGTCTTTCTGTGTGTGTGTGTGTGTGTGTGTGTGTGTGTGTGTGTGTGTGTGTGTGTGTGTGTGTGAGTCTGCATTTCTTTCTCTCTCAACCACACTTTATAATGTGCCCAAAATGTGCTGTCTTACATTCCCCTCACCTCTCCCCAGCTAGTATATTTTCATTGAATCAGCTCCAGCATGTAAATACAGGAAATGACACGCATGCCAACATCTGCAACATTTTTGCACGCCCCCCTCTCTCTCTTGTGTTTCAGAGACGAGACAGAACAGCTTAAAAATGTTGAACAAAAGCCTCCCGCTCTGTGTGTGTTGATAATGTCTAACCTCTGGGCATTTCATATCTCGCATGAACACACTCAGTTGTCAGACACTCAAAACACATTTTCTTTAAATTATAGCTGCAGGAAATTCCTCTGTTTTCGTGAGCTTTGCATACTGATTCTGTACTACTGCTCCCACATACAGTACATGCATATAACATCACAAGCTGGTCCTTTCCCCTCCCCGCTGAGCACCACCTCTTCTGTGTTTCCTTAAACCAGTCCTCCCCTTATCGTCTGCGCCCTGCACATGCAAGAAACGCGTGGCACAGTGCCTTGTTTCCCTCCATAAAATACACACACGCATTCACAGCACGCAAAAACCAGCCAACCTCGTCTCTCCCTCGCTCGCTCTCTTTCTCCCCCCTCTCTCTCTTTTACACGCGTCTCAGTGAAAGCCTCTCACATTCCCTCGAGCAGCGCGCTTTAAAGGAATTGGATGAAGCTGCCGCGTCTCTCTCTCTCTCCGGCTCAGAGGAATAAAAACACTCCAGTTTCCTCTACTCAACTATTTTCTTCAAACGCAACAACTTGCAGATGAGATTTTCTGAAAATAGTCGATCTCTTTCCCTCTCTTTATACTCGTTTTTGGACGCGAATATCGGGAAAGCACGAGTTTTACGCGTAAAAGCCAGAAAAGGACTTCACATCAGCAGCTTTTGGATTCATTTCGCCAAAATTAAACATTGGATATTTTTTCTCTATGGGAATTAAAAAATGAGCTTTTACGACTTTAAAATCGGGGGAATGTTTTTTTCCCTCGAGTCGTAATAAGGAGCGTAGGCTACTCGTTGAGCACACGTTTTCTCCGCGTCAACAGCGAAGACTCTTTGAAAGCTCCCAAACCGAATTGGACTGAATTTTCTCCGGCATGGCATTTCAGTGGAAGTAGCTTTCAAAGTGGAAGATGGCTTTGTCCTCCCCTCAGGTTCCAGCCTAATCCCCCCTCCGTGCCTAATGGCACAGTGACACACTCAGCTGTTAGCAAAGGTAAGAACTGAACTGAGTTTGACTTCCAAAACTATCAAACACTCCACACTGACAGCCCTACACTCCATCTTTGTATTTCCATCCATATTTAATGAAATGTTGTTAAATATTTGATGAATGAGGAAGTTCAACATCAGATAGTATCTGTCTGTAGTTGTTGATGTTTAAAGCTTTAATTGCATCTAAAATAGTTCAGCATATTAAAAGCTCATGTGAGGATTTTTATTGTGGGCTTTAATTCATTGAAGCAAGGTTGAGATGATTTAAAAAAAAAAATACTATTTAACTTCAAAGTAGCCCAAAATGCTGATATGTCAATATTTCTGTCCTTAAAGATAGTTTAAAGGTCATCTTTAAAGTGTAAAAAGTATATTTTGCTGCACCCTCCACACTTTTTTAAGACTTTTCTCTCTGGTTAGAGGATGACTTTGTGTTTCATGTTTTTCTCATGAAAAGAGTTTAAACAATTGTGAAATTACTTTGTCTTTCTCCGTCACCAACACATCCAGAAACTGATGGGAACAATATGTCTCTTACATTACTGTGGTACATTTTACAAGTACCTTTTTAGTGTTTCCCCATCACAGTGTACACTTCTGATTGAAACATGTTTGGCGTGGTGTCACAAAATCCTGCTTGTAGGTATGCTCAGATTTAAGGTGATCGTAGTAAACATAGGTGTCACATACAGCGTGCTGCAGAGTGGAAGAGTCAAACATCAAACAAGTAACAAAGAGATAAGACAGACTGGAGGGAGGCTCTGCTTTTATTCTCCTCAGTGTGATTTATATGTGGGTGAATTAGGAGTAACGGTCTCCTGAGAGTTTTTTGAGGAACGAGGCTCTTTGGGAGGCATCTATCTCTGCCAAACACTTCACGCAGAAATACTGGTTTAATTTGAGAAACATTAAGAAGTCAGGCGACATAACAGCTAATCCACCATCACATATATCAAGCAAGTGGATAATCCTGTTTGAATACCCCTCAGGAGGGCTCCTTTAATTTGTCACCCCAAAGACCACCTGATAGTAGGGATATTTTTCTCAGCTGTTTTTTGTAGCTAGTCCAATTCCTGTGGGAAAAATCCTTATTACATGTTATCATATTTGGCAAACTTTAACATGTTTGGACATTTTAGTTTTATCTTTAGTATTTGAGTTTAGTTTTACTTAGTTTAAAACACTTCAGTCAATCTATTCTAGCCAAAATATCACAATAGCCCTTTTGCTGTCATTGTTATTATTATTAACTTATGTAAGTTACCCCTAGTTCTCCTGACTCTGCTCACTGTGCTGTAGCCCCGAACTGCTGAATAAAATAAAATGTCTTTACTGCTTCAAATCACAAAATATAAACATTTTATACAATATTTATTCTCTTCTTTTCTTGTAAACAATGCTATGAATGAGCCGTCTTGTTTTGGTCAGTGGTAAAAAGATTGTAGTCATATTTGTTACCTATGAAATGAAAACTCCCTGATAATAAGAGTTCATCTATGAGACCCCCATCTGAGAAATATTTTTGTGGTTTATCTAACTTAAAACATTTCCGCCGAGAATACTCTGATGGAAGAACAGCGCAATTCTTGGAATTATTTTGTAATCTTCGGAGATTGGGCCTCCCCCACAAAAAGTCCCAGAGACTCGCACCTCAGGATGAGTGTGGGTCACTGACTTAAAACTGGGAATGTGAAGGGAAACAGTGAGTCATTTGGCTAGAATCAACAGGGGATAATTCCAGTGCACACACACACACACACACACACACACACACACACACACACACACACACACACACACACACACACACACACACACACACACACACACACACACACCTGGCAATAGCATCTGTTGATTCAATTCAAAACTTAATTGAATTGAGTAGAGCTGGATTAATTACAGGAGGCAATGCCACTGATTCAGTGTGAAGGATGCGAGATTTGAATTAACCAAAACACTATGTATCATCAGAAATAATGAGGAAATAAAAAACAAACAAGATGGTGAAGAGGGTGCAGGATTTGACACTTGAGTGCTTGCTTCAGAAAATGTGCCGCTTAAAGGTCAGCGAGAAAACCCAAAGTGAAATATTCTCCAGACAGATGACTCACTGTTGACCATGTGAGTCTGTAGGAGTGAAGTAATGCACCAACACACGCTATCTGTTAATCTTTTACTCTCTCCTCTGAGACATAATTTTCCTTTTTCTTGTTTCCTGTGTGATTTGGAGATCAAGTAAAATGGAGATTAAACATTTTTTCAATCCCAAAAACAGGCTTCAGTGAGTGAACTGTATCAGGCTCAGGCAGAGGTCTGATATTGCTCAGCCAAAACAAAGCATAAAGATATTAATTTTTAACTCTAGACGATATTGTGACGCTACAAAACAAGATGGTGAACATTGTATACTTATACATTGTATACACTGTATAATATGTTAGCTGCAATGTCAAAGCAGAAAAAGAGAGTAGAAAAAAAAACATTTTATCATGATATATCACAAAAGGCCACAGGTGTTTTCACTTTGGTCTGATTAGCCAATCAGAACTGTGTGTTTGAGTGTGTGAGTGTGTGTTAGCTGACAACTTCCACATTTTCCTATGCTGTTTTGCACTCGTTACGTAGATATCAAGCAAGCATCTACATGTGGCTGCTAAATCAGCTGAAGTCCATCATGTGAACGCAATGAAATCAAACAGAGTAACTGAAAACAGCAGCTTTTTCCATGTTTCAAGTAGTAGACTGTAGTTTCCAATAATACCAGGTTTAACTATAAAACCTATTTTTATCTGTAATGCTACTTTAATGGGGCCCTATTATACACATTTTGAGATTCAGATTTGTATTTGCGTCCATGCTTTAGTGTTCAAAAATGTCTGGTATGAAACCAAAGCCAAGTCGGCTCTGATTGGTTAGCTGGCTCTGTCATTATTGCTCAACCGCTTAGAGATGTCCCACCCCTTGGTTAATCACATACAATGTGTTAGAGCGCTAGCAATTGTTACATAGTGATGTCACTATGATTCGGGAGTTAACAAAGGAATCGAGGTGTTTCAAGCGAGTGTGTGGTAGAAAAAAACTCCCTTTGGATGGAACTTTGGGATTTTAACGCTTACAGACCATTTACATACACCAAAGATAAATAACACACTACAGGAAAGGGGAAACCCAAAAAGCATAATAAGGCCCCTCTAAATTAGCAAGAACTTTTTATTTTTATTTGATTAAACACTAAATACACAAACAAATTAACTTAACACACAACAATTTGATGTGTCTAATATATAATATCAAAAGTTGTGGCCTGATGAACAAAATTATTGAAATAAGAAATCAATACCTTGGCACAGGCTGAAAAACAACACTGCAAACTCCTGGGTTCAATCCAAGATGGTGGTTCCTCCTCATATATTTCCAGTTGTTTATAGGCGCACACTGGTTATGTCCTTTGCCTATTTCAAAGCAAACAGTGAATAACAACTAGGGATCAACAGTTACATATGTGTTGGGAACATCCAACCATAACACATCAGTTCCTGCTGGAGGGTAAATTAAGTGTGGTAAGCTTTGTGTCACATCACATCTCCCTGTGACGCCTTTCCTCTCACATACTGTGAAGCAGAAAACCTGGTCTTTGAAGGATCATAGTCTTTCATGTGGCGGTCCATTATTTACTACAATTCCTGTTTCACTTTAGGTTTGTAGTAACCATTTTACAATTCCACGCTTGAATTTGAATGGCCAGTCTCTAGGCAGCTTTTGGTTTGAGTTTATATTAATTCAACAGCAAATCTAGTGAAATGAAAACTTCCTGCGACCATCCCTCACAGGACATTTTTTTTGTAGTTGTGTAATTTCATAACGTTGAGTTTTAACTACTCCTCCATTAGTGTTAAATTAAGCTGTGGGTGTATTCTGATCAATACAGTATATCGATATTATATCAGTATCGTGATAAAGGACTGAATATTGGATACTGTAACATGCCATTAGCGTTGTCTTTTCCTAGTTGAATGGGCTACAGTACAGTAAAGTGAATGCGTATATATTTTTGACATGTAAAACCCTACAAAATCGCAGCATTATCAATATCAGGGTATTTGGTGGTATGTGTTATTTCACTTTTTGATAACAGTTATTCAACTCTGCTGCCAAAAAGCATCCCATTTGCCAGCTTATTTGACTAAAAATTCAAACCTGGCAGGCCCAAAAAGGCAACATGGACATTATAAAAGGGATCACATGAACCTGTTCCATTATATCCCTAAGCTGATTGTAACCGCATTTCCTCCCGGCACCCATTAGTGAAAGTAATTAATGTAATATAAAGTGTACACAATTTGTAGTTAATGGGCTTAAACATGAACAACGGTATAATCCTTTAACAAAGGCATAGAACGAGTGTCCTTCAAAAGTTAGATCACCATCCTATCCTATACAAGAATTTACTTTTCTATCATTAATTTCACTTAACTTAAGATGAAGTTGTCCAGCTTGGTTTCAAGATTTGACTTGCATACAGGGGAAATAAATGACATTTTACATAATGTATTCTCATACAAAAAATCAGTCTATGAAAATGCTCTATCAACCTGATTCCATTAAAAATGATTGTGATCGAAAGTGGCGTAGGTGTTCATGCAAATCAAGTACTTAAGTGTGACCGTGGCATTACAATGCTTGACAGTCTCTTCAGAATTTCAAGTTGAAAGCAGTGTCAAGAGGAGGTTGTACAAAGATTGGATATTGTTCCCTATATTTTCGCTCTTACTCAGGCAGTCTTTGCAAAAACTGATGAAAGTTCTGTTGTCGAATTTGGTAAATACTGTAGTCGTGTTGTCTTCAGAGAAGCCATCCTGTTTGACTCTTAGCTCCATGATATCATGGCGGGTGACCTTAACAGCAGCAGCAGGGGAGGTGGGCTGTTGTCTCTGTCACTACCTGATCTGCAGCCCTGCCCTATCTGCAGTGCGCATGTGCGAGATGGTCCGCCATATTTGACAACTACATACGGCAACCCAAGTAGGACACTTGACACAGTGGCTTTTGGCAAAGCACAAAAAGAAAACTCGAGAGATGAGTAATTGTTATTACAACGTGACTTCACTATTATTTAACAACTCTTTTTATTGGGTTCTTTTATTTGGGGTTAAGTACATTATCAGAATAAGTGATAAATGAATCTAACTTCTGTTAGACAGCTATCTACTGAATAAATATTTACTGTGAATGTATGCAAAAATGTATNGTACTACAAGTAAAAAAAAAAAAGCCCATCCCTGATCTACATGTTCCCTATATGTTTTATATTTAGCTTTTTGTTCCACATCTGTTTCTGCTTTGCTGCACCTCTGATGTAGATTTAAATTACCAGACCAGTTGTTTTTTGTTTACTTTTCATGATTACATCCCATTGTAAACACTTGGGATGAACGCGGCTTATTTCCCCTGTAGATTTTCTTGTTACCGTGGTAACAAATGCTGCTTAATTATAATTGAACAAACATGTGAGGCGAATGTCTCAGGAAGCTATAGGCATTGCAGCTTTCAATATAAGGACCTCTCTGTTAACATTTAGAGGCACTTATGGTTGTGTGTGTGTGTGTGTGTGTGTGTGTGTGTGTGTGTGTGTGTGTGTGTGTGTGTGTGTGTGTGTGTGTGTGTGTGTGTGTGTGTGTGTGTGTGTGTGTGCACATACATTATGGGAGACACGAGGAGACTGATGCTTCTCTCTATGTCTGCCACCCTCACTGTTAATGCTGATTGAGACAATTTCGATCTTGTCTCGTCCTCTCACTCCCTCTGCCTTTCTCAGCGCAAAGTAAAACCTGGCCTCAGCTATAACTCTGTGCTACATTAAATCACACATTCATTATTTATATTTCCACACGGATCGGAGACATTATCGTCACACTCTGATCAAGTTATATTAAACATCCCTCTGATCTTTGTAAGAAAATAACTATTCTGTATTTGGGACGTGGCCTGCTTGCCTCGCATTCTTATTCTGTTGAAGAAGAGGGCTACACAAACTATAACATATTTAAAATCATGTTCCTTATTTGCTTCTTGCTTCAACAGCGGAGCAAAAAGCCAATGCTTTCACACGTTCTGCTATCCAAACACATTATTTTGTAGCTGTGATTTAGTATTTTACATCACTGACATACTGTATGCTGATCATAATCATGAAAATAGCATTATTTATAGAGGTTAAAATCTAGTGAACAGCCGGATCTAAAGAAGCTAGGACAATATTCTGGCATGACGTGAATCATCGTACAGTCGAGTAATGATGTGAATCACACAGAGAGATCCCTGAGTCATGCTTTTCTTTCCTAAAACACATGGATCCAGTTGGGTCTAAGGAGCAGTGCAGCCTCTAGGAGTCCGCCTAAGGATTTTTACACTAGTCCTGTTTAAATAATGCCCATTTCACATATCTGGCACATAACATTTGATCTAGATAACTAGTTACAAAATCAGATACCATGTGTCCTACCAGTCAAATTCAGGCCACAAGAGAACACTACAGGTGTTAGCTTGTAAAATGGAAAATAATTTACTGGAAATGTGCAAAACATAGTAAGCCATTCTTGTTTCTTATGATGATCTCTTTACAAAAAAATATACATGAAACCAAAAATGTTATCTTCCTTGTCGTCAGACTTGAAATGCATTGTTCAGTTTCTGCAGATTTCTGTTGGCACCTTTCACCATCTATGTTCTGTTGACTGCGAAAGGACAACATATTTTATTTTATCGCCAGGCCTAGTGTGTGTAAGTTAAACCCAATTTATACACCTTTAAACCATCACTACCAGCTTGTAATGTTCACACAAGCATGGTGGAGTCATAGATTCTTATTTTTGCCAATTTCTCATCCCACTACCCGCGTGTTAGAACTGAAACCAAGATTGTGTGTTTGTTGTTTGGTTTTTCTTGGTATTAGCTTATCTGGCTTTGGTCTTCTTCATCCATCTGCTTCAACATGTGAAGAGTTATTTGTTCTGATGGACTGCTCCACGTCATGTTTTCTACTAAGTGGGTTTGTTTACAGACATGTTCCCCCACCTGTTGGGTGGAGGACATCTTGCCATACTAACTGTGGTTTTTCGGCCTCTTTTCATGTTCGATGGTGAAAACCAGGTTTCGTAGAGTGCAAATTGTTCTCAGTTGTGCGTGACTTCAACAGTTCTTTTTTTTGTACTTTAATATATTGTACAAACCTGTGACATATTGAAGGAGAAACCAGAATGATGCTTCCATATAAAGCAAACAGGGGGACTGGTTTGAGTGTAGCAATGAAATGAATCATCAGATCTCAACCCAATGAAATGCCTCTAGACAGATGGCTCCATCATCCACTGTGATCAGGGAATATTTCCTCCAAGAATGGTGTTTCAGAGACTTGAACGATCTTATAGCTAGCCTCAAAGCAACTTTGGTCGAATTTTTGTTTAATACTTGAAACATGACACATTCAAAGTCATTTAATCCATCATACCTTTTTTACATAGTTGTAAAGTGAATAAACTCTTTGACCAATACAGTGGCAAGTGATATACTTTAAAAGCCAAATAATTAATGATAAATAGCCACTAACTTTTGTAACTTCAGAATAACTTGGTCACAGAGACAACTCATTTAAAGACTTTTATGCACTAACCAGGATCTAGCTCAATTTGAATCAGAAGATAATCACGGTTGCTGAGCTGTTTGGTGACTGTCAATCAAATCTGACCAAACTAAGCCCAAACAGTCCTAATGATGCCAATTAATGTGTAATTAATTACTCATCGAGCAGACATGGAGTGATGAAGCATCCATTTTGAGTCAATCTTCTGTCCAAGTTTGTCTAAGACTGTTCCCTCTTCTGCAGTCAGAGGTGTTGATGCTGCATCAATGACAAAAAAGAGAGACAGAGAAGTTTATTCCCTCAGGCCCTCCGTGTCTTTCTTTCATCTTTCACTTATTTCATAATATTGATCAGCGCAGCTTTACAGCTATAACTTTAACCATTTGTGTCCAACTAGTCCTTTAACTTCAATCATATAAAAGAGCACTTTGAAAATGTGTGTGTGTGTATCTCTGCTATTGCCAATCAATAACACAGCTTTTAAACAAGATAGATGAATGATGAGCCAATTAAGCCGGTCAAAGCCAGAATAGAGGAGGGAGTAATAGCTGGAGAGGTGTGACGAAGGTAACTTTTTTCACTGTGGACTGACGGCTTCAGGCCTTGTAACATTGCACATGTGGTTTGGTTTGGGGGTGTTCCCCAAACCCGTTTTGTCTGTTGCTCCTGATTGTGTTCACCTGGTGCCCTGTGTTGTCTCTTCCCCCCTCACCTGTGTCTAATTGCTCCCCCGCCACCTGTGTCTAATTGCTGATTAGTGTGTGGGTATTTAGGCTCTGTTTCCCTGTCTGTGTGGGAGGTAGTGAGTGGGTGAGATCCTTGTGGCTGGTGACTGTGTCCACCTGGGCAGCAATATTGAGGCTGTGTCATGTACCACAGCGACGAATAAATGCCCACACCGGGTTATATTTGAATTCTCTGCCTCTGCCTCCTTGCTTGGTCCGGCCGCTCAACGGTCAGCTTCACAAGAGGAAAGGCCAGAATCATCTGGTAAAACAAAGAGACGGGGGGGCAGAATCATTCTGGTTAAGGGAACAAAGGGGGGGGGGGGCAATAGGACGAGAGGAACGAGAAGAAGAGCAAGGGAGCCACAGGTGGGAAAACGATAGAGGGAGGGATAACAATTAAAGAGAGAAAGAAGAAGAGAGAAGCAGTAGGGGGAGGGTAAGTGCCCTGAGGTTGCTCCTTTCACCAGCACTAATTTAATTGGCTCGTTAAGAAGGATGTGGGATGCTTCCTCTTGATTGGTTGAGTAGGCAGATGATGCCTGCAGAGACAGGCAATACAGGAGGGGGCGTTTTAACGCACAGACACACAGATGGACACACACACACACACACACACACACACACAGAGTTGTGCTTGAGCATAATAGAGATACAGAATATGTGTTCTAACACACACAGACCACATTTAAATCCATATGTGTACGGGTGTGTGAAATATTATAGTAATACACACTTTTAATAGGATGTACGAAAAGGCACTAAATTATACAGACATTTTATTTTGAACTCTCGATCACATTTACACAAACACACACACTCTGATTAGATCATTCATCCATGCACTTTTGTTTATTAATGAGGACAGAGACCAAACATCTTCCCGCAGCAACTAGTACATCAGAGAGTATGTGTTTGTGTGTGTGCTGCACTCCACAGTCTGTAGCATATTGTATGTAGTGAGGACATGCATACATAAAGGTGTGTGTGTGTGTGTGTGTGTGTGTGTGTGTGTGTGTGTGTGTGTGTGTGTGTGTGTGTGTGTGTGTGTGTGTGAGAAAGCTTTTAGTTTGCTGACTCTTAAGAGCCCGACAGGTCCCGCTCGGACACCACAAACACGCGCACAAAGCAGAAAACACACAAACAGTTAGTTGTGTGACCTCTCTGTCAATCTACCCGCGCTCGTCTTCTCTCCACCCATCAATGCATCCATCCACGAACCTCCAGAATGTCTTAATTTCCCATGAGTCTCTCTTCCGGTCTCTGCTCCTCCTGCCCTTTTATAGCTTGCAAACATTACAACATCTGATCAAAGCAGATTACTTGCAATTTTTCTCTGCGCTCATTTTACATTTGTACTCATGTTTGCTTAATTCAAACTGGAATTTTTTTAAACAAACTTCTGAGAGAAATGCTTAAATATGTAGACGGCACCTCATTCTATCCAAACATTTATGTCTAGCTCAAAAATCCTAAAAAAAAAGGTTGTTGGATGATCAAAATGTGTTTCATGTGTTTATAATAAGAAAGCCGATATATGTGCTGACTCATAAATCTGTGGTCCCCTCTGGATCGGCTGAAAGGCCTCGTAGTTTGTGAGCCTCTCCATTTACTCATCCATGATCTGCTCTCTAAATAAGCTTTCTCTTAAATAGAATATGCCTGCATTGAGATATGATCTCAGTTTACAAATTAGGTATGAAGAGCTTGCAGACTCTTTGCGCCCTATGCCAAGAACCAAATACTGCTATTTCGGAAGTACATATATTTTTTAGGTTTTTGCGTAAAGAGTTTTGTGAAGATTTTTACTCAATCAAGTGACCTTTCAACCAAACAATATACAACATGTTTTCTTTGAAACTTTAGAGGTACTGGTAGGCACATTGTGTTCCAGAAAAGGCCAGGCTAGCTGTTCCACCCTGGTCATCTCAAGTCACAATTTATGAAATGTCAAATTTGCCTTTGAAAATAAGCCTGAACGAGGCACCCTGAAGGGTTTAAGACACATACCGTAGAACTGCAATGCTATCGAATAATGCAAAATAGCAAGAAAAATACTGTGCCCAGATAAAAGGGGCACTTCCACTGATTTAATATACAAAGTAAAACATTTTTGTCATCAAGCTTTGTTGTCTGCCTGTGCTAGAGAGTTGTATAATGTATCATGTGGAGCTGGTGGAGCTATCAAGACTTAAAAAACAACGAGAATGATGTCATCAGGGTTTAGAAAACTTCACATTTGTAACCATGCGAGGAAGGTCTTACTTAAGATGCTATTGTATTGCATTATGGGAAATGTAGAATGTGGATTGTGGCTAAACTAATACTACAGACTAAGATTCTTCACATAGATTTGGATAATTCCCATTTATACATTATGGAAGTGCAAAACAGAAAACTCCTTGAAACACTTATTATCCATATAAGATATCCACATTGGAAAAGCAGGTTTATATGGGTTTTCTTAAGTTTGATTGATGATATCATTCGCCAAAACAAACACACAGCAACAGCATACAAGCAACCGAAAGCACTAATGTGAACAAATAACCGAGACGGCATTACTGTGACAGCTTTATCTTTTGTACCAATGTGAACTCATAAAGGTTCTCATTAACATGTATCTCTGCTCTCTCCACTCTCCATGTCTGAATAGCACTCACTGAAGAGCGTTTGCGATATTAACACCGTCTGCCTCTTTGCTCTCAGCTCATGTTGGAGCCAGTGTCTACTATCATGTCCTTGCAGAGAAGAGGAAGGAGGATACTAGTGGGGGACAACGAAGGGATTAGAGTTGTTCAGTATAATAAGAAGGGTGAAAGCGTGTGTGTCCGAAAGTCTTGGTTTTTAGAATATTAAACTTGTTTTGCCAAATTCAGATGATAAATACAACTTTTAAGCTTGCAAAGGCATAATTACACGCGGTAACTTAACGTCACAGCAGGCATAACAACAGCCGGTGTTTCTTGTGAGTGTTTCCCAATACACACAAACGCGTCACAGATTATTTTTGCGGTATTTGGCTGCCGAACGAAATTATGTACGCAGCTCGCGACGTAACTAGCAGTCTAGTGGACGGGATCAGTACTACAAGTAAAACAAAATATATATATATATATTTTTTTAATTAATTACGTTTATAAATTAATCTGAGGGCCGCCATTTGCCCATCCCTGATCTACATGTTCCCTATATGTTTTATATTTAGCTTTTTGTTCCACATCTGTTTCTGCTTTGCTGCACCTCTGATGTAGATTTAAATTACCAGACCAGTTGTTTTTTGTTTACTTTTCATGATTACATCCCATTGTAAACACTTGGGATGAATGCAGTTTATTTCCCCTGTAGATTTTATTGTTAATAAATGCTGCTTAATTATAATTGAACAAACATGTGAGGCGAATGTCTCAGGAAGCTAAAGGCATTGCTGATTTCAATATAAGGACCCCTCTGTTAACATTTAGAGGCACTGTGTGTGTGTGTGTGTGTGTGTGTGTGTGTGTGTGTGTGTGTGTGTGTGTGTGTGTGTGTGTGTGATCATAATACTTGGTCCTAACGGCAGTTCAAGTAAAGTCCACAAAGTGTATAGGTAAGTTAAAAAGACTTCTGAACCCTGCTGCTCATCTCTGCTTGAGGCTCTAGGCAATATTATACACGAAGACATAATACCCCTGAATCTTTTACAGAACTTTCAGATGTACAGTTGCATTATGGGCAATGTAGGTGCCATTTTTCAACACAGTGTGTGTGGACTGAAAAAAACACTGTTCAGGTCCCGCTTTGTATTTGTGAAAACTCCCTTTCAAGTACAATAATATTTGTGAGTGCTCTGCTGAATCAATAGAGCGCTCTATTAACTCCAGTGTTTAATACCTTCTGTTAAATGATTTCGAAATGACGAAGGTCAGGAGTTCTGCACCATAAATCCCACCCCTCAGTTGTAAAGTTGTTAAAATACTGCAGATAAAACCAAAACGATGTAATGAGTGTGGACACTAAAAGGCTTTGAAGATAAAACAGGAAAGGACAAAGCTTTAGAACTTGAAAGCTTGGATTTATATTTTTTCGCAGAATGCTATCTCAAATTACATCTTCCTCCCAGCATCTGGTTACTTCAAGTCGAAGGAAGCTCCAGGCTAACAGTTCCCTATAAATTATTACTTCAGTTGGCCGTGTATCCTTCTTTACTACTGAAGCTTTTTCAGAACCATTCCTCTTAAGACTGATGGCATATGTATGGAAGCAAGTGGCCTCTTCTCTGCCTTTATTTAGAACATAACAGAAAAGATAAATATAGTACGCCACATCGTTTTTACTCCCCACCGGCAGAGCTTGGAAAGATAAAGGTCAATTGCGTTATATAAATTGTGTTGACCTTACCTGATCTGTCCATTATCACTGTGAGAGCAGCAGCCAATTGGATTAAGTCCATAATAACAGCTCTATGCTACTGTTTTGATTATTTCTGTTTGCCTCCATTGAACGCCCAGCTGTTACAGGTTATATCACTTTCAAAAGCTCAATTTGTGCGTGTGTATACGTGTTAGTGAGTTTACTCTTCAGGCAGGGGTCCAGAGCACATCTCGGCTGCTATGGCAACTAGGCTGGCGCTCACTGCTGCCTCATGGCAAGAGCACAACAAATGGATAGACGCACCAACACACACACTGGAGATATCGCCACAGCGCTGCTCCAGTTACACACACTGCAGGGAGACTCAGTTTTCTGCTTAATTACCCAGCATTCAACGCTAGGGAACAAGGAAAGACTGGGGTCAATATGACATAAAGATAACATGGCAGTGAGGCGATTTTAATAGCAACGACGGATGCGGATGCATTAAGTCAGCTGAACCTGTGGTTAAGTATGGGAAGGAAGTGACCTTTGACACGAGAGACTAGCAGTGTAGCAGTGATTGATAAAAGCACTAAAAATAACTTCCTCTTCAACAGAGTCTTATTTAATTTTCAATAAGTACTGCCAATTTGTAAGGCAGTTTCCTGTCAGTACAGTGTTGAAAGTAATAAGAAATCCGGTACCATAAAATAAACATTAACTGTTCCTTCCTTCCTTATCAGAAAATATGAATAATGGAGTGTTCATCGCTCTACAAACCAATATGTTTCTGTCTGGTTGACTCACTTCCATCACTTATTCAGCGCCGCTGATCCCAAAACCACGATGTGTTGATATTACCCGTGGCAGCTGTGCTAATGCAGTACGCTCTCGTGGCAGCCATTCTCCTCTGCTAATATGCAAACCATTCAATGTACCTTCCAGATGTGTCATAGTAATTAGTCTGTTTGTTTGCTGATTATGTTAACTGCCCACATCTCCTCTGTTGTTATTACTGGCAAAAACAACAAGGAAATAACACACAGGCGAAATAAAAATGCACACTAAATAAAACTGTTATTTCCGATGGGCTGAAAGAATGTATCAAAAATCAATCCTCTCTAAGCCTCCCATAACCAGAGCGGGCTCACCGGTGCCTCAGCTTTTCAAAGTCATTCCTTTCCATTGATGTGGATATCAATATGGGATCTGGGTAGTCTTAGTGATGTTTCATTTTTATATTCGGGCGCCTCTTTGTGTATGGATCTTTGTGCGAGCCACAATGACGTTTCATTCAATCTCTTACCTTTCTTCACTATCAATTTCAAAACTCATCATCAAACAATGATTTGAAGTATTTGGTTTTCTGTTCCTTTCGAACCAGAATCCAGACTGAAAGGTTATTTGTAGATTGTGATGCAGCCTGACTGTTTTTGGTATCTGACACCCTTGCCTCTGTGTGCAGCCATGGTGGCTTTCCCTGCTCAGTACATTACCAAGGTGTTCAAGACTGCGTAGAAGTCAAGTTGTTTTTTGGAGAGAAATCCACCAGAAGAAACACGACAAGAACTGCTTTTATCCTGGGTTTGTCAGATTGCAAACCAATCCTATAAAAATACCAAAACCAACAATGTGTCAGGCAGTGTGTCGATATATATCATATCCTGTCTTTCAGCCACAAGCTCATCAGTGACCACTGAAGACATGGACACAAATATCGGTTTTATATTTAGCGTAACCAGAAGCTCGACTCTGGGGAAGACAATTTCAATCTGATGATTGACATTTGGTACCGATATAATGCTGCCTAGAGGATTGGTGGTTACCTTATATTTGTCCAGTGCCCACATGTCAAAGCTTTCACTGATGCAGTGGGTTCAAATTAAATCACAATCAATCCTAATGACTTTGTTTAACAAGACTTTCCCTCCAATGGCACCATGATGTCAACATTTGTGATTTGGAGTAAAATGTCTCTAAAACAAATATATATAGATTGCCATAAAATTTGGTACACATATTCAGCTCAAGATGATTCGTAAAAACTGATGGGTCTGCTTCAGCGGACAAATTTGAACATTTAAATCAGTTGCCTCAGGCACATCGTGTCAATTTGCAGAATATTGCCAAGCTGTTAGTCTCTCCAACAAGGACTCGCGGTCCCTCAGCGAGCTGAAGTGTGTGACAGCCCAGGAGGTGCCAACAAATCCCCAGATGATGCAGAGCTATTGCTATGTGTCCTCCGGAAAGAGGAAACTGAAATGTGCATGCATCACCACCTGTCGAAACATCAAGGATTACAGAGAAAAATGCCCTTGCATTTTGCTACTCTGGATTTATTTCCAGGCGCACAACAGGAAAGCATTGGGAACATTTGATTACATTTTTTCAATCATTCAGCCATCTGTTGTAACAGGAAAGGCAGTTAGCAACAAAAATGTAGTTAAAGGAAGTCTTGTATCCCAAGAGCCTCTGCACCCTGGTAAGTGTGACTTTGATTAAACATTCAGGGGGAAAAAGGGCGATAAAAACTTGTAGGTCTATAGGGTTATAATTATCTGGGTTTTTATGATAGTGAATTCATTGCTGAAGAGACACAAGGGCAATGTTGTATCCATATTTCCTGGCAACAAGACACTCACAACATAAAAGTAAAATACTAAAGGCGACTTTAATCAGCCTATAGATCAAAAGATCAGCCTATATTTTATAAAATGTAAAGCAAAGCAAGGAAAGAACATTTTCAACCTCAAATATTTAATTTAGTGGACCTGCTAAAGGGTAACTGGATGTGACATCATCCATCTCTGCTGCCTAAAAATATTTCTTGCCTTCAGGAAGCATTAGCATTATCATATGTGCCCTCTTTAACAAAGGAGGAAGGCAGCCTCCCATTGTTTAGTGCTTCTATATTTGCATTTGAGGAAGAATATGTATGTATGAGTTTGTGTGTGTGTGTGTGTGTGTGTGTGTGTGTGTGTGTGTGTGTGTGTGTGTGTGTGTGTGTGTGTGTGTGTGTGTGTGTGTGTGTGTGTGTGTTGTTCAAACAGCTGTGGAGCATATGATAATTCAGGATGACCCATCCAGACCTTTGCTTATTATTTTGTATGCAGGGGACGAAGAAAGAAAGAGAAAGGAATTAGGTGTGTGTGTGTGTGTGTGTGTGTGTGTGTGTGTGTGTGTGTGTGTGTGTGTGTGTGTGTGTGTGTGTGTGTGTGTGTGTGTGTGTGTGTGTGTGTGTGTGTGTGTGTGTGTTCATATAGCTACTAGATACTGTTGCCTCTAACTGACCCCTAAGTGTAGCTCCTATGTGTGAATCCTTGCGTAGGAATCAGTCTTGGTTGAACACATAAAAACACCTTTCAGTGAAAATACAATTTATTTTAAACATTTACCAATAAATTGCTTTGGAACCAGTATATGAAATACTCTGGTAAAATTCCTTCACACCAAAGGGCTCCATCAATGTCGATGTTTCATCATTCAAAATGTGTTGCATTTAAGGTAGCACAGAGAGTGTTTGAAGTACATGGACTAATCTGGTCAAATGTATTAGGCATCATAAAAGCTCACATACTGAAAATAGAAACAGCAATGTCTTCAGATATTCAGTTCTGGACGACACACATGTTGATAACAAAATATGCTGAGACATTATTACTATGTTGCTCAGTAGCTGAATTCCTGAATTCCAAACTGCAATCATTAGCACATGGTTAATATCATCCCAGAGAAAATAAATAAATATAAAAGCAACACGTGGGGCTGTAGCAGAAAACAGTATGGCTCACATTTTAAATTCCAACCAAAGCAGAGAAGCTAATAGGCTTTCTTGCCTGCAAACTTATTAGCAGTGAATTTTTGTCCGGCTGCCCTTTCAGCAAGGACAAGATGTGCGTTTAAATGTTTTTTAGGGAAGCTACGAAACTAAGCTAGATGTGGGTTGTTGATAAAGAGCGGATATGTATTCTGTAACAGACAAGAAAATGTTACTTAAGCTCGGTTGGACTTTAATTTTAAAGCTTGACGGATTTACAGATAGCACAAGATAAATGCATTGATTTACTGATTGCTGGAATACAATGGCAGTCTGATACACTCTTTTAAACTGATATCTGTCTAAAATATAGTTTTTTCCAAAAGTAAAGAGCCAATCGCTATTCTCTTCATTAGGCTAAGTCATTTATCAAACTGGAATTCCTAAGATATGATTATTCTTTGTCATCATTTCATAGAATATCATTGAAAATAAACATTAGTTACAGCCCTGATTTATCATCATTTTGGCTGTCTTCTAGTTTATTAGTATTCACATATTAGGACTTCCTCTAATACTGAATAGGTTTGTGGATAGGTCTACGGAAATGAACAACACATGGATAATACAACGCATATCCTGAGTGAAGTCAATAGATGAAAAAAACTCAATATGCCTGTAGCACAGCCAAAGATAAAGATTGTTACTTGTAGTTTTCAGTAGCGGACATTACACTTTGCTGAAGTTCACGGGGATAGGGCAGCAACATTGTGACTGCAGAACAATATTGACGTTTTAGCAACTGGTTTTGTCCGACCTATGTGGATCTCTAGCAAACAAACAATAAACACCTTTAAAACAAATACTTCACCACTATATCTATGTGTTTTGGACATTGTCACTGCAGTCAATCATGGTCTTTGTAATGTTAACACAATTACTATCATTTGAATATGCCATCAGTCTATACAACCAAATGACGCTCTTTGTAGTTTTGTTTTCAAAGGTTTCCTACAAGCAAAGATCATTAAAACAACTTTTATGTCTCTGATTCTATCCTTTCTGATAATAAACTGCTCCTGCGAATTTTGCAGTTTGTGCCTAGATCTTTGTTATAAAAGATTCATCTTTGCATCACAGCCACCTGCTGGGAAAGAAACCAGCTCGAAGCGCTTTCAGCATGTCCTTGAATGAAAACTTGTAACACTTAACGAAAAGCATTTTCCAAAACCTGTTATAATGAAACAGCAGGGAAGTCTCAGGGTTGAGAACCTGTTGAATTAAATTTTAGAACTGCACTTTTATAAAGTAGAATTGTAATGTTATGTAAATCATTGTAATGATCCCTGTAGGGAGCATCTCTTTCCAGGGAAGTCACAGGTCAGGGTCAGATACAGAACAGCACCTCTAGACCTGGCACAGCAGGCATTCAGCCGAGCCCTGAACCTTTGATTTTTCAAGATGGTCCATCACCCCTTGCTTTCCAAAAAGTGTCCTTTAAACCACATTTGAGCTTATCCTTTCCCGGGTACAGCTGTTGAACTCATCAGTTTCCCCCTGACACAAGCGCACTGTACTCTCAAACAGTCTGGAGAGCCGTTTACAGAACAAGACCGGCAACCTTCAGTTCAGCCTCTTCAGAACCGAGTCTCGGAGCTGCCCCTCTTCAGCGAGCTGCTGTTAAAGTCGTCACGCTCAAAACTCAGATTATTATGCGACCTGGATATCATTAGCAGCTTGTCCCGCTTGCTGTAGTCGCGCCTCACAGCCGCATCTAACAGCCGCTCGCCTTGGTCCTCCCTGTCCTCCAGCCGTGTGTAGCCTTTACTGCTTAGGCGGTTGCCCCCGTTGCTACGGCAGCTGTTGCTACGGTCGAGGCGGGGCCAGCTGGGGTGTTTCCGCTGCTCCGGGTGAACGCTGAGCATGCTCGGCCCGCGCTCCAGGTCCAGAGATTTGGAGTGGCTGCCGAGCATGTGCAAGGAGGAGTTGGAGCCAAAGTCGCTCTTTGCTGCTCCCGGGGAGAGCCAGCAGCCTGAGGTAGAGGAGGGGGCGGGGGAGAGGGAGCAAGAGGAGACGGAGGAACAGTGGGAGGAAGAGGAGGCCGAGTTACTCCGGTGTAAGCCCGGCGGTTTGGAGGCCTTAGCAACAGATGGTACAGGAACCACCAAAGACTCCATGGAGCTCAGGGGCTTCGACCTCACTCCGTCCCTCCGCTCTCTTCCTCTCTCTTCCTCAGTGATCGCCTCCATCTCCGGTTCGTCAATTACACAGTTGTTGAGTTTTATAACCGGGAGATTAAATGCAGAGAGAGAGGAGGAGACAATGGAGCGTGCATGGTGTCCTCCTTTCTCCCCATCTCCATCCACGGACCACTGGTGGCGTACCGCATCCGAGTGAGCCCTCCCGAGCCCCGGGCCGCGGTAAGAGCGATCCTTGTAGAGCGGTGCCAAAAGCCCCGCAAAGCTACAATCCAGCTTAGCCTGCCCCCCGTGTCGGTGAGACTCCTCGTCCCCTAGCAGCACCTCCTCCTCTTCGGCCGACCCGCCGGACCGATTGGAGAACGCCAGGAGGGAGTTACTGCCCAGTCGTCCTGCGTTATCAGCTCCAAACGTTCGAAGATCCCCAACTTCCCTTCCAAAGGCGCTGTTGCTGTGATGGTGTTGCTTCTGCTCTTTCTGCCTGAGGCGATGGATGTCAATGACGGTGGAGTACATGTCTCTCATGTGGATTATCTAGTGCAGAAGAGAAAATATGTCATAAGTAGAAGCAGAAAGCTTTATTTTGGGATTACCTGAGAATATGTTTAATATTTGATTATATCATTTTATAGTTTGAATTTGTTGGTTGGAGGTCTGTGACCTTGAAATACTCTCATGTATTACCTGGAAGAGGGGAAGGCAGAAGGATAGGATTAATGGAATCAAGGAAGGGGGAGAGAGGGCATAAGAGTAGAACAAATATGATCAGAGGAGAATTACAGAGATAGAGGGAATGAGGTTGGCTGAAATATGATTTGCATGTGAGTTATGTAGAGATGATGACTGCACTGTGCATGCACCTCAGTTTGTAGAGAGTGCAGGAAGAACTGAAATGAGAACACCAAATCGGGGAGAAATATTAACTTCATTTTCTATTGACTCATGTTGCTGAATTGAAACACCTGTTTGACATTGTACCTCGTAACCTGTGAAGAAACCATTTCGGAACAAATCACTGTTTCGCAACTTGGAAGGCAATATCAGTTCTGCGTTTATGTTTCCCAGTACTTTTGGCCTTCGGCATGTCGACCTTAAATAAATCAACTGGCAACTCTAGTATTACATTTCTCCGGCAGTGTCAGGTAGACACTAATGCATGTCCAAGCATTTGCGGGATTTCAGTCTTACCTTAGTTTCTCTGTCTCTGTTTTCATGAAGAATGGCATTAGCACAGATGAAGATGAAAATCCCAATGCCCATTGTGAATGGCCCGAACATCTTCATCCGCTCAGAGTGACGGTGCTGTTCCAGGAACCGTGCCAGAGCACCTGCGATCTGCTTAGTGGGCGTATCTACATGCAAAGCACATTGAAGGTATGAGCTATTACATATGAGGAATGTTGATTTATAAGCCATGGAGCAGAACAAATGAAGTACTAAGAGACACAAAGATGAGCACTGACTCCTTTTAGGACAAATCAACCTTCAGAATCTAGCTTCAACTTTCAGGTCTGACGACTAAATTCAGTGGAAGATGGTCTTACACCTGCAATCCCTTTATTGGCAACAGCGGCTGGTCATTGGATTGACTTATTGTCTGAAGTCTGATTGTATAGAATTCTAATAGAAAACTGCCCTCTTTTTTACATTAACACAGTTTGCAAATTATGTAATGGTCCCAATCAACAGTTTCAAGTCTTCCTTATAATATATATTTTGTATATATATAGTCATATATACAGTATATATAAGTCAAATCGATGATAAAGCTGGATATCCTTCAGGGCTGGTCAGGTTGCCTGGTTTGAGTGTTGTCCGTGTTTCACTATTATAACTTTATTCCTTTTAAACCTGTATAATAAATTAATGAAAGTAACATTTTAGTCTCCTGAGAAATATCTTGTTCAGCATTTGGTTGTACTTGGCTTCAACCTCTTGTGTAACTTCTGGTTTCATAGAACCAGATGGCGATGGCCAGAATTATAAACTCAAAGCTCAAGACCGTCCTCAAACCAATGGGTGATGTCATAGTGACTAGATCTACTTCTTATGTGTAGTCTATGCTCAATGCCAATGTAACTTAACAACCCTGGTTGACTTTCATCCCATATTTCATTTACCTGGAACAATTTGACCCTTGCTGGAATTAGCCACGTCCTCATCTGTGAAGGCGATCTTGGCTGCATTTCCTTCCCCTGTTGCAGACGTTTTAGCTCCTCTTCCAGTTGCCGACCTTTCCGAGGGAATGTTTCTATGGTGCGGCCAGTAACCCAGCGTCGCCATGGCGATCCCTACAGATAATACGACCAGTCCAAGAATGAGGAAAAATCCGGAGGCAGAGTAGAGGCGTAGCCTGCCGCGTACTATGACAACATCAGTGCGTCGTTTCCGCTTTCTAATGAGACGTATGGAAAGAGAACAGAATTTGTAGTTTTTGGAGACAATATATGACATCATTACAGCCATTATACAAAACATAAGCAGAGGGAAATGAATACAATTACCTGGGGGCAGCTTCTGGGGCATTTCCTTGGCCTGGCGTTGCATGTAAGTTCCGGTTATGAGAGCGGGCGGAGTCTTGCCGTTTTAGCTTAGCCAATCCAGTTAGCACACCTGCTGCTGCCATTCTTAACCTGTAGAAACACATCGGAAGAAAACTAGTCATTTAACAAACACTCAAAAATAAATATGTGAAAGAATGGTTTTTACAACCGTTTGATATAGTTTCATTATGCAGATATATTAGCATTAAATAAAAATACTATCTGCAACCATATTTAAAACCGCTCAAGGGATGCACATATGTATTTCCACACAGCCAAAGTCTCCCAGATGCTTTGAATATAGGAGGTTTAAGACACTCTATATTCGGAGTGCAGCATGTCTCACAACTGAGCAGCTTTTTGTCTTCTTTTAAACAAATAGAGTTGCAGGCTTGTCTCATACAACAGTGACTTTTGAAAAGCTGCAGATGACAGTTTATTATTTACACACCTTTTTAGGCAAAGTGTGTCAGACTTGTGTCAGCGTCTTTACGAGTTCGTGAAATTCCATTTACAGTTTTAGTAGTGTTACAGATGTATGCACACAAACATACACACACACACCAATTGCAATCTTCTGCATCTGGTGGGATTTTTGTTATTAGCTGTCAGCCTTAAGGACAACATCGGCAGGGGGATCCGTGTGTCTGTGTGTGTGTGTGTGTGTGTGTGTGTGTGTGTGTGTGTGTGTGTGTGTGTGTGTGTGTGTGTGTGTGTGTGTGTGTGTGTGTGTGTGTGTGTGTGTGTGTATACTGTGTGTTGTCATACAGTTACCCCTGCATGATTTTTGTTTGCTGCATACTTCCTGTGTTTATGAGAGAGAAATTAAGTAAACAGGATAAGAGGTATAATAATAGAACTCAAACAGACAGGGAGAGGAACACACTTGGCTTGTGTTTTTTTATTCTTGGACTGTTAAATGCAAATTACATTTTCTTTCTTGGCATTATTGTCGCTATTTACGTTGGTGTTGCAGTTATAAAATTGGAATTACAGTGCAGCATTCATGCCATAATATTAAAACGAATCATATTCCCTCTGCTCACCAGCTGCTTGGATGTCTATTAATAGTTATTATTCCAGGAGTCTTCATTTGTTTTTAAATTCCTGTTAATCTGGGTTTACATGAACATTAGCATTGTCCTGTTTAGCTCTAAGAGGATTAAACCACTATATGTAATGTTGAATACCGGTGGTGGATGGCAATTTTAAAAGAATACTTCTTCAGATCTGGGTAGAATGACTTCATCGCTGCAGATTATTTGGCTTTTTTTATTGTTGCTTCTTCATTTCTTTAACTTTAACATTTTGGGTAAAAAATGTAAAACTACATGTGACCACATTGATCCCCAACAGAGGTTTTACGTATCAACAAGTAAAATCACCAGTGAGCAGCAGTGAAAACTTGTAAGATTGTTTGAATCGCCACCAAGAACGTGTTAAACATATTTAGATCATTTCCACATTTTACTTAGTAAGCTAAAGACATAGTTTTATGACCATAACTCTCTTCAATTTCCCAAATTATTTTTATAATTTCCTGAGAAATAAGAAAGTCAACTCGAGGTGGAGCTACCAAAAGTTTCTTAACTCTTGCAGAACAGTAAATCCCACTCCATAGTACGTTGAAGGCTTTTGCCATTGTCTATTATTATCACAGGTAGCGCACCCTAAACACTAAATAAGAGCAATCGTGGCCATTAGTGACGTATTATTTTCAATACAACTGGAATATTGTTGGTTATTATCATTCATTTTTAAGGATTGCTTCAATGTTTCTCCGGTTTTAATATTGGTTTTCTGTGTCGTGTGCATTTTTGTGTGGATAACCGCGTCCATAATAGGATAAAAACCCACGACCTTCGTTTTTCAATTTTTTTTAATTTCCCCCTCTTTGTCCTTGCTTCCACGTCTCTCTCTGTCCCTTTCTTTCTCCAAGAACACACTATCTGATCATCTCATCCATTCTCATCCCTCAGTGTGTGTGCTAATGCATTCTGGTTGTGACCCTGAATAATTTTCTTTACCTCCACTCCATGTCTCTCTGTTTGTATTCCTCCCCCCCCAATCTTCTGTCCCCTCAGATCCATTTTAATCCGTCTCTAATTCGAAATGACCCCTATTTGGTCACTATCCTCTTTCTAATTCCCTTCCTTTTCTTTACTTCCTCATACATCAAGGCAATAAAGATTCAGAGTGAGAAAAAGATATTCAGTAATCAAAGTAACCGTGAATCACACAAAGGACAAGACGTCCTCTACACTCTATCCTCCTTCTCACATCTTCATGTATGTCAATCTTCGCATTGGTAACACTGCTGTAGAAAAGTGTTTCACCGCAGATGGTGAATCACACAAGGACAAACACAACAAGCCTCGCTTCTCGGGTTTTTTCTGCACTCCCTCTGACTCTCTCCCGCTCTCGATTCCTCTCGCTCCTTGGTGAGCGTCAAATCCCACACAATGTATTAAGAGCAGGGGTGGAGATTTCTTCCGTTAACAGACACAAAAAATTGATGGATGGGAGTACAGGGGAAGGATAGAGTAAAGGAGATAAAACAGACCAGCAGTAGAAATGGAGGGTCGACAAAGATGGAGATGAAAAGGGATGTTAAAGTACTTTTTTAGTAAGTAACTGGGTACCACACTGAGTCATGACATGAAACTGAAAGCTTGTACAAAAAGCTAAAATGGACAAAAAGTTGTAACTTCAAAGCGGACAAAGTAGAGTGAATTGAAAGGCCTGACAATAAAGGATAGTGCTTTTGCTGCCAGTGATGACAAGACAGAAGTGGAAAACAAGCCAAGTGCATCTGTCATTTTAACAAGGAAGGAGTGAAACGCTGCTGAAACAGACACAACGGCGGCCTAATGAGAAACCACTTGGGCCCCGACACAACGCTGTGGAGAGTGAGCGGTGACCACATGAAACCACACATTCATATTCAGTTACCATCCTCAACACCAAGCGTCCAATCAGTGGGGCTGTGCATGGAAACCTCTTCTTTGCATACAGAATATGCATTAGAAGAAATCCTTCAGTGTGTCTTAAGAGTGAAATTAGCCATGTATTCTGCAGCATTTTTGGTGTGAATTCACAGGCTGTGTGAATATTAATGTGTCCACCTCCTGTCACATACAACGTTTGAATTATGCACGCCATTTTCCACTTCATCGCCTTAATAATCGGTTTCCTAAATTAGTGCTTAATGAATCGTGAATTAGCCTCCTAATGATAACCCTAATACTGAAACTACTTGGCTAAATTATTCCTGCTGTTTGTCTTTGCACACTCACAGCAAGGCAAGAAA
This sequence comes from Notothenia coriiceps, assembly GCF_000735185.1. Lineage (NCBI taxonomy): Eukaryota > Metazoa > Chordata > Actinopteri > Perciformes > Nototheniidae > Notothenia > Notothenia coriiceps. Next base: position 20,513,664 of record NW_011369947.1, on the reverse strand, counting down.
ACTACAGAAACAATTTAATATACAGTACATGTCATCCCTCAGGGAGAATCTATTTTGTAACTGGAGTTATTTAAACTCGAACACATTTTTTAAATGTGCTTTTCTGAGAAGATTTTTACCTCTTTACATCGTGATGTTATCTATATCATCTATAGGAGAAGGCACGTGATGTATTGTCCCTATAGCAACTATGTGTTCTGCTGCTAGATGGCACGTTTCTATAGCAACAACCAGCTGTGTGCAAAGGAATGGCAGGTGTAACATAATTACAGTAAATCCTTTTAACGAAAGCATTTCTCAGGTGACCTCTGGATTATTTTTTTATTATGTCACAGCGCATAAGTTGAAATGATTTCAGTCCTCTTCCCCTGTCACTTTCAAAGAGGCATGATTGAGTGGGGTAGGAAATGAAGAGGCACCTAAGGATGCTGGAGTAGAATTGGGGGTTGGGAAGTGAGATGAAATGGGAAGAGAAAGGAGGTGGTGAAAGGAAGACACCAAGGAGGAAGAGAGAGGAAGTGAGAAACGGAGAGTTTGACACAAAAGGGGCTTGCTAAAATATAAAAATAAAATTCCACTCATAATTGGCATCGAGTTTGGGTGTTAATTACATCTTGTTTATGTGATTTGAGCTGAAGAGAGAAAACGACGAAGAGTTTGGAAGAGGCACGAGAACAGGACATGTGAATAATAAGATACATGTAAGTTAAGGAATGACAGCCTGAGGGGGAAGAAAAAGAGTAAAGGACATGTTTTGAACAACATGTAACAAACTCCAGAGACTTCTCTGACTCTATAAGCACGCTGAGAAAAGTTTGTCTCCAATGACTCACCTCAGTGAACTGTATGCTAACACGTCATGGAGAAAGGCATCTAACATGGACACATAGAGGAAGAAGGAAAGCTGGAAGGAGAAAGGTAAAGAGAGGAATGATCCAGGAGCAAGGCTTGGGAGAGAAAATGTTCATTATGTCTATTGTCTACCATTATAGGTACACTTTGTTACTGTGTCATAAACCTCTATAGGGAGGTTTACCAAGTGCTCTAATAAATGTAAAAAAAAACACAACAACGTGCTCGTACTGTTTTTTTTTTTTACCTGAGCTGTTTTTGAATGGAGACTGTCACTACCCGATCTGCCGCCCTGCCCTATCTGCAGTGCGTATGTGCGAGATGGTCCGCCACTACATACAACAACCCAAGTAGGACACTTGGCACAGTGGCTTTTGGCAAAGCACAAAAAGAAAACTCGAGAAAGATGAGTTATTGTTATTACAACGTGACTTCACTATTATTTAACAACTCTTTTTATTGGGTTATTTTATTTGGGGTTAAGTACATTGTCAGAATAAGTGAGAAATGAATTTAACTTCTGTTAGACAGCTATATGCCATACATTTTTGCATACATTCACAGTAAATATTTATTCAGTAGATAGCTGTCTAACAGAAGTTAGATTCATTTATCACTTATTCTGATAACAACCGCATTCATACTGTATGTGTGTGTGTGTGTGTGTGTGTGTTGAGATCATAATATATCGGAGGACTAAAAATTAGGATCATAATCAATAACAGTGGTAAAGGTATCGGATGGATGGGTTTTTAATTAAATAAGGTGGTCGGCGGTGGACGAGTGTCGTGAATATAGGAAGCGGTAGTAGGGACGTCTCGGGCCAGATAGATCTACCTCCCCTCTCGTCTCTTCCCTGGTATTTCAAACTTCGACGCAAGTGAGTTCTTACTGAATCAAAGAGATTCCCTAGGATCGCGTTTGTCTACGTTCTGTTCGTACCCTGTTACCTCCTTAAATTCTATAGACTTGTCGCGCCACACTACTGTGTTTGTAGTTCTCAGGTTTGTCTTGGAAACACCCTAATCAAGAATGTACAAGATATAGCTGGTGAAGAAAGTAGTGTCGTGTAATTACTGAATGAGGTACCAAAGTGTTTGTGAATGCTGAATACAGAAGGGGAACGGTAGTAAAACAAAACTCATCGACGTGATTTAGTAACCAAACTCACTAAATGAAGAACACCAACATACTTACTCAGCTAGCTGTGAGAGGACCCCCTGGAGGATATACAATATAATAACATATACGATGGAGTGTGCACCCTCCCCCAACGTCGCGCTGTGAGTATGTTCTTTAATTGATGTACGATGCAAAACGTATGATGACTCATGGCATATAATATAGTGGAGGGAGGATGGGGGATGATGCTGGGGGACACCACACATATTTCTTAACGTCACAGGGTGTGTTACATGGATTGTAAATTAGGGGATCATTATTGAGTGTATTTTTTTAATTTATTTTTTTGTTTGTGTGTGTAGTTTGTAATGTCTTATATTTTTTTTACCATATTGAGTTTGTGTTGTAGGACCCCCTTCCCGCCTGAGGTACTTTTGTTGTGTTGTATTTGTTCTTCCTGGTGTTTATTGTCTATTTGCGGGAGTTTGGTTTTTTTGGTTTTTTCACTTCAGAGGTTGTTGTGTGTGACCTTTGTGTATGTATACATTTGTTGGTTTTTTGCCTTGCGTTGTATTTTTTTGGTGAGAGCACCTCTGTTTGAATTTGTTAAGTTTTTTTTATATATATTAACACATTTCGAGTGGGAGAGACCCCCCACGGGAAGATTACTGATCAGAGGTGGGAGAAGCACCCCCCGTGGGGAAGATACCATATATAGATATTTTGTTGTACCATATCGGTGGGAGTACACCCCCATGGGGAGCTGTACTTGTGCGCGTAGCAAAAAATTTTTCTAACAGTGCAGGACGCTACACTTTAGGCGTACGCGTATGGGCGGCTGTGCGTATATAGCACGTCGGATTGAATAATCTATATTTTATATTACACACCTATGAGTGGGAGAGGGACCCGCGAAGAGAGGTCCGAGTTCACCGCAAGAGGTGGGAGGCGGTCCCAGGTCTGTTCTCTGTCGGTCCTCTGAGTGGTTGGAACAGTTAGGTTGTTTTTGAGCTGAAGCTAGAGCACCCAAACGTCTCGTTCGACGTGGCTCGGAGGGACGGTCGCGTTAACACAGGACGTAGCAGAGGGACGTCCGAGACGACACGGAGGACGTCGTCTAGTCAGAAGGACGACTCGAGCGTAAGTCGACGACGAATCTTCGTCCTTCATGTATGTCCTTTGCGCTTCACATGTATGATCACCTGTTCCTTTACATGTAGCCCTGTCCTTCACACGGTATAGTCCTTGTCCTTCAATGTATGTCCCTGTGCCTTCAATGTATTGTCCCTTGTCCTTCAATGATGTCCCTGTCCTATCAAATTATGTCCCTGTCCTTCCATNGGCCTTGTTGTACACACATCAGTGGCGGGAGATGCCGTACAGAGGAAGGTTGCTTCTTTATTTTGCACAAGTTTAAGTAACAAAACAAGGATATGTCTGTACCTTCCTCTGTACGGCATCTCCCGCCACTGATGTGTGTACAACAAGGCCGTAACCATGGAGTCAACATTAGGGGGGACCAAAAATTAAATCAAAATTTGAATACTAATTTGCTGCTATTCTAAAGGAAAATATATAAAAATTCACTAACACATGGGACACTTTAAAACCTGTTAAACCTCATAAAAACAACAATATTCACGAAACTGTGTCTCAGGCATAGGTGTAGGAAGCGTCCTCAATATCGGTGGGACAATTTGACGGGGGGTGTATAGGCAGGTGGTAGACCTCAGTAGGGGGGTCCGAGGGCATGCTCCCCTGGGAAGATTTTTTTTTTTAAATGTTGAAGCTAAATGCATCAATCTGGTGCAAAATAGGCACTAAATCTATGGATACATCTCTCAACACCCATATGAAACAGAACTGTAAACAGATTTACTTTTTCTTTATACATATTTGACTAATCACTCCCCTAGCTACTATTCCTGAAAAGTTCGGTTTTAACATCAGAACTACAAGTTATTTACACAAAGAAGCTAAACCGGAGGGTTCATTAACATTAGCATTACGAAATAAAATAATATATATTACTTTAGGGCTAACTAGAAAAAGATAACAGAACTGATGGAGGGCAAATTAAAACATGACTGACCTGCATGGAGCATCAACGCTAACTGAAGCTGGACTCGGACGTGATACAGCGAAATATACCCCCCGGGTACAAAATAAAAGGTATGCATAAACAAACAAAGGCGGAACCAATTTACATATGAAAAGAATATATCATTTTGGTGAAGTTCACAATAACAGAAAATAGAGGTTTTCAAGTATACAAATAGCCAAAATAAAAAAGTCATAGAATAGCAATTTCATTTAAAAAAAATGTATATCAGTTATAGCTATATATTGGGGGGGACATTTTGAGCGTGTCTGAATATTGGGGGTATGTGTCCCTCCCAATATTATATTGCGTGTGGACGGAATATTTTTTTTATATCGATTTCGGTCCGTTTGCGTTATCGTCCTCGTTTGGCTCCAGCCTTAGACCCCATTTACACAGGAACTTTGCGTTTACTCACGTAATTCGTTTTCAAAAAAGTCTGACGTTCAAACGCATTCGGCTCAATTAACGTGTCCGTTCACACAAGACCGCTCGACCCGCTGGAAACGCTGTAGTACATATGCCACAAAATAAACCAAAAGCAGCGAAGAAGACCCCGGAGCATGGTTGCCCTTCTGTTTATGCCCCGCGGTGGATTTAGCAACATGTAGTTCATGTAATTCTCCATTTCCACTTGTTGCTGATGGTTGTGGTACAGGAGCTGTAGATTTTGCACTAATATCTGTAGCATGGTCAGTAGCAGTAGCATGCTACCATGTACCATGCTACAGCAGTGCTTTCCAATAGTTGTATTCCACTGTTAAATAACCTGTTCAATACAAGCATGCCAGTTGTAAAAATAAAATAAAATGTCTGTGAACTGATATTTGTTTAGTGAGCTTATTAGAGGATGTTCCCTGAAAGATTCTAAAATGTCAATGAAGATGTCAGACTTAGTATATTTGTTAATAATTACATACAATACATGGCATTTGTTTGTGTGTGTGTTCCAAGTGAATCTGCAGCCCCCTGGTGGCCAGTACATCAATTATGTGGCCCCCACCACCATCCAAGTTGCCCATCCCTGATGTAGATACACAACTTACTGTTGGATGTATGACTGACTGCATTTCTCAATGGCACTGTTTCAAAAATGCTGAAAAACAACTTGTCTTGTTTTGTATTAATTGATTTCTGAAGATGCGAGATCATACATAAATGATTACAAAAGCGGACAGAGAAAAAAAAGATTTGCCAAAAATGTGATTTAAATCCATATTTTTCATATAGACAATGGATTATATGTAGGGTTGGGTATCGTTTGAATTTCCAGGATTCTGATTCCGATTCTACTTTTTATGCCGTTTGCCAAGACTTGATAAGTCGCTCGTAAAACACAGGAGGTATGGGAACTAAGAAAACCATATGTGGTAAATTGTACAGCTAATATAACACAACACATTAGTTACATTTCCTGTAACTGGTGGATATAGAGTTGCTGGGGGGGGTGGGTCGGGGTTGAGATGCACAGGCTTTAGTGGAGACGCTGCGCACAGCTGATCAACAGCTGGGACGCAAACCACCAAATACAAAAACATAATTCAGATCCAGTCCTCATCACTCCACTCCGGAGGGATTCCCCGATCATTTCTTACAGTTTCTCATCAAGAGGGTGTCTCCTGTCCCCGGTACAAACTGCCTGAGGAGGCCGTGTCTCATATATATGCGGGTTCGGGTCTGGTTGCGGATCTTGTGCCGACGGGTCGGGTCGGGTTGCGGAACTAATTGGCAATATGTGCGGGTAGCGGGGCGGGTTCGGTATTGCACGTCGCGGGTGCGGCGGGAGCGGGTCTTGAAAATCAGACCCGTGCAGGACTCTGTGGTCAGCCCCACTTGTAGGTAGAAGTTCATTCAAACATACTATAGCCTTGAGGCAACTCTCATCTTAATGCTATTCTATTTATGTTATGGTTAAAGCTTGTATCAGTCATGTTTTTAATGTATATGAAAAATTTATATATCCATGTGGTTTGTTTGTAGCCTTTACAAGGGAGACCTGCCGTGGTGGAGTACCCACTCAGGGACATACTACACACTCAGCTACTGAGGAATGTGGATCAGTGTGCCATATTTTCCTGGAGTTCATCTATAGTGGACAAACAAATAACATCTGTTCAAAAAGCTACAGTACTAGAAACAGTGGATCTTAAATTAGTTCATAATTATATGTCTGAAATCTAAAACTTTCCTACTACACTTGGCTTTCCAGTTTGTAGTCATTGGAACTTCTAAAAGGTCAGAATGAAATACGAGGAAACTGAAAGGACATAAATGTACCAATTATCTCATGTTTGCTTTGTCTTTCTACAATCTTTTTAAGACAACTTCCGGTAGCAGAATATGAAAAAACGGGGGGGTTTTTTGTTTCTGTTTTCTAGTGATTTTATTTTTTGTTTTGAGAAGTAGAAAATTAAAATCATCCCGTTTTTTTAAGTTTATTAAATCCATTTTTGACCATGATAAAGAAAAACGCNTTATTAATTGAGCTTTAAAACAAATGAATAACGACGGAGATCTATTTTTCTCCCCCTCTTCTGACTTGATCAGAGCACGCTACCCTCTCCTGCAGGGGGGCGTGGTCAGCTGCAGCTCACAGAATCAGCCCCCTGCAAA
>NW_011369947.1:20487908-20506745 GCF_000735185.1 Notothenia coriiceps | reverse complement strand
CCCGACTAAGACACTCGACACGCCGACTGGTGCGGGGGGGCGTCCTCTCGCCCATCGCACCGAGACTAGATTCAGTCCTTACTCCCCCTCTTTTTATCTAGGGCGAGCAATAAGTAAACGAAAAATTTTCGAGTTAATGTCATTGTTTCTTCCTGATAACTGGCGTGAAAGATTAAAACAGGCGCCCTTTCTAAATTTGACAACATCTGTGCCTGCGTAGTTGACCTTTGAGACGGCGGGCACAGGGAGCAAGGAAACCTTCTCCGCCTCTCCACGCCCACAAACAGTAGACGACCCACTGGATTGGTCTCTCTGTAATGTCACGGAACGGAGCTCACCCCGCGTCGCCGTGAACGTAAACTTAATGGCTCGTCGCCCTCGCGAACTTCCCCCTGTCTTCCCGTTGGTACGTTGGGTACGCGGGCCCTGTGCGAAGAGCGACGAAAGACACGTCTGATGTCGCTGTTGAATGTCGGACCAGTCAAACAGTGATGTTCGCGAAGAGCTCGGCCCGTGTACCCGGCCGCGCACCGCGGGTGGGGGGTAAAGGAGGCGACTATCCACAACCTCTCAACCCGGGCTTATCGGCTATCGCGGTGAAAATGACTGTAGGGGTCATTACACAAAGTTTAACGACCTAGCCCAAAAAATAGTCTAGGCAACGTCAGGAATAAATATGGCGTTATAACACCGATCACACCTCCATTTATTATCTGCTTCGCCAATATTATTAGAGAGATGTGAACCACTCAAGGACCTTGGTGGCCCCTGTTGTATAGTACAAGTATCTTGTCGGTTTGCATGTGTGTACGTAAACTGCTACTATATATCCAAGGGGAAATTTCATTAAGGTCGTACACTTGTGTGACTCATGTTGTTATTTAAAATTTAAACAAGAGGCAGGTTTTTTTCATTTAATATGCAGATATCCACTTTTGCGAGAGTCCACAACTTACTACCCTACACCACTGATTTTTCGAAATCCTTAGAGCTCTCTGAATTCTGTATCGTTTAACAGTAATTATATTCCAGGGACATAGGTTCTAAACTACGGGTTTTGTTCCAATGTTAAACTGGAAAAATCTCTCTAAATCGGTGGGGTATTCTTATGTGAACACACAAGTAAACCCACCTAAACAGGTATAGAGACCACAGGGCTGGAGAACAGCAAATAGAGCAAAATGAGGCATGTCTAAAATGCATGATCTGTTTGGTATTTTGAAAACAGAAACGTATAAATATACCTTATATAGGTATGGCCCTACAATATATCATTTAAATGCATGATAGGTGTCCTTTAAAATAAAAACATCTATATTGATTCTGACACTTCTACATCCAACTCAAAGATGTAACCTTGCTTTGAGAAAAAAGATTATTAATTTACCCCTTTTAGAAGGGAAGATATGGTCATTTGTTCTGGGAATGTCATTTTCGAGCCTGAGACCTGAAAAACAGACTCTGGGGTTATAACAGAAGCCCTCAGACGCTGTTTCTTGCAGATGTTGCCCGCGGGGGGAATGGGGGCTTAACAGGCTAAGAGGCAAATATCATACTTTTTACTCCACTACGTTTATTTAACATTCACAGCTACTTTGTACACATATTAACACATATCTGCTGATATAATATATAATGCTGTACTGTACCATTAATCTACACATACTTGAACATTTTCCACATTGACCAACTACAATACTGAAATGCTCTCACATGTATACATGTAACAGGATAATATAATAACCGTAATAATATAATACTTCAAAAAACATAGATTATGCATAACAAAATGATTACTTTTGATACTTGAAGTACACTTAGCTGATAATATTTCTGTACTTTATAAATTCTTAAATGCGTCATTGTGCAGAATGAGTACTTTTACCTTTTGTACTTTAAATACATTATGATGCTTATACTTGGTAACATTTTGAAATCAGGACTTTTACTCATAGTGGAGTATTTAAAGACCTTAATATTTAAATTCTTCTGACGTAAAGGATCTGAGTGCTTATTCCAACTCTGGTTGTTTAGGATGATGAAAGCCATTCCACAGCAGCAGAACACAGGTGTTACTAATGATGCTAACGATGCTAACGATGCCAGGAGAGCACAGCTGTTTCTGATAACACTAACGAGGGCTCTGCTCTATGGAGGCTCAGCAGGACAATAGCAGGACCCTGGAACCTGCCCCTCTTATGTGAGTAATTTTAGAGGGAGTTGTTGTGACACAGACAGTTTGTGTCAGTAAATAAAATGATGTATTCAGGGTGTAAATCAGATAAACTGAAGCACTTGGTACTGTAGCTTTCAAGTGCAGATGGTAAACAAGATACACAGGAGTGATTTATTCAGTAGTGAGCAAGTTATAACTCAACAGTATGAGACACTTGAAGTACAATCAAAATGCAGAAACAAAGAAAACAGACAAACAAGGAACATACGCTTCATCTATTCTGAATAAAACAACAACTACCGTCTGCAGCAGAAGTGAAGGTTTTTAGAAACAACAAAAGTCTAAAGAGACCTAGTTATGGGTGGTTTTCTTTGTAAATGCCTCATGTAGCAAAGTACTTTGTGAGACAGCGGGACACTAATGGCCCTTTTAGGCGCTGAGGTCTCGTAACTGAGGAAGCAATAGTACTAAAGTGCCAACCATGCTGCCACCATGGCTAATAACTATACAAAAGTTCATTCATACTCTACATTTGTATATGCATTACTATTGTGAGGGGTATACAGTTAATCTTTGTTTAGTGGCTCACCTTCTCTCTCAGGGATCTTAGTTAAGAGACCTGCAGCATTTTCCATCAGTGTAATTTGGGGTATGGCCTTAAAAACAAAACAAGAGTTCTATAAAACAACACTGTAAGTAACACAGATAACATATGTTAGAGCTTCAATGCTAACTTGAAAAGTTTTTCTTGCAAGAATGGCAGAACAATTTAGTGTTTAGCCTCTTGAATAGGGTTACAGTAGTGAAATAGTACTTGTATTTATCGTATGTGACAGGCTGTTTATAAACATGAATATTACATTATTTTGCTCAGTGTTTTTAGAGATCTTTTAGGAGCTCTCTTTCTGAAGCAAACATACCCTGTGAAAATGATTTATTACTTCAGAAAATCATGAAATGTTTAATCCTAATCAATAGGCTTAAAAGTGAATAACTGTATTTAAAGATGACGTCTTTTACCCCTTATATTTCTCCATGTATCTGTGCTTGGCTGTCCCCACCATCAGCCTCTGCACCCAGTACTGAAAACATGTTCCTGTCCTTTCTATCCAACAAATTCACCTTCAAAGAACTTCTTTCTTCTTTTGCTACTTTTCTTTTCATCTACTTCTTATCGTCTGCTTCCCCACTGTGCATTCATCCTTCTCCCGCTCATCTCTTCCCTTCCTAAAAACCCTCCATCACTCCTCCATAAGTCTTTTAACAAATTACTATTACATTAAACAGGGTGAAAGACACTGATCTGTCTAATCCTCAATTTATTCTTAAAGGGATCCGAGTGTCTCAGGGTGCCCTTCATTATAGAGATACCTTTTTAAATCATTACATTTCAAAGAGAAACTAAATGCAGGCAAGCCATTTCAAAGGCTTGTACTTCGAAGGAACATCGAAATGACAGCTGTGAATTTGTCAGTGCGTATTTGTGTGTATGATGGCTAACATCCAAAGGAATTGTCTGACTGTATACCCTCATCATTCCCCAGAATCCTGTAACCGTTTGCTATAAAACTGCTCAGAAGGTACTTTTAATACACACTGCTTCAGAAAGAAATAACAGCTTTAAAAACTGCCTGGCCTGTGATGATGTAACGATACAAAAGGGATGAGAGAGGCAAACGAGGAATTGGAACAGACTAGAGGTGAGATGATGTAAAATGATGCAAGTGTCACTGAGTGTGTGACATTTTGGAGGCCAACTCTTTTCAGCTTATCACAGTCATTGAGACATTTTTGCCATTATTTATTTTCTACAATCAGGACTTAATCCCATATAAATACAGTAAGAAACTGCTGCTGGACCCACGTCTCGTTTACCATGTCCATTTTCAAATAGAAGGATAAGATGACATGTTATTTTAGCCTATTTTAAAGAGAAGTACTATCACTGGACATTATGACCAGACAGATTCAAAGATGTTTGACTTCAAAAGTCGGTAAATATCGGATAACATAAAAACACTACTAAGGGCAGCTTTATTTTATTGGCAACATTATCATGTTAGCATTGTCAATGTGCATGAATACTTAATCAAAGAGCTGCATGTAATGCGTCTTATTGTATAGTCTCTTTAACTATTGTAGCTGTAACTTGACATTATACTTTCCAACAAGTAATGGTGCCAAGATAAGTAGAGGGATGAAAGAAACTAGTATGAGGACTATGAGTGTGGAAAAGAGGGATACATTAATGAATATATGAAACAGGCGAGTACTGTCCCATTTTCCATCTTTCTCATTCCCTTTATCTCTACTTACTTTCTTTGTAACCTCCTAAGCCTAGCCACCAAACCCCTCCTCCCTCCTCTCTCCTAACACTCCCTGCTCTTCTCTTTTGTTTAAAACGACCCCTCTCAGAACAAGAGCATCATCAGGGGGATGAGATAACCTTTCAGTCCATCCTTTTAATCTCCCGCTCACACACACACATCTCTCTTTGTGTATCTCTGGCTCCCTTATCCTCTCTACTCTCTCCCTGGCAGCCTGAATGTGAATGTGCAACTCAAATTTCAAAGTAACTAATACAAGTTAAATATCATTACAGATGGAGAAAAAGTTTACTCTAAGGTACTCGAAAGGAGGGTCAGGCCGATTGTCGAACCTCAGATTGAGGAGGAACAATGCGGATTCCGTCCTGGTCGTGGAACGACGGATCAGCTTTTTACTCTCGCAAAGGATCCTGGAGGGGGCCTGGGGGTATGCTTATCCAGTCTTCATGTGTTTTGTAGACTTGGAGAAGGCGTATGACCGAGTTCCCAGGGAGTTACTGTGGGAGGTGCTGCGGGAGTATGGGGTGAGGGGGTCTCTATAGGGCCATCCAATCTCTATACTCCCAAAGCAAGAGCTGTGTCCGGGTCCTCGGCAGTAAGACGGACCCATTTCCGGTGAAGGTTGGCCTTCGTCAGGGCTGCGCTTTGTCACCAATCCTGTTTGTAATATACATGGATCGGATTTCGAGGCGTAGTCGTGGGGGAGGGGGTCTGCAGTTCGGTGGACTAAGGATTGCACCACTGCTTTTTGCAGATGATGTGGTTCTAATGGCTTCATCGGTCTGCGACCTTCAGCACTCACTGGATCGGTTCGCNCAAGGAGTGGTAAGCTAGCGCAACAGGTGTGCTGCTAGCTTAAATCAAAACCTTTACCTTTTTTCGATATTCTGGAAGAAAAAAGGAAAAAGGGTGAGTCGAATGGGCACTACTGGTGTGGTGGTTAGTTACCTATAATCTTCTCTTCGAAGAAATATCTAAGGGTTTAGCGTCTGCAAGCGATCCGTCGAACCGCCGAATTTAGCTAGGTTAGCTTGGTTTTGCCGTCTGGTGGACAGTTAAGTTGCGGGGCTGCCGATAAAGACATTGCTCTGAAGCAGGCAGAGAGGTGTTTGAATGACGCCCACGCAACGTAGCGCTCAAGCTACTTTATAGGGGTGTTGGATTCCCTGACTCGCTGACGTTCAAGATCACCTGCTAATCAGGATTGGGTTCGTATGTGAGATTGATGCTTCTGTTTGCTCCGCGATGAGGCGCATCCCATAGTGAGACATCAAACGGAGTGTTATGAATGAGAACAGTATTTACATTGAAATAAGCCCCGCCCCCTCTCCAGCGCGTCCTGTTTGAATGACAGGAGTAAACACAGCTGACAGCCGCGGTGAAACTCCAGCGGTTAGAGCGATGAGAATATTCGCATCGCGTCCGTTGTGAACGCAGCATAATGCAGTTCAGAAAACACTGTTCTGACGCTTTTAAAGCAACTTCGAGATTTTAACTGTGTGAGGGGCACACAGGCCATGGTGGCCGTAGGACGTACAATTATTTGTGGGGCATAACGGCCAGACCGAGGGGCTACGACGGCCATGGCCGTCATGGCCGTCGTGAAAATCCTACCCTGTCTACGTTAGTGTTTCTTTAATGTGTCTATGTCGGGTGTGAGGTGGGTGTGTGCGTCAGTGGGGTGCTTGGGTTTGCAACTGTGAGCATAAGACACAGAAGTATTTTTGAATCATTAATAAGCCATTATTAGCAGCAGACGAAAGAATCCCTGCTGACCTTCAGAGGGCCAGTTGCATTACAATTTAAGTACACACGCATTTGCTCACACTTCCTTCATCTGCGGAGCTTCAGTGCGTAGAGCCGTGATGAGTTGGCCAACCTTGTTAGGTGTACTTTTCCCTGGCATCGGCACCATGCTGGCACATCTTATTTACAGCGCCAGTAGAGCAACAGAGGCCAGCCTTAAATCGCTCATATTCCCCACGCCGCGTAGCAACATACTGTACACATACACACACATATGCAAAGACGCTGCCATTTCCCAATGCCAGACCCCCGGCCTTTTCCTTCACTCCTCATTTGCTCAACGTCTTGATCAAGACTTTCAGAAGCGTTGGCCGTCTCCCCATTCATTAATTCCAAGAAAACACTTTGTGGAAGAGAAGAAAAATGGCAGGCATGAGACATATATTAGTGTGTGGTTCTTACCAGTTGCGCTGCAGAATGCTAATGTTGCTCAGAGGGAGAGCAGGTGTGCTTTTAGATTACGTCCAATGGTAAAAGAAATGAAAGCACAAGCAAATAATAGATAGGCCTTATTTTAGGTAATTAAGACAAGTTGAAACGCACATTTCCTCTGGGTTTGTGATGTCACATACGTTGTGAAATGAAAGGACAGCATAGATATGGCTTACCCATCCAAATCCATTATGTTTAAAGTAAGTAGGCAGTTCACTTAACTGTGAATAATTACATGGATAATGCTATCAGTGTCAGGCCTTTGACAGGACCAAGCTTGAGTTCAGCTCCGCTGTTGTCAACATCTCACTTCGAGAGTCACCCCCGGACACGGACATGCTGACTATACAGCAATTATGGAGATGAGAAGGGAGTGTGTGTGGGTGTGCGCGTCTGTACACTTGCATATCAGAGTGCCTACAGTACGTGTGTGGCTGCTTCCCTTAGTGCGTGGTTGTAGGCTGGAGTTTGTGTGTGTATGAATCTTTTTGTATGTTCATCTGTTTTTTGTCTGAGATCAGTTTGCTTCACTTTCTGTGTTCGAAGCACATTAACTATGTTTAAGAGCGCATGAGTAATGATATAATTGTTTCATAATACCCTTAATAACCTCCTTTCTATGCCATATAGCAAACACCGACAGTGATTTTAACATTTACTAGACAAGTCCTGTGATTTAATTGCAAAAATAATTGCATTTCACTATGCTATCTTCTCACGGATGGACTCCCACAGTACTTTTGCATTTTATATTCACCCTTAACTTTGTATGGCCAATTGACTTAGTCACTTAAGGGCTGGCAATATTGAGCTTTTCACCTGTAGTGACATGGGAGGATAGCCAGTTCAAGTCAACACAAAACAAGTAGAAGGGAGAACTTCATCTTCCTTACTTGTCTAACCATTTACCGTCACCTACCTCAAGCAACGACGCCTCAAAAACTCATTAACCCCCCTGACTTTTGCAAGCCTTTCTCTACTTCAAAGTGCCTAAACAGTATTTTAACCCGAACATAAACAACTTTAACCCCTTCTAACCACCCCGGACTGTTCGTCCAACACAGGTCCCCCCTCCCCCACCACCAAGGCACGACACAGAGCCATCGCTCGTACGAAGAGCCTCCCTCGTTTACAAAGAAAGTCAACGTAAGACCTAATAAACCATGCATAAACCTTGTGCAGTAGAGCCCACCTAACTCACTCTAAAACTTGAGTTGACGCGCTACATGTGACTGTATGTGTCATAGTTTGCCACTGTATGTGCTGTATATGTGTGTCGGGACTGCAAAAATGTACATTTTATATTAAATTGACTGTTCGCTAAACAACTGTTAATAAGCAGGGGTGTTGAGTTTGGATCTTTCCACATGTTGAAGTGGTGGACATAGGGCTGTTGGCTACTTAGGGCAATCCTCAGCATTTAAGAAGATGGTGTCTGCATTTGTAGCCTTTTAGGAAAGTATATGGATTAAAAAAAATTGTTAGTGTGCTCCAAGCTGTTTTCGTAAGCATGTCCGCCCCCCTAGCTTGGTACATTCAGTAACTGAACATCACTTAAGGCCAAGGAGCACATCTTTAGTGTGTGTGTTTACAAGTTGCAATAGCAGAGTTAAGGCTTACATTAGCAGTTCAGTTCAGTGCCCCTTTCTAGGACTCAGGATAGTTTACCTTCAAGCAGCCAAAGCCAACATGATCTGGTATAGAAGTAAGTTTGCAAAACACAGTGGTTAGTCCTCATCCTAAAAGCCTTTACTCTTGTAACGTTAGAAGTGAAAACATATTGTACAAATATGTATGCAAGCTAAGCAGTCAAACAGGGTTGCAGTACAAGAATCATTCCAACATTTATCCTTATCATAATTGGCAAACTGTACAAGGACAAATGCATAGAAAGATTGCCTGGGACTCCCAGCTTAAACTAGCTAATCAAGCTACCCAACTAGCGTAGGAGGCTGGGGTTAAACGAACAGTCAATTTAGAGTGAGGTACTTTAAACCTAGTAAAGTAATACATGCTTCAATACATGTTTAGTGAAAAGCCTTTTCAATATTAAATTATGTGTATGTGTCACAAAGACAGTGTCAAACTATAATTCACATCCATGTGCTCATCTACTACCTGTCAGCGCTGTCTCATGGTGAAGTGACTGTGTTTGATGAGCCTATATATTAGATAGTCCCCTAGTGGTGTGGTGGTGTAACAGTTCAGTGCATCAAAGCTTTTACCTCCTGTGCTTCTGCATTCATATTATGAATGCTCCCCTTCCTGCATCAACTCCTGTACAAATTCATTTTGAAATATACAATCTGGAATCAGTAGCCAGAGAGATGGATTTGTAAGGTCGTTTGATGCAGGACTGGATTTACCTACCATGATAAAACGAAATCATAAAAATACTTTTGGGAGGTTTTTTTTGTTGCTGTTTGGGGTTGTTTTTCCATTCCTGTAGCGCCTGTGTGTGGTGAGACAATCCATTCACTCATAGTTCCCATTTCAGTGCCAGAATTAAACCTTATGACCCAAACACTATAACCAAGTGATACATGAGTTCATAAAAACAATGACCCATCCAAAACCGATTTATAATCACCTCATAAACCATGACACTCCATAAACTAGCTCCTTGGCACTAAAAAGGGACAAATATGATGCACTTTGTGTGGGTGCCTATAGGAGAAATATCACAAAGACTTATGGGGTCAGAAGGAACCTGATCCATGTACTTCTCTGGAAAGGTAGGATCTCTGTTGAGGGGATGAGTGGATATCAGACAGTGTCCCCCACAAACAATCATTTTTCTACATTCACCTCTTATCCTATTTCTGTTCAACTGCAGTGGGCTCAAAGTGGTCTTGGGCCTTACATGTGACATCACAGATAGAATCAACACACTTCAATCTCTTGAGTTTGCTTGTCCACCCATACTCCTCATACTGTTACTTTTATATTGTTCAGTAACTGGTAATGCCTTATAGCTAGAGAGGATGTTGCATGTGATATCCTGTATAGATGTAAACGAGATGGAACTACTTGTCAAGAAAGAAGGAGAACGCGTTAGCCATTAACCTCAATGTTGGAGATCATCTTGTCTTTCTTTTCTATTAGGCTGCTCGTGTAGCTACTCCATTACTCCGTAGATAAATGTGGACGTTGCTCTCTTTTGCATATTCTGTTTTTAGAAAAATTATATGCGTGACCTTTCAAATCTACTCTGCATTACATTACATTGCATTTAGCTGACGCTTTTATCCAAAGCGACAAGTGCGTTCGACCAACAAGATACAAACTTGAAGAAAACAGAATCATATCAGGTTTCATAGAGCCAAAACATTTCAAGTGCTACTCAACTGGTTTGAGATAAGCCAGTCCTTTATTAGTTTATAAGTGCTTTGTTAGCAATTATTTGTTAGTAATTCTATCGATCGAAGTGGAGTCGAAAGAGATGAGTTTTCAGTCTCCCCCGGAAGATGTGCAAGCTATCTGCTATCCTATTGTCAATGGGGAGCTCATTCCACCATTTTGGAGCCAGGATAGCAAACCCACGTCTGCAAAATGTCTTACTGATAAACAATCGCTAACAAAGGTCAGTTGCAGGCTGTGACACAAACATATGTTTCTCCAGCCAGTTTCAGACATCTGTTTGCATTTGTAATGCAGCAAGATACATAGCAACTGCTATACATTCTGAAATGTTGCTACGAAGTTACAGAGGTCACTTCAATCTAATGTTGATTGATTGTAGATTGTTTTCTATTATTTTCCTTTGTTGACATCAGAAAAAAAGCTACTGACCTCGAATCAATTGTTTCGGTATAGACGCACAAGTGTCTGCACTCATAAGAAAACCATATTGCAGAGTTATACTTGTTTTATAGCCCTATTGAAGTGGATAGAAAGTGGGCTTCACATTAATGCAAATGATGAAAACAAATCCAAATCCTTTGTTTAAAGTGAAGTGGATGCTTAGGCAGGGGCCACATGGCTAGCAGGGTGATGGAGTCCATTTGCATTATGTGTCTCGTAATGGTGAGAGTAGACAAATGGAGTCAGTGGGGTTACTGAGAGCCAGAGTAATGGAGTGTTTTTGTACCTCGGTATGTAACAGCGATACTGTGTGCGCTGATGTTTATATCCAGAACTGCTTCTTGTTCTCCTTCACTGTGGAGTTACCCTGTCATTTTCTCTCCTCTCCACAGGGTTCAGCAGGTCATAACGCAAATTTGCATGCAGTGCCCAGTGATGCAGTGTTGTGCCTCTCCGTGTGTGGGTTGGACGATGTGTGCGAGAGAGGAAAAGATAGTTTGCTCTGCGTAATGGCCTAGCTGATGCATTTTTTTAGCTCTCAAATGGGATGTATTTCCATCCCGTCGTCTGCTGTGTTCTTGATTTAATGAAGCGTGCTTGGCTTCGCTCTCCAGATAGACAGTGAGAAGTTGCGCGGAACGCAGTGGGATGGAGAAAAAGACAAAAGAAACAAGTGCTCTACTTTGTTATGAATTCACTCATGCTAGATCAGAGGAAGGACAGCGAGGACATTTTCGATTATGAAAGATATATTTGCAATTCAATGGAAATGTAATATATTCTGGTATAGTCTAAGAGGTTTCTCCTATTATCCTTTCCCGTAAAGAAGAGAGGTGAGATCAGGTTCTCTCTTTATGCTTCCTCAGTTAACATGAGTGGCTGTTATTGATATTCTAGCATGTTTTTAGGCAACTGAAGGGGATTGCAGCTAAGGTAAAGTGTACGCTTTGAGGATGTCTCGTGTAAAATGCTGATGTATAATTTGAAATGACAAAGGCTACATTTGTGTTGATTCAGTAAGGGCAATTTGCCTGCACTTGCAAACACTGAAGGTCTTGATAGTCAATGTTCTAGTTTTAAGCTACTGTAGAGGGCTTCAATTTCACATCCCAGCAATAAACCAAGTCATCCCCTCTTCTCCCTCTCCATATCTCATTCTCCCCTCTATTCATCCTCACGGCTTGACATTTTCTCTCTTGCTGTCTCTGTCGTTTTCCCATTCCTCCCTCTAAACTCAGCCCTCGGTGGCACGTTTGAGGCATTAATTGAATAATTAATTATTCTCATTAGCTTGTTTTTAATTATGTCCATGCCCCCTTCTCCGTGCCGAGCATAAACTCATCAACTGTTTTCATCCTTCCACACAAATTGCCCATGAAAACTGAGGGTTGGCGGAGTGTAACTTTAGAGCACTGGCTCTATCAGTGGCTCCTAATGAGGGGCCTGTTAGCCCAGGCGGAACAAGCCTAACACTGGCTTCGTGCACCAAGAGGCACAATACTCATTTAGCTCATTTAGTGTCCTTGGGCCAATTAAAGGGAGGTGAAAAGGGCCGAATAGCTAGCTGGAAATGTTTTCACTATAGGCACTGGCCTTGGATTACATCGCACTGATCCAGACAGCAGCAAACCAAGCCTGTGTGTCTGATTGCTCATTTGTTTGCAATGTGTTGCACTAATGGAATTTATTTGCTCTACATTCTCCAGATTTGGCTCCTTTGAAGGGCCTTATTATTTGTGACACAGATTCCTTCCCAGCTAAGGGGTAAATGGTCCTAAAGACTGCTATGCCCAGTTAGGCTATTTAGTGCCCTCTAATAAATGATGCCGGTACTGAATAGGCAATTTGGATAATTATCTTGATAATATAATGTACACATACAAACCTTACAATAGCCCAGTTCTGGTTCAATGACCCAAAGCCCACTGACAGCTGAAATACTACGGTCATGTTCTGGTATCCACTCAGTCTGCTCTTGCATTGTTTGATGTTGCTTTTATTTTTGCTTTGTGTATGTGGTTTTAGTTTGTGTCATGTGACACTAAGTGTATGTCCTTTCTTTACTTTACTGCCACATTTTATTCATTTCTGTTTTTTTGTTTTGTTTCCCGTTGTTTGTGCTTTGTTGGCGGACTGGGCCTTGTGTTGCATGCTTGTTCTCATGTCCCAGTATGAATGTAGCCAGACAGTCAACAGAACCATGGGCATCCAAGTCAACAAAGGTAACGTTAACCCACTTACCCACAACCACATGTCCTCCCCCATCATCTCCCAAAAACAGCCTGACACATTGCTCACCCACATCTAGACACAATTTCCATTCCATGGTCCAAATGAGGGGGACTCTGAGTGGCAGAGAGTGGGCCTCATCCACCAACACTGTGGCGGAGGCTTCTTGAGATGGCTTTAGATGTTTGTGCAGAAGCATCTTGTTCTAGCGAGTTCTAACCCTAAACAAACTCCCCTTCATGTGGCTGTGCCATGCTTATAGCTTGTAGTTTTTTCTCTCGGAAAAAAACCTGTCACTTGCCTGTAACCTCAAGTGTTGGGCGATTAGGCAGACATTTCACATTTCTAACTGTCACACCTTTGGCAATCGTTGGATATTTTACAAGTGTGTTACTGCAACATACACTTAATTTTACCCTGCTGTGCCTAAAAATGTAAAAAGCAACCATTGATTCCTCTTCCTTTAAAATGGTGCCGTTGTTCAGGTACAGTATCGGTGAATGAAACCCTTTTATTGCCAGGTCCATAACAAACCCCAAAGAAGCACAAACTGCGATCTTTACAGGTTAAATATTTCAATCACGTTCGTTTCTTTGAATGCTGATGAGAAATATAAAGGCGTTCATTACAGTGATGAAACATTTCCAGAAACAAAGTCTGTCAGACATTAATTTAGCCTATAACTAATGGCACACAATGTTCA
This sequence comes from Notothenia coriiceps, assembly GCF_000735185.1. Lineage (NCBI taxonomy): Eukaryota > Metazoa > Chordata > Actinopteri > Perciformes > Nototheniidae > Notothenia > Notothenia coriiceps. The sequence goes on along the minus strand of NW_011369947.1, from coordinate 20,493,268 downwards.
TTTAGTTTCCCAGGCCTGACATCTTTGGCTTTTTGAGAGGCTTTTTCTGTGGTGTGACATTTACAAAAGCTGCATGTTAAGTCATTAAAGTGACAAATAAAAGTAGAGATATAGTCGATAAGTTCATCTCAAGATATACATCTCTATTTGTCAGTTTAGTCTTTACCAATATAATATTACATTTTGATGTTTTGATGCTTGATGTGTTCTTTAGGGTTACTAAAAACTAAATCAGATGAATGTAGTAGGAGTAAAATGTACTCAATACTCGTATTTACATCCACTGATGCCACTGAGAATATATAATCTTATATAATTAATCTGTTGTATAATAATAATAATAATGCAAATTAAAATGTTCTATTAATGCTTTCCATACAGGCAGAGCTAATGAGCACTTCACATATGGAGTTAAATGTGTTTCAGCCTACACATATTTTTCATCTCAGCAGGGGTTTGTTTTTTTCAATCTTACACACCAACACCTACAGTAAAAGTGTGTATTTGTGTCTTTCACCACCCGAACACAAACACCCATTTAAACACTTTCACAAACAGATCAATTATGTCTGCTGATTTTTACATTTAAGAAATGTACATCCATGTGTGTCACTGCAGAAGCTTTGCAGCAGGGCACAAAAAGCTCCAGTCAAATCAGCCAATATTAACCACGTTGTTGGAGCTTCTCAAGGGAATCAATTTGTGCCCAGATAGTCCTTCTCTTTTTTTGCACTAGTGTTGCTGGACTCATCATAAACTCACACCCTGACCAACCAACAAGGAAATTGTGTTACCTCAACTGCACATGTTCAAAAAAGAAAAAGAAAAAAGACCTCCCAAACAAAAGCATAGCACCCCGAGCTGCAGTTTTCTGGCAGGAACATAACAAAAAAATGATAGATAACTCAGAGCTAGAGCAGGGGACGCAAAGGTTTATGTTTTTAAGCCTTAGGCCGAACATACAGAGTCAGCAATGTCCACTTTGTTGCCTAGCTTTAACTATTTTATGTGTTGTGTTCACACATACCGTATAACATCAATAATGCAGATAGTGTACAGTAGATAGCACTTCCTTGCACTAATAACCACATTCGTTATCTTCTTTCAACATTATGTAGAAAACATGAGCCACGAAGCCTCTAGCACTGCACAGTAGATTCACAGTTACGTTTTTAGAATCCGATCACTCCACACCCACATACCCTCGTCTCTTTCATCCCTTTTCTAGTACTTGTAGACGCTATTAGTGGTGCGTAGCATGTGGAATCCTTCCTGCAGTCTCTCTGCCCTTGCTTTGTCAGGTTTTCCTCTAATCGTTGACAGGTTAGGACGATAAAAGTCAACTATTCCAACACAGTTTGAAAATGTGTGAAAAAGTGTTTGATCACTGGTTTCTGCCCATGCGTGCATATTGTGTGTGTTATATGTTGGAGAGGGGGTTTGAGAGAAGGGGCAAGGTGTAAGCATGAAGCAACTACTGCCTGTTCACCTGCAGAAGGTGTGGGAACAATGCTTTTGTTTCAGGGCAGAGTTGTCAGTGACTGTGATCCCCCCCCCCTCCCCTTCTTTTCTCTTTCTTTTTCGTCTTTCTGCCTCTCTCTCTCGTCACCCCCTCCTTGTCTTCTCCCTCCCATTTCATCACCACAGAGGGAAAAGCGATGGAGCATTTCGTCTGCCGGAGGTGAAAAGAACTCGTCGAGTGTAAGTAGAGGGGTTTCTGGCCGAGAGAGAGGGGCAGAAAGAGAGGGATGAGATGGGGCTTTGGGGCAAGGAGGGAATGGAGGCAAGGCAGAGATGGCGAAAGGGAATGGATAGACACGAAGTAGCAGCACAATCGCGTTAGCCTGGTCTCCCTGGGATAAAGTTGGGCTTAACTGCAGCATTACCCACACTCCTGCATTACAAAATGTTCCTTCGCCAGCATTTAGCATGCAAATTGGCTCCCAGATTATGCCTTTTGTATTCATTTTACCAACTGTCAGGCTGTGACGCATGGAGAATGATAATCAGGCAGATATTGCCCTCTAGCGCACTGGCGACGATCATCACACTGCAACGGGGGGGGTGGGGGGGGCGGGGGTGTTACTGCAGATCAATGACTGGTTTGTTTGTCTGTCTCTGTTGAAGAGTTAGACAGGGATTGAGAGTTTGAATAGCTCAAAGAGAATAACGTGAGTATCTTGTAATAGTTGGGGCAAAAAACAGGTGGGATTGTGGAAAGGAGATGAAGTAGATGGTATTGCTAGGATGTAGCGGGAGAGCATATACAGTAGTGCTCTCTGGAATGGGATAGTAGGGCTGAACGATATATTGTGTCATGGCGATAACCGCGATATGCGCATCGCGATATTCACATCGCAGGGACGTGCGGTTTTATACTTTTTTTATAATTAATTTTTTTTTTTTCTTTTTTTTTTTAGGACGTGCGATATTAAGTAGGTACATTAACTCAAACACGTCATGTTATAATTATGTTGCTGCTTGCTACAAAACGTGCATGGCTCTCATGTCAGGGGTACTTGAGTGAGTGACATGCAGGCTCTGCATGCACAGCAAACCACCAATCACAATCATTCTTGATCAGATCACAGCAGGCCCCGCCCCGCTAGTTTGTAGACCATCAAAACACCGGTAAAAAATGAGCGAGGCACAGGAGGACAATACCGGCGAGAATGAAGATTTACTTCCAAAAAGAAAAGCAACATCTGCCATCTGGAACTATTTTGGATACAAAAAGGTTCTGGATATATTCGCTGGATTAGAATAGGAAATTATCGGCCCTTCAGGGATAATTTCTTAATTATCATTAGATTCTGGCCCGCGGTATATTGCACCAAGCCGTTCACTCAATCTGAGGGTTTCTGCCGCTCAGGAGCCTGACCCCATAGCATTTGATGAACTGTGGCACCCAGATGAGAGTACTGGAGCATCAGCAGAGCCAGCACACTGAGATTCATGGATGGTTTCCTTCTGACTTTCTTTCTCACACAACACATTGTTTGTTTTGAAAGATATTTGTTGAAGCGTTGTTTTCCTGTGAAAAATGTAACATAAAAATGACTCTAAAAGCTGCAGATAGAGCCATAACAAATGAATGCAACTGATATTTAATGTTGTTCTTTATAGCAATCATATATATATTCCAGGTTTAAATATGTGCAAAACGTCATTCAATCTAAGTTTTGCAATAAACATTGTACCAGGTCCCGGCCCTCGACTTAGACTAGTACTATTTTAAAAATTTGACAGCTTGTGGTTATTTTGAGTTTGGACACCCCATGACTTAAGGTATGATGAGTAAACCCATTAAGGATCCAGACGGTCCTGTGACTAAAATCCTTCATCCGGTTAAATCATAGTTTTTTTAAAAAAAAAAACGGCGAATATAGGTATGTCGCAGGGGTGGGATAATATCGCTAATGTCAGGTTTTCTTCATTATCGTGCAGCCCTAATTGATAGGACTAAAGAGCATCCACATTTTCCAGATGTGCACTGTGAATATCCCTCCTCTAAATGTGAATATTCAGCTTCCATGTAGTCAAGAAGCTCTGTCTGCATCTGGGTCCATCCGTTCCCCACATGTAGTCTGTCTTGTTTTTCCTGTCTCTGTATGTTTTCTTGCTCCACCAAGATCATGTGGCCAGCGAATCCCTCATTTTCTTTCAGCCGTGATCTGCAAAATTCATTTATCTGTGCAATTGAGAACAAAGGTTGTGATGAATGATTGGTGCCCTTATCTGAAGGCATAATGCACCTCGCCAATTAGAGTTTTTTTTAATCCCCCAACATGTATTTTACATGCGTGGTGGGCCCTTCTGCAGAACCCACATGCGGAGATCAGCGACCCGCTCAGAAGGGCCTCATGATTATTAGTAGTCTGAAGGTCACTGAATTTGGGAGAGGTGGGAGATAAAGGAGGGACAGGTATCTCAGTGGTTAGCCATTAGTTTGATATAAAAAGGCACAGTAAGAATGGAGCTGGATTTACAGGTTATGTATTGCACCTGCTTTTTAGTGTTCTTCTGAGAAATGCACTGTTGGTTGGGACTCGTGTGTGAAACGTATGTGCTATGTGTGTGTGCTGGTACTTTGAAGGTGAAGGATCAGAAAATAGGTTCTGTGGACGTGTGTATTCGATCTTCCAAACTGCATAATGGCCATGCAAAGGCTAAGCATTGTTTTCTATAGGCTCTTCATTTTATTACACTTTGGGTTTCTTTTATTGAGTTGCCCGCGATAAGTGCACCGTATTATAACATTGTGCTCACCTTATTTAACTGCTGAAGAGTTGTAAGACAACAAGTTTGACGTTCGAAATTATCTAATATTAATGGAGGTTAGCATTAGCTTCTAGAGCATGCACACCCATATCTACGACCGATTGCCTTGGGTCGAGTTGTATTGTGGGAAATGTAGGGCCACCGTATGCACAAAGAAAAAAAGTGTCAAATCTATCAGTCGCCTGGAAAGCTGTCCTATTTGGCTAGTTTTATCTGCCGTCCGATGGAGAGTGAGTTGTAGAAAGATGGGTGTGCGAAGAAAACAACAGTATGTTTTATTATTCAGCCATTTTCCTTGATTCTGACGTTTTGCTGCTTTCTTGCACAAAAACGATTGAAAACGCTGTTATTATAACACAAATGGCGTGTTCCGAACATCAAAGTAAGACCCAGGTTAGTATGAAACGATATTAAGGAGCTTAATTTTCCTTACATGGGCCCTTTTCCTTGTCCTCTCCTCCATCTAGGGACAACGATCAACCCCGGAGGAGTCAGTGCTCGTGGGGAACCAGCTTCAAGACCATGACCCTCCGAGCTGTCCATCGTGCTGGGGAGCAGGAAGGGACCGGACTGCGAGCTGCACCAATAAGAACTGGGGATTCCTCCTGCCGCTAACACGCCCGACTCATCGAGGGAGACTCCAGGACTGAAGTGTGAAAACATCACAACGGAAACACCCCTCACTTGAATATGCACTCTCGAAGTTCGGAAGAGACTATACAGTAACTACATGATTTTCTCGCCAAGATCTCACACACACTTGCTCCCCGTGCTCCTGCAATGTGCTCTGTGGCCGGATGAGCGTATCTGTGTACTCTGCAGTGACAACATGGAAAGGAAGAGTGTTCTGACCCTATGTATGTTCGCAAAGACTATTGGAAAAAGAGAACGAGGTCGTACTAAAAGATGTGTGTAAATGAACTTTGAGGAAAAAACGTAACTATGAAAAAGTATTTCTGAGAAAAAAGTCTTGGATTGTTATTTCCTGGAGAAAAAGAGCAAAAATTCTTTCAATTGTTTGGGGAGAGTTTGGAGGGCAAAAAAAGTATTTCGTGCACGTTCAGTTCTTTTTATAGGGC
>NW_011369947.1:20480746-20487863 GCF_000735185.1 Notothenia coriiceps | reverse complement strand
CAGTTGATTTATCATATAGATTAGAACATTATAGTTAATAATACCAGACATATATAATTTATTAGTATTACAATTTACATATGAATGTGAAGGAAATAAACAATACGCGTATGGAAAATGGAAATGTTAGTCATAAAACGAAATGATACGCATATAAACGACACAAACGAAGGAGGGACGAGGGAAAGTGTGTATGACATACTAAATAATAATATAATTATACTTTCATAATCAAAAAAAAAAAAAAAAAAAAACAAAAAAAAAAATCTATCTATCACAAAACATAAAAAATAACTTGTAAAAATCAAAATATTACACGACAGGGTGCCATTAAGTTTCCGAGTGTCCATAGTAGCTGGTATAAATTTTGTTATCCACGAAGTTGCGCAGATTCAAACTAAACATATCTCCCCGAGACAGTCAAAGAATTAATCGGGTAAACGAAAAAGTCCCTCGGGATAAAAGCGTCTCGTGTAGGACGATGATTTATAGAGTGGCGTGTCGAGACAACTTACCGCGTCGTCGCGCCTACGCTAGTTTAACGATACTTTTTGTGAGAGATAATTCATGCTCCGCACAGTCGATACGGCCCTACACGGCAAAAACTTCGGAGAAGTCCGAGGCGTAGCGTCCGGCAGAGGGAGACCACACCTCGACAGGTTCGCAGCCTGGGATTCGACGAATGCCGCGCCGGTTGATTTTCAACAAAGGCAAGTGCAACAAGTAAAATCTGAGGAAGCGAAGAAGCAACACCTTAGGTTTTCGCACACTGCGAACCGACAAAAGAAACGGTATAAAAAAATAAGTGTCGGTCTCAATTTTTTTTATAGTTATACTTGTAAAGTTGATGGCGCGGCCCGTAGTGGCGGTATTGGTATCGTTGCATCTCATTCTTACTGATCGCGGCGGTGCATTCTACCGTTGTGGGTCTACGTATGAAGTGTTAATATTCTTGTTTTAAGTCTTCGCACATTCACTTGTTTATGACTACATAATATAAAGTACTGACAATAAATGTCCGTTTGATTTGTAAAAGATTAGACACACCTGTGTCTTCATATGTGCTACAAAACACACGAACGGGCGACCACATAAATAGAGTTTCAGTCGGAAGTCCCCTCGAGGCGAAGGAGAAGCCTCGGTTCGAGGGGGATCCGAGGGGGGGCAAAGCTCGTCACAGACACGACTTACCGGTCCTACATCACCCCGCGACAAGAGTATCCTAGTCTCGATTGACGGACGGCAGTCCTAACGTAAATTTTTTTGTCTAGAACTAAATTCTATAAACGACGCAGCTCATTCTCTTACTCCATTCTATTCTTATTACGCATAACTTGACCAAGTAATTAACATCACTACACACAATAAATTGTGATTCTCACGGCGCCTTAGCCCAGTTACAACCACACTCACACACAACACAACACCATACATCCGGGATACAACAACATTCTCCACACCCGTCACAGGTCTTATCGCCCTAAACTGCTCAAATCATCCGGATATGGTTTTTGGACGACCGCCAAGCATACCACATTCCATAGAATCGCCCATCGCTCATTTCGGAAAACATAGTCATGCTTAAATGTCAAGTTTATTTTCAGTTCAGCATCTCCGACCTCCGCAGTGAATCGTTACTGTCACAACCAAACAGAATTGACATTCGAACCAGTGAAGTCATGGATGACAATTAATCGACGACCTCTCTTTGTTCTAGCCTTCCCGCCTCCCCACACGACTCTCTCGACACCAAACTACCCGGTTAATCAACACATTTAATAGTGTTACGACTCTCGAACGGCAAGTAAGTCCTCATCTTTTGACATTGTTCCGATAAAAAGAATCGCCCGTACGTACAGCTTAAAATTTAGTTATGTATGTTGAATAAAAACATTTGAGCTCTATGTATGTGATCCAAAAAATTTAGTAATTGTTGTAAAAGATTTAGGTATTTTCGTAAATTTAATTATAACCCTTCAGTACAGCAAATGAACAACTCTTACACCGGCACCATTATCGCCCTCATTAAACGTCGCTGAACAAGCGAATACCCTTTTATTGTGGTGCAGTACACACACATCTCCACTACACACACCAATTTGTAAAGGTCTTCACTTCTTAAAGGAAGATATTTTTGCGACACCCGTCGTCACTCAGCTGCCTGTACCTTAAGTCCATCTAGTCCGCTCTGACCACGTGTGTGCCAAGGGGACAGGAAGGTCCGCTGCGTGCGCGGCAAGTTCGCACAGGGAGTCAGGAGGTATGGGGTTTCGTAGGGCTTTTAATCACGATAATCAACAAATGTAGAGTCTACAAACAAAGTCCAACACGGACAGATACAAGTCACGTCCTTTAAGCGGCAAAACACGCCTCCTATTCAGCCAAACAACCCTAATACATCCTAGACGCGCTAATTATGGTTTATAAAAACCACCATACCCCCCCGACCCTGGGCCTCATTAGACGCCCGTCACTTGACACATACACGCGTAGCTCGTGCGTACCACAAGAAAAACATATACTAAATATTGATGTGTTCAAATGCTCTTCAAAACACAACTGAAAGTCCATGAAACTTGTCTTTCTGTATTTGTGAATGAAGCGCCATCTCCTGGTTAAAACCTGAAATTGAAAATCTGGCAACGCCCTCTTGGAAAATAGTGGGAGGGCTTTAACATTCCTCTATACTGGTCTTTGGCAGGTCGTAGGCAGGAAGCTGTAAGCTGGAGTCCGAAATTCAGTGCTACATCTGTAGCTACTTACTCAAATTCAGCCTGATAGATGATTACAACATATCTTTAAAAAAGAACACTTTATTCCTTTAGAAAAAGACAGGGGGAGGGGTAGGAGCATTCTCCAATGTAAACCATAACCTGATGAAACATCATGCTTTGTCAAAACATCAGGTTGAAATGAAGTGTATACTGTACATAACTAGATTTCAATGCTGTTTACCCAGATAGCAATCTCTTTAATGAAAATATTGGCATTAGAGGATTGTTGCATCTATGTGATGAGGTCAGGTATGTAATCCACTGGTTAGCCAGAACGACCCATCTGGTTATTGTATCTATAAATGGTTTCCCAGTTCAATTGAAAAAGAAAAAAAAAGACTAAGAATAATATTCATGACATGTATCAATACCATGATTAAAAATGCACTGTAATAGATAAAGTTATCCATATTGCTCACTACTTATCAATATATAGATATTTACTATGCGGAGTAAGTGTTAAACCTTCTTTTTATCTCAAAAGAAGATATTCAAATCTATTGAATATGGGCAATTTTTATAATATGTCGAATGGGAGACAGTAGGTAAATACTCTGGAGATATGTATGTGATAAATCTGTCCTGCATTATGTCATCAACAGGCTTAAAGACGAACAGTCATTTCTGATCAGATTTGAGTTTCTCATATGAGCTCATTGTTTATCCATTTATCTGCGCCTCCGCTCGGGGCAATATCGTGCATTCCCAGCTGGAATAATATTATTACTGTTTATCTGCACCGCAGCTGTAATTAATCACAGGGTTTACAGACGTAGATCTGTGACCAGGAAGTGCAGATTAGAGCATGAAACCTGCAGTATGAAATGATAACTCCATGTCTGCGGTGATGGAGTGTGTCACACTGAAGATGCCTGCAGTGTGCATGTTTGTGTGTGTAAACATAATAAACGATGCCACTGGCCACTCTTATGTAACAGCCCTGTCGACCCTGATGCTAAATCATCACCATGGAAACAGAATTAGCTGCTGCAAAGCCCCCCCTCCCTCCTCAGCTTTATTATCCTCCGTCCTCACTTTGTCACCTCTCTAAGTTTGAATTCAATATAAACGAGCTTCGATTACATGCAAGTCCACTCTGCCTCTCTCTCTCCCCCATTATCGTCTACTTTCCTCACTTCCAACTGGTTTCCCTCTCCTCACCCCTCCTCCCCTGTGTCCTATTCCCTCAGGTCTGTTTCATCACATCTCTCTCTCTCTCTCGCCCGCCCGCCCACCAGGTCTCTCCACCGCTCAGGTCTGCTCCTCTCCTTCCCTATTCACTGTTTGCCTGTCAATCCATCTCCCTTTGAACAACATCATAATTAATGGATTCATTATCATTGTTAACAGTTTTCAGACTCCTCTCCCCTTGCCCCCCCTTTCCTGTCAATCCTGCTCTCAATCTCCCTGACTGACTATGTGATAGATTTAATTAACGGGAGATAAAACGCCAAATATTTCTCTGCATGCTTTCCATTCTTTCTCCACTTCCTTCCCTCTCCCTCTGTCTCACACTTCCACCCACCATCCTTTTCGTGATTTTTTGTCTCACTATTAGTCTCCGGCAGCTCTACTCTCTCTGAACACACTTTGTCATTGGCCTTTCCCATTACAATCGCAGGCAGATGTATGTATAAGAGATTTGATTCCTTCTCCTAATTTGCGTTCCCTCAACCTGTGACCTGTCAATCTCATTATATCGCAGACTGACAGCTAATTACCATTACATTTAATTTGTCATTATCTCCCTCACTTTTCTCCTTCTCCTTCATGCCAGCTTAACAGTTAGGCGTCAGGAGGACATGCTGTCAGAGAGAGAACGAGCAGTATTGAACAGTGTGTACTCTAATGTATGTGCAAGGGGAACATTGGACTCATTTCCTCTTTCTGTCTCTCGTCTCTCTCTGCTCGTCTTTGTCTGACCGCTCATTCTCCTCGGTGTACTTTCTACTCTTTTCAAGCCTGGATTTTTGCTCTGCTCTTTCCTTATTCATGCTCTGCTGACAACTGGCAGAGACAGCCAAAGGTCAAACTGTGTAAACAGAACGGATTGAAGAGTGAGATGTCATGAAAGAGAACTAACATAGACGTATCTGTACTACAGTAAAGAAAATACAACTTATCATTGAAGATTAAGTATTCTGATCACTTTCCAATACGCTAACATGCGGCTGGGCAATACATCCATATTATATTGATGCCGGGTTATGACACTAGATATTGAAATTGTTGATATCTTAAGTGTAGTCTTTTCCTGGTTTTAAATAATGCATTAAAGTACAATGATTTTTAAGAATTGAATAGACTCTTCTAGCTGTACTATTCATTACTTCACAAGCGAGTCTTTAAATCCACAGTACTGTATCAAACTCTCATTGTGTAAATATTCTGTCAAAGCATTGATGGTCAATACTATGATATTGTTACATAACCAATATTGATTTAATTAGTCAAAAATAACATGATATATCATTTTCTTCATATTGCCCAGCCCTAGATGAATATGTAAATAATTCAAAAGGAGGTTTAGAGACGAAGAGGTGTGATTTGTATCCGTTGCAGTACTTACATTTAAATGGAGGATTCGAATCAAATCAACTTTTATTCATCACACATGCACACATGGTGACATTTGGTGGTGTGGGGGTCCGGGGCATTGCTAAAGGGCACCTTGGCAGGTGTCAAACTTGTATCTCTCAAAGTATCGGTCAACACTACATACATGGTCCGTTCGGAGACTTGAAATAGGGAGCTTTTGGTTTCCAAGCTCAGTCTGTACGGACTGAGCTACTACTGCATAGATCAAAGTAACAGTTGTCTAAACACAAGGAGATCAAAGAAGAAGCATCTTTATATGACTTAATGATGTAAAACACATCATAAATATCAGCAACCAGGAGGAGTTGCATCAACACTGACAAAACAACAACACTTTTTTGACTGAGCTACCTAATTACCGCAGATTAACAGATAAGTCTGGCTTATATAGAACATTTCATCATCTCTAAGTGCTGAAGTGAATATACCTTCTTTCATGTAGTTTGATGGCGTGACGACAAGAAACCAACACTCAGTACATTTCAGAGCGGCTGTTTGTTCACACGCCACTCAAAGCTCTGCAGTTACACTGGAGCTGTTGAGTTCATCAAACATGTGATCACAGTCTCATGGTAACACAGAGATAACACACAGAGACAAGAACTGTGATCAATCAGGGAGGGAAGCTTATTTTGTTTTACATTTCTGATGCCAGTAGAGACAGTAGCAGGATTTCATTTCATATTGCAATAGTTATATGCATGTTGCTGAGAATTAACTTGTTAAGGATAACATAACAGACAGGAATTCTGGTTGAACCAACAATAAAAGCCTGGATAATCAGGGCACTTCATATTGATGCAACATTTTAAAGTGATATGCAAGGATTCCAGGATACTCTGCAACTTCTACAGGTGCACCAAAGAGAGTATCCTGACTGGCTGCATCACGGCCTGGTACGGCAGCTGCAACGCCCTCAATCGTAAGGCTTTACAGAGGGTGGTGAAAACTGCACAGCACATCACCAGGATGGCGCTGCCATCCATGGAGGACCTTTACTCCCAGCGGCTCAGGAAGAAAGCCCTCAGGATTATCAAAGACCCCCATCACCCCAGCCACAAACTGTTCAGTCTGCAGGCGTTACCGCAGCATGCGGACTAAAACCACCAGATTCAGAGACAGCTTCATCCCGCAGGCAATAAGACTGTTAAACAACTGAACTGCTGAAACAATTTCATAACATTCATCTGCTACTTAGTAATTATGTATCTATTATCTAATATATCATTCCAATAACTTGTATATAGACTCGTATTGCACTATTCCATTTTTTTTCTCTCTACTATTTTTCTTTTTTGTGTTACATTTAATATAATATACTTTAATATTGTTTTAATATTGTCTGCTTATCTGTACTATTGTGTTGCATTGTTGGAGAAGCCTTTGACCTAAGATTTTCGACGACATAATTACTCTGTAGCTATGTTAGTTTAGTTTGACAATAAAGAACCTTGAACCTTGAACCTTTCCCACAATAACACAACAAGACCAGCGTTTCTGTTCAACGGTCATCCGGGAAGATTTCAATGTCGGGTTGATTATTTTATAATTGAGCGTGAAAACAATTGATAGGNTTCTCATTTGTTTGTCATTACTAGGGTCATTTTCTGGTTGCTAACAAACGTCATTGTAAAACATAATCACTGATGTTCCGCTGTAACTGTAGAGATCTCATCAGAACAGAGTGGGCAAGCTGACCAATCAGAGCACAGTGGGCTCATAGGGAGGGGGGGGGCAGGAGCTCC
>NW_011369947.1:20475200-20480546 GCF_000735185.1 Notothenia coriiceps | reverse complement strand
CTATACAGAGATGCTGTATGAGAAACCAATGTGAGTTTGGAACATTGAACAATGTAAATCTATTCTAGTAGACCTCCACAATGGAATTATGATCAGTATAAATGGCCATGACATGGGACCTTTAATAAAGGACTAATTCAAACAGGAAACAAATTGTTTGCATTGATATTCTGGAGTGAGAATGGTAATCAGGCGTGTTTTATTTCACACATAGACATTTATAAAAACAGCTTCATAATGAAAAAACCCACAGAAATCCCCATCCCAAAAATAAAAAAAGGAAAAAAAAAAAAAAATCTATTTACTTTTAAATGTAAAACCAGAGACCTTATAGTTTTGCAGTGGCCTCTTATCGTCTTAAGAGCTGTATATGTAAATTAAATATCCATGTGTTTCTATGGCAGTTGGTCATGTGATGGTTTTAATCTGTAGTGTGTGACTGCCCTCTGAATTACAATACCTTATGACCTCCATCAACTCCATTCACTGATTTATTAACAGTTCACTGCTTAAACAAATCTCCTCTGAGCATTTCTCCTTCTTTTTTTAAGTTGTTAAAGTGTCAAAACTCACAAAACATGACTTTATTATTGTTCATATCTTTAGCAAGGTGTTATATGGATGTACTATATTTGTATGACGGTGTTAAGCTCAGTCACAGTGCTATAAAAAACGTAATTAAGTAGTTACAGATATTAGAACAGAAACTATTTATCTATTAATTGATTAGTCAGTTGACAGAAACATAATGGGATAATTATTGATATTTATTTTATTATTTTCTCAAGCAAAATCATAGACATTTTAGAGGTTTAAAATGTACATTTTTCCTGATTAATTATAAACAGTTGATCTTGAATGTAGATGACTTGGATTCATTCTCCAAATACTACTCAAGTTTTTTTTAATTTGTAATATGTTGTAATAGTTCCACTGTGCATTCCAAGAACTGCCACAGATCAGAAGCCTTGTTAACGTCGGTGATGGGAGGCTTTAAAACAAAAACGGAATATATTTAATTAAAAGAAATGCAATATATGGTGGACTCGTGCGACCTGATAAAATGTACTCAATATTTATTCCAAATGCACCATTACATTTCTGCATGAAAATGACTTTAGGTAAAGTATGAAGGGCTTTCCTAATGTTTGATTTACCCAAATATATGGGAAATGTTCCTAATCGTACCAGAAAATCTCAAACAATAGCAACTAGATTAGGAAATCACTGCATATCCCCCTTTGCATTTTGTTTTTAAATGACAAACTTGTGACGTAAATATACAAAAAGCTACAAAAACTGTAGAGAAATCAAAGCAAGAAATCTTTATTTCCTATCGTTTAACATGTCAGTAGATAGACGTACAAGATAGTGCAGAGTAATGAATATTTCCCTTTTTGACTGTGCTTTTGCTAAAATATTAAATAACCAGCAGCGATCAGCAGAGCAGAAACAGCAGATGAGTGCATTCATAGCAGGCGTCTTCCTGTGTGAGAAATGTCTGATTAATGAAGTTTCCCTTCGTGCTCATTAGTATTAATCAAAGCTGATTATGTAACGCTGCACCCAGCTGCTCGTAGGAACAGGAAGACACAAACGAAATATTATTCTGTGTGTAAATGGAAATGGTAACAAGATTCCACATGTAGTGCGAGTTTTAATAGGCATCAGATTGTTAAGATAAAGAGTGTGTGGTTATGTAACGCTGCTGCCCACATAACCCAGATCACTGCGCCCCCTTTGTGCCTCAGAAGCATTTCAGTAGATCCTGCAGCAGCTGTATCATCTCATACTCTGAGGTGGAAGAAAAGCACATCTTCTTTCAGTGTGAAATGAGCCATCAGTCACAGAGGGAACACCTTTACATTCTACCAGTGCAGCCTCTTCTGGATGCTGCTTCCTGGGCTTTGAAGTGAGCCTCCACACATATTAACGACGCTACAGTCGGCACATCAGGAGGGCACAAGCTCCCATGAAAATAATATGGCCTCAATAAAGTTGAAGCTTCGGAAGAGAGTCCACGTTCTGACACTCTGTAATAATATAATAACGAGGAGCGTTTATTTTGACTGATATTGCAATTGCAAGATAATTCATGATATAAAAGGGTTTGATTATGTTTCCATCATTGAAGAATATACTAAATAGAGATTGTGTTGGATCTGTACCAAACACAAGGGGGGTAAGTCTGTATGACACTGGAACTTCTCTGTAGCTCCTCAATACTTTGTTCAGATATTCTCACATATTTAATCTTTAACAAATATTGTGCTTCCTGATATTTAAATATTTCTCTATATATTGTGATTTTACTTTTACTTGAGCAGCCCTAGGCAACACACATGGAAACGTCTTATTTAGAGTGTGACACTCTTTTTTGGCAACTTTGGGCACCTGTACCGTAATGGAACTAATAAACAATTAGTTTAACACACAAACAAGCAAAACACACACATCCTTATTTCATTGTCCATGTACCAGTAGATGCTGTATGTAATGTATACACAGACAGGAACACAAGCAGGATGCTAAGCCTACTCCTGTGGATGTATTGATGGCCCCAAATAAATAACAATCAGTTTAGATGCCCACTGTATTCAGAATATTTTCACATCTTATAAACTCTAATGGACTTCAGTGCTTCGCCCCTTTATTGGTAGAGACATCTTTTGTAAACATTTTTGTAGCTGTACCAGAGAATATTGTGTTAAAACAGTTATGTTACTTCATTGTTCTCCATGAAGTTAGCCGAAAGTGGTGTAATGTGGCCTGTGCCAATCATGTGGAGTGTGCAGGACCCTTCAAAAACAGCCTTTTTAAATGCTACATTGCTTGTGAGCCACCAGTGTGGTTATTTAGATTTGGAATTCGGCCATATGCACTCAGCTAGGGCTGCACGATTTGGGGAAATAATTTAATTGCGATTTTTCTGACAGATATTGCGATTCGATTTGCGATATTTGTTTTTAAGCGATCCAACGGAAGTTTATTGTAAAATGCTAGGAAGGTCGTATCAACGTGCTCCCGTCTCTAGCACCCCCGCAGCCCGAGCTACGAGTGAAAGAACTAAACTTACATGAAACTTCCGTTGGGTTGCTTTAAAGTCAAGCTTCAGTTTCAGATTCACCCTGTAATAGATGTAACACATGTGATGGAGCATTACTAACCTGACTGAGATGGTTTGTTTCACCAAAGCATCTAGGAAAGCTCCATTGGAAGACATTTGGAAAGGGTAGGCACTTTCAAAAATACTTGGCAGGTGATTGGATCAATCTGTCTATCACCTTCTATCATGGGCCACTTCTGATTGGTTAACAATAACTGGTACATGTGGAGCACAGCACTTCTGGTTGGTGTGGATGACTGACACACAGAACAACAACAAAAGAAACTTGAAAAATAATAATAATAAATAAATCGCAGGCTTTACGATTTGATAATTGCATCATTTAAAATCGCATTTTCGATTTAAAATTGATTAATCGTTCAGCCCTAAACTCTGGCACAACAATTTCCTTTAGGATAAATAAAGTGTTATCTTATTCAGGATGTAAACATGGGAGAATGCAGAATATAACATGGTTAGAAAGGTACAATTTCTGACCCAGGACAGATCATTTAAAGGGTCTATCATGGACAGAGAGGGCACAAAGACTCTGATAGTGTGATGTAACCCTGCCTTCCTTGGCCTTATGTGTCTAAATAGGTGTACAGGTATACACAGGAGTATCTAAGTACATACATGTGTTTATGAATGTACAGGTTTGTAAGTATTGTATGTGTGTAACTTCCATCTCATTAATTCTCTGTTTGTCTTTATAAAGGTTTCCAAATATCGCTTGTGAGCTCCTGACGTCAGATGTGTCGCTTATAAACGACAAATTAGGCGCAGACGAGTCTCTCCTCGAGGTGCTTTATCACTTCCTGGAGCAGGACCCGCCCCTCAACCCTCTCCTGGCTAGCTTCTTCAGCAAAACCATCGGCAATCTCATCGCTAGGAAAACCGAACAGGTACGCTGAAAGTGATCAGGGCTTAACCCTTAGACGAGTGACTGGACCCTACACTCTTCCATAAGTGGGTCAAAAAGGACCCGTATTAGAATAATATGTTATTATGCCATTTATGCCAAAAATCACTTGTATAATATTTAGTATTATATTTTGGTTCACACTAGAAATATTTTATATTCAATTTTTCGCTATTTATAATTTTATATATATTTTTTACATTTTGAAAAAAAACGTTTTGAGCATATCGATGCAAAGATCTCTATTCTGAGACCCTCACAGTATTCCAGTCCCTTAATGAAACCTAAGTACGAAGAAGTATTTGCTGTTTTGAAGTTGAACGGGTAGCACGGTCAACCATAACTCGAGCCAACTCAGAACAATGGTTTGAAAGAGGAAGTAAGTTTCCGGTGAACTCCCCCCCCCCCCTTTTCTTTTTACCGCATCCTTTGAAATTTTCCTCCACAAAATGATACCATAATGTCTTCTTGTGTATAAATCTCCCCGTAATGTACTCCTGAAGGACCAGAGTTCCCCCGCCCCGAGTGTGTTCGACTAACTCCGCCTTTCGTCCCGTCAGGGTAGTACCGTCCTCCGCAAGTTACACAAAGTTCGTGGTCTTGGATACCTTCCGGAAGGAAAAAGAAATCTTCCAAATTAAGTGGACGGGTTGTATCTCAATTTTTTTCAAATCCAAAGAATGAGAAGAACAAAATGGTTTTTGTGTAGTGAAAACAACAGACAACAGTAAAAAGACAGGTCAAGTTTATGGTCACTAACCGAATAAATGCTCGAATTGGGAATTACGTATTCTTCCAGAAAACCTTGGGCCAAACTCCACAAAGAACTTTTCATAGAAACATTAACGTAAAATAGTAAGTATTGAGGTCGATAAGGAGTTTTTTGTACAAACCTAATAGGTAAACGGCTAAGTTTAAATTTCATGTCAAATTTCTTTAAACATCAAAAACATAAAGATGGGTTCGAGGTATTCACCCAGTTTTTACGGGCGTAAAACCGTAAAGGATACCCTAGGAGACCGTTGAAACGAAGAATAGTGGACAAACGACAGTCTTAATGTAAGTGAACCCCTGGTGTGTCTGAATGTAGTGTTCACTGCGGAGGAGTCCCCTTCTAATAAAATGTGTCGTTCTTTTAGACTATGGAACAGTTCATATCATTATTATTATTATATGTAATATAAACATATCCCGAAAAGTCCTTGACTTTTAGCGAAAAATGTTATATTCCCTTCATCCCTACCCCATATCCCTATAGTTTGACTATTGCCGTACCCTACTACCCCCCCCCGTCTTCATCTGTTCCTCCCTCTTCTCT
>NW_011369947.1:20474583-20474972 GCF_000735185.1 Notothenia coriiceps | reverse complement strand
CATGATTGTGTTATGAACCAATGAGCTTTGTTCTTAAAAGTTGACCATTAAACTAAAATATACTAAGAAATAACTAAATAAATAATAAATTATTATTAACAAACAAAATACAAGAACCTTGTATCCTTGGTAAATAATAATACTTTATTCAGAGTGCGCTTGCTTTTCTTTTTGAAAGTCATCACATAACGGCATTGTAATACACGGTTCGGCTGCATTAAATATTACACATCTGCAGTAGTTCTATATTTATAGAGCCCTGATTAGAAGACCTTTTGACAAACTGGAAGAAATGCCGCCGAAACTGAATATGTGACGTTGATCATAAATATATCAGCAATTAAACAACATCTTCAATTTCTCTTCACACAATACGTCTCCTCGCAGTA
>NW_011369947.1:20461113-20474543 GCF_000735185.1 Notothenia coriiceps | reverse complement strand
ATCAACACTAATTCGGCTGACTTTTTTATTTGACCCAATTGGTAGATAGGCTATATTTACACCATAACGGTGAACAGCTGATAGAAAGGGACTTGTCGTTTTTAAAGATATTACTGATTTTCTTTCAATTAAAGAATGTAAATACTGAGTTGAGAGAATAGTCAGGGGTTTTGGGTGGCGGGAGACACATATATGGAATCAGAATTCCAATAGCTTACCATTAAATGATGGATATACCTCAGATATTAATGTGTAGAACTACCATATGTGAAATAATATAGCATTATCCTGTACAATTATGTAAAAACATGAATAAAACTACACATCTTCAGATGTTATACATACATAAGTGTCCTACACTAATAAAAGATAGTTATTATGGCATTGTATGCTGTTCATAAAATATCATTTATTGTGTTAACACTGTAAACTTGACAGTTTTTTAACCCGCACCGCCTTGTGGTTAAAGCACGTTATTTAATTGTTTTATTGAATATGTTATATTTGATGAAAACATTTATATATTAAGAGTAGCCTACATACAAAATAGGGGGATTTTGAAAATATCAAGAAGATACTGTAGTGATCTCTACAATAAAACAGTTTAGAGCAGGACGTCCAAAGAATACTTTAAGTTAAGGTCTTCTTTTGAATAACAAAAAAAGAGGGTATCTAGAGATACATATTAAACCTGACAAAGTACTCAACGTCTAATATATTGCATAGTTTATTTTGGCACTTCACAATCACCTTCCCTGAATTTGACTCAGGTGTAACTAAAGTCTGCTTTAAATGTTTTATATATTTCACATCATTAATCAGAATCTGCAAAGTCACTGATATAAAAATACCAGGTTAACCTCTGAATTGTAGTGGAGTAGAATTACAAAGTAACAATAAATTGCATGTTGTACATGCTGCTGTAACAAAAACATTTCCCTACTTGGGATCAATAAAGTATATCTTATCTTATTTTAAGATGATCGATGGCTACTGCCATTTTTTTTCAAAATGTGCCTCTGAACCTTGACAAGTCCATGTTTCAGGCTTATCAATGAACAACAGGAGGGGTCACAGATATAAGACCAGCTATAAAGCTCTTCAGACCTTAGCTGTCATGTGGGTATATATTAATGCTGCCCATTATGGACACAAGCAATTTTCACCCATTTATTAATTATATGTTTTAAATGTGAGTGTTTCCTATCCCCTAAACCTCCAGGGGTGTACACAGTTTAATATTGGCAACTTCTAATTATGGGAAATACAAAAACGTCTTTTAAAACTACAATTCCAAGTAGAGACGTGCTATAGAACATGCTGCGAAACACAATTAGCCAGCATGTGTAGTTCTGGGGGGTTGGGGTTGGACCCATTCGAATACAGTTTTGGACAGTCTGCCGTGGTTTCATTCCAGTGCTGTTTGAAGCTCGGTGTAACCTTGGCGCACTCTCACTCCAACATCCAATCACAGAGCTTGAGGGATAATCACGGGGTTTGTCAAGCAAAGCGCATGTTGTAGTCCCAAACGATAGCTGAGGATTATGGGTAGTGTAGTGTCTTCGGCCATCCTAAACTCCCAAAAAACTATTTATTTCTCCGAATCGAAGGTTAAAAACACAAAAGCATTGTACAAAATTTAAACCAATCAATGTTGTGTACTCAACAAGGATAAACTGATGTTTTTTAGTGGATGATTACGGCAGATCACTGTAAAATCATTTGACAGTGAGGGGAATGCTTCCGGTTTTAATATGAACATTTTGAGACCGGAAATACTGTTTTCACCCCGTGAGGGTTGACGCCAACTTTACATGGACGCTGCCGTCAATAGAAATGAATGGGGAAAGACGTAGTATATACACATTCTCCTGGCGAGACCTCAAATAATCTTCGTAATATCTATCAAACTATAGATCCTACACATCCACTGGACGTGGATTCTAAATGTACAATATACACTTCTCGCTATGGTTAGGGTCCTTATCAGTCACACATTCAAACAAGCAGCTGCTGTATGTGCAGATACATTGTAAGTTTCCCAGAATCAGGGTTTCCAAACCCTTATTCTTCCTGCCATGATGGATTCAGTATATTAATAATAGACACAGCCACTATTATTCTGGGATATCCATTTAAAGTGATGAAAAAGTAATAGACTGAAGCTTGAGTAAAATGAGAACTACGAGAAAATATGTGTAAAGGGGTTTGTTAGAATGGGGAGATGTGCAGAATATCCCATTAGTCCAGTGTAATAACTCTTGAGCAATTTACTGAGTGCTCACCGTATTCAAAGCCCTGGCTGGACTCCTGAAATTATGCATAAGATGTTAGATTCATGACAAAAAGGCTGGGTATGCACAAAAAACTGAAATTATGCAATCTGCGCCAGATTTATGACCCTCTATGTACAACATTCTCATTGTCATATATTTCAGTCACTGTTTAATTGGGCACACATTCAGAGGCATTCGAACAACTCAGTTTCTGCACCACAATGCTTCCAAATCCCAATAGCAAATAGCTCCACAACTTTGCAGGAACTGCATCTACAAATTTGCTTTGAAGAATATGACTTTTTTTAAACTTACTGAACATATGGTTCAACAGAGGTTCATGAGTGCTTTAATCGCACATAGCTGCATATTTGATTAAAAACGTATGCCTTCTTTTGTTCCATGGTACAATCAAATTATGTTCAAAAGGGACACTTACATGTGAAAATACATGTGAAATGCTTTCGAGAATTACAGGTGTATTCACTTATTCTGCCTTAATAAAGGTATTCTGATTATTAAAGTTATTCTTGAAAGCACTGCACTTATGCACAAGGTCACTACATCCCATGTGACTCATCCATCGATACATCCATATTTCCATCCATATATCCATCCACATATCCATCCATCCATCCATCAATCAATCTATCCATCCATCCATCCAGATACTACATCGATGATCTTCTTCCTTTGCTCCTGTGATAATTCCTATGGCCCCAGAGGTCAGGCTAGGCCTTCAGGAACAATACAGGGTTAGTATTTTGCCCTTGCAATTTGACCTCTATGGATTAGTGGACAACCTGCTCTACCTACAGTACTAGCTGTACTCTCACCCTTAACTAGAACAGTGATAACCGCTGTCCCGGCCTATTAACAGTCTCATATCAGTCAAAGTGGGCATCGTTACCCTTCTGAATAAACCTGGAGATGTCGGAAAATATGTTGAAATGTAATTTTTTTCATTTACGATGACAAAAAAAGATATCCATATGTTCTGCGTTTTTCCATGTGAACCATTTGATCTATCCTTCCTGACCAAAGTGACATCTGAACATGAAGAGCGTAAGATTATGTCTGAGATATTAGCAAACAAGGGGGTTTCTCCTGAAACATGTATTCAGCCCTGTCCCACACTGGTTGAATTAATTGAGCCTATTTATCACAATGACTGGGTCAATTTACCAGTTGAGGACATCAGCGCCCTCTATACAAAATTAAGTAAATCAAATTTACCGAACTCCTCCTTTATACTCTCCCCCCTCTCCCTCTCCGCCTTGTGCTCCCTTCTCCTCATCTGTCTCTGCTCTCTCCACCTTTCTTATTTCATTTCTAAAACCCTCAGGGTTAGTGAGAGAGAGGAAGAGAGTGTGAGGTATGTAAAGAAGGAAAGAAAGCACTCACTGCCAGAGAGTGATGAGAAATCCACTCCAAGCTAATGGAATACAAAGACAAGGAAGGACCCAAAAGCACAAAGGCAGACACAGGATTCAAGTACAAAAAGAGTCTTTACTTGAAAAGCAGTAACAAAACAAAAATACATACAATAACTAATCGACTCTAATTCTTACCTAACTAAATACTAGACAAATATAACTACCTGATCTTTACCTTACTATAACTATAGATGCAGACAATGACTGTAATAATAACTAGATGGAATAGGAAAACGCTGGAGAGTTTGGCAAAAGACACAAGACAATCTGGCAATAGACAAAGGGAGACAGGACACTATATACAAAAGGTAAGTGGACAGACACAGGTGGAAACAATCAGGGGTGGGGCAGACACTGACGATGGCGGGAAGTAAAGGAAACAGGAACGAGACAAGGTGAATACAAAATAAAACAGGAAGTGAAACATAAAAAACTAAACTAACACAAAACATTTAACACAGTTGCAGACGCACAACACAACGTCTCCCTAATTTTCAATCCAATTATTTTGTGATTAATGCTTTAAAGGTCCCATGTCATGCTTTTCCGGTTATTACCCATCCCCTTGTGTGTTATGAAGGTTTGTATGCATGTAAACGGTCTGCAAAGTCACAAACCCTCAAAGTACACCCTGTAGCGAGTAAAACTCTAACACAGAACAGACCTGTGCTGCCCCAGAACGCCTCGTTGGAGATTTCTCTTTTTCTTCCTGGGCACAGTGATGTGCCCATACCCAAATGAACCAATCCGTGGAGCCGTTACGTTACGTCCGCGGAGCCGTTAGGTTAATTCCGTGGATTTGTCCAAATGGACCAATCCGCGGACTTTCTCACACACACACACTAAATCTTTTCTCAGCTGCAGCTCCGCCGTTTTCTCCTCCCTGAGAAGGTGGGACGTGGCGAGGCTGTGAGTCGGTGTGTGTTTGATCGGGCTGGGTTTCGCTGTGTCTCGCTGTCTCGCAGACGGCCACTGGGCTCATAGATAGGGGGGGGCAGGAGCTCCAACAAGCTGTTTAGGACAGAGAGTGAATACACATACTATACAGAGATGCTGTATGAGAAACCAATGTGAGTTTGGAAAATTGCACAATATAAATCTATTTTTAGTATACCTCAACAATGGAATTATGATCAGTAGAAATGGCCATGACATGGGACCTTTAATGATGGATGAGGGGGGGGGAGGGTTTCTTCAATGCGGTCGTCACTCACTTCACCTGATTAAATAGCCAGTGCTTTGCCAAAACAATCAGAGGCAGATTTGGTTTTGCTGCAATTGTTACTCAAGGGGATCAAAGGAGGAGAAAATCAGGCGGATTATGATTACATTGTTATGCAGATTACAGATATTGTCTGAGGTGGAAGGTCTAAGTGTGCAGGGCATGTGGAGCCAGCCCCTCTAACTCACTGAAACTTCTCATTCTCTGTGAATTAGAGGAAGCAAAAGAAGCATTTATGGAAAACGTCTATATATTATTCTGTGGATCATGACGCATAGATTTTTTAGCCAGTCACTGCTAATGTTGAACACACAACGGTGAGCAATTTGGGAGATAAGGATATACAAACAGAACATAATTAATTTGTTTTTTCCACTGTTGATTATGTACTGTATTCAGAAGCAGCCACAGTTACGATTCTTTCAAGGCCTATCAGCAAAGTTTGAACTGTAGGAACATAATTGATTTGATTTGCGTCATAATGATTTCTCATGTTTTGAATCTACAAGGGCAACTTGTTGACAAGCTTAACATCAATGGGATGGTACAAGTGTGTAAGTGGGAGTTTATAAGAGTTAAGGTTTATGCGTTCATACAGTATTACCCTGTGAGTGTGTATTTCTATTGGGTGTTAAGTACTGTATGAACTTGAGATGTCTGGATTTGCCAGGTTTTTCCCCCCACTAATCTTCAAGCTGTTTTCAATGCCATGTTGCTTCATGCAACAAAATGTGATTTTGACATTGTGCAATTTCCTATTCTTTGATCTCTTTGATCTCTTTGATGCCGTGTTGCCCAAGTGAGGGATGAAAAGGAGAGTTTAACCTTTTTTGTACATTTTCTGACTCTAATCCAAAGGGACAGGAGAGATACAAACATGGGAGTTGATAAATGTAGAACATTTAGTGGCTTAGTTATTTCAAATATCAGAGTTGCTTTAACGGATTGGATCCCATCATCTGTTGTCATTAGAGATAATGTTAGCAATATCACAATCAATCCATTCAATTAGTTGGGGTGTCAACCAAGTGTCAACTCAGCTCCATGTATATGAACACGGATGAACAGGAGGCATGTGGCGCAGAGGATAGAGTGGATAGAGCGTTGGTGTTCGGATCAGGGAAGCACAGGTTCAAACCCCACTGTAGTCAGCATGTCGTTGTGTCCCTGGGCAAGACACTTCACCCCAAATTACTCCTGTGGGGATTGCCCACAGTATTGAGTATGTAAGACGCTCTGGATAAAAGCGTCTAACAAGTAACATGTAATGGATGTCATGTTATTAAAGTTGTATTTTTCTTATAGTTGAGAAACGATGTTGAATAGCAAAACAGTAATTCATTGGTATATAGGTCTATACCCGTGATTGCTGTAATTTCTCAATAGAATATTAGACACCCAAAATACTAATGACAAATAACAATAACATCAAAAGGTGCGTGAATTTTTCCTATTTTCTAACGTTGTAATCGCCTTTAGAACCACAGCTCGGCAGATTCCAAAGAAAAGGAGATTCCAACCCCGCGCACACACTCCCGCACACAAGCACACACTCCCGCACACACACACATGGTGCCTTGTTGTTTAAGATAAGTGAGTGAACATGTGATGACCCCCTGTTGAAAATAGAAAAATACAGACACCATGCTGAAACATAGTTGTGACAATCTGTAGACCACCTGGGCCCGTTGTATGTGGAAAAATGCGAACAGTGAGTATAAAAGGAGGGCAACACTGCACTGCAATCAAGAGGAAGAGCTATTGTAATAAGATGTGTATGCCTTCAGGCTGTGGTGAAGTGTCACTGTAGCACTTCTGGAGCAGGGTCTAGGCAGCAAAAATAGAAGCGTAAGAGCATTGCAAGGGCTTGTTGTGGCCTCAGGGCTGATTTTAACCAATTTGATAGGTTCTTGCTGTTCTGTTTATATCCAATCAGTTGGCACCTACCATTAGCATTAAAATAATTTATATTTTAAGTTCAGTTGAATCCATCATAACAAACTAAATCTCTCTACTCATAAACAAGTGCAACGTGTATAGTGTACTGTGATGTGTTTACATTTTGATCACGCATATTGTGCAGGCAAGATCTCTTCTTCCTTCTTATATAATAAACTTTAATTCAATAATGTACCACTTAAAATAATTAACCCTGTTGGCTCTTCCATGATATGCCCTTGTCAAACCCCTTTTTGATGGTGAGGCGCTAGAAAGCACCTGTCAGCATTTTTCCACTCATCCATTACGCTGCTGTTGTGTGGACTTTAATGACCTTTCATTACTATCAGGACTGAAAATCCCATGAATAATACATGCCATTGCTTTGGGCATTGCCTACCACATAGTGTGACATTTCGTTTAAATTTGCCAAAGAGTCTATACTGTTATGATTTGAGAATGTTAATGGTCATAATGGTCAACAATCTCAATGACAAAGTGACAAAGAATGGTTTTAAAATGTACTCTTATTCACTTTAAGTGAGACAATCTGCTGAATTTAAAACAAGTATTCCAAAATTATCTGAGTGAAAATGCGTTGTTAATGGCAACGTTTAGAGGTGTGTTGCTAAACTGATTTGTGCCGATGGAAATAAGCTCAAATGAGTACTTGTTAGAACTGAGGTATACAGAACAACATCTCTAAATGCACAACACTCTAAACTTCAAAGCAGATGGGCTACAGCAGCAAAAGCCCAAACCGGTTTACATCTGCCAAGCAGTGGCACAGGCAGTTTTATGATCACAGAATACAAATCTTCTTATGGCTATATCTAGCAGGATAATGCACAATGCCACAAACACAAGTCATTTTGATCTGATTTCTTGAACATGCCAGTTAGCTCATTCTAGTCAAATGGTCTCATCAATCTAATGGACCTCCTTCTGGATGTGGGTGAAGATTATGCAGCATAGAAATGCAGCCCATAAATGTGCAACTGCATGATCAAAATGGACGACATTCTCAGGGGGATGCTCAATTTATGTAGGCAAACATGGTCTGAAACCCGGTTCAAAGCTGATCCCTAAAAATGAGTTGTATTTTATATAAACCAGCAGCTGCACAGACACATTACCGTCCAGTGCCAAGGCAAGCCGGCTGTTACGTGAAAGTACCTCTTGGCTGCATTGCAGATATAAAATTCATATTCTGTGGCCGAAGCTTGATATTCCTCCTTTTCCCTGCAACAGGGCCTGAACAGAATGTAATCATCAGAAAAACAGGGGATCAGTCTTTACCTACCACTCTGTATCTCTCTCATCGTAACCCTCACTGCAACAGTTAAATAAATGTATGTGATGTTTGATAATACTGCGGTCAGCTTAAAAGTGCCTATACAATTAGGTAAATGTCACATAGTTTAAGGGACACCTTTATGAGTATAGGGCTAACATCGTTGCTGTTGTAACAATATTACATGCAGATGAATCCAATTGCTATAATGTGAAAACAATAATAAGAATTAAACCCAGTTAGCCCAGTACATGTTATATTTCTATGTAACTGTATTAACTTTGTAAAATCTGGCTGGAAGTGTTGTGTGAATTATACAGTTTATTTCAAATTGTAATCGCAAGCTAGGAACTGCAAAAAGAAATCAATGCCTTCCGACTTTCTCATATTGCTCAAATATCCCTATCACTTCAAGCTGTTTCTATATCCTAGACAGCACTTTGAGCAGTTGCTCAGACAAGCACTTATGGCTTTTTAGTGAAGCTGAAGCCAGCTTTTCAATTGGGGAGGAAAACAAAAAAGAGTATCTTGGCCCTGTTTCCTCTATATTCCCAGGCATAATACATGCATGTTGGAGAGGATAGTGAGGCAAGTGATGGTAAAATAAGAAATTAATAGTGAAAAATAAAAAGATGAGTTGGTGGCTGGGCGATCAACCGAGCAATTGAATGAGCAATTCAACAAGAGTGTGAGCTTGGGGGCTGATCAGCAGACTGACTGACAGTGAGACAGCTGACTGATTGTCTGAGTGACTGATGTCCAGGTAAAGCTTTACTGGTTCTTAGCATACTAATCATGACATTGAACAGGCAGGGAAGAAGGGTGAAAGTGAGAAAGAAGGAGTGTAGAAAAGAGAGAGAGGGAGAGAGAGGAATGGGAACAGAGATGGAATAGCAGCAGGTGAGCAGAGGGAGCTGAGGCTTCGCTGGAGTGCAGTTCCAGGTTGCTCTAGATAAGACTCAAACAGGAAATTGCAATATGGAGGCAGTGTCTCAAGTGGAATACTAAGAGACAGTCTATGTCTCTCTCTTGCTTCATAAGTCTTTAGCAGAGGACAGTATGCCATTTACATTTTTAATGCATTTGCTTTGCCATGGCACTAAACCTTATAATACCGATATAAAACTGTGTAATTGCTCTAATTATAAGACTTGCTTTCTCTTCATCCGCCACAGAGCACTGCATAACCAAGATGTATTTCAATAGGATAAGACTGGAACAAAAAAATATACATTTGAATTAGCATAAACAAATGTGTGGGATTACACAACAAAACAGTCAGAGATTGTTTTTGCATAAACACAGATTGCATAAATCTTTATTTTTGATTGTTTTCCCAGCAGATCTGCAGAGCAGCCAGCAGGGGGGAGTGCTGATCTCTGCTAAATGTGACAGAAAACACAAACACATGCAATACAACAAAATTATGTATTTGTTCCACAGCTCATTTTGAGAAACACTAAAACCATGAGATACTATGTTAGCCTTGAATTTAATGTGTATTGGCCAGGCCCATCATCCACAGGTGAAGAATTCTGAATATCAACATTTTTGGTCATCAGACTACACTTAAATCAAAGAGATGGGTGCCCGCGTTTTTCCGGCCAAACAAATTCAAATGTGCAATATCAATTCAGAAAATCAATCAGGTTTTTTCCAAGTACAATGTCAAAGAAAGTACTCCCTGTTGCTGCATGCAGAGAACAATGTAAAGCTGAGACCAAAGGTAAGTGCACCACATGTTGGATGGTACTTTAGAAGTGTACTTCTCACCTCAGCCCAACAGAGACTTCCAATATATACAAGAGCTGCCAAAATGTATGATAGTGATAAAACATACCAAACAAAATCAAGGCCATGCCTCTGGTGATGATTATTTACTTGGGTGGGCAGGTTTCCTCATACAGCAGCTTGTGGGTAAATCTCCTGAGCGGCCATGCAGGTTAGCTGGTGTCTCATGTCTTGGATTGTCATTTATAAAAGCGTTATTTTTTTTATACACAATTTCTTTAGCAACGTTGTTGATCAGAAAGAGTTTGATATAATGTTTTTACTATGAAAACAATATTTCAAGGACTTTATGGAGATATTAACTTTGTTCCTCTCTTACTTGCTCTTTTGCTATTGGGCATTTGCATCAGCTTTTATGCCATAATCAGTATGTCTTTTTGCTAGTTAAATGACTTTTTAATACATTACGGATTGCTTCAACACCAAATCAATAAATCAAACATGTGTGTCAAACATTAGCATTGGTTTGGTTGTGAGCATCTGTGCTAAATATAGGACCATTGTTTTACTCTTTTCCATAAGGAACATTCAACCTTTAGAATTTGTTTTACCATATTCTTTTTTTTATATTTACATAACCAACACCAAAGTGACCTTTACTAATAAGAAGTATACAGCACTTTCTATGTTCATACCCAAGACAAGAATGATGTTTGCTGCACCTAGAAGTCTCTGGATAGTATGGACATTTAAATTCCACAAATAATACATATGGGGGGGGGGGGAGGAAAAGGTTGAAGCACATTGTGAACTTACTGAGATTTCAATTTCTGTGATGATATTTAAACAGCATTTCATGACCTTTTCGAGGGCTTCGTTATTTGTACACTGTAAGAAACGTACAGTGAAATTCACTGTATTTAACTGGCAGCAATTGACAAGTTACT
Source organism: Notothenia coriiceps (assembly GCF_000735185.1). Taxonomy (NCBI): domain Eukaryota; kingdom Metazoa; phylum Chordata; class Actinopteri; order Perciformes; family Nototheniidae; genus Notothenia; species Notothenia coriiceps. Next base: position 20,463,699 of record NW_011369947.1, on the reverse strand, counting down.
TACTGTAATTCATTTTTTTACAGTATTTAACTGGCAGCAATTGACAAGTTACTTACTGTAATTCATTTTACAATTGCTGCGAGTTAAATACTGTAATTCATTTTACAGTAAGTAACTTGTCAATTGTTGCCAGTTAAATACTGTAAAATGAATTACAGTAAGTAACTTGTCAATCGCTGCCAGTTAAATACTGTAAAGTCAATCACGGTATTTACAAGTTTTTATTTACAGTAACAGTGTAAAATTAAACAGTAACTTCCAAGTACTCGATTTGTGTTTACGGTAATAGTGTTTTAACTGTAAAATTAAACACAGTAATAATTACTTTATTTTTTGTTATAGCTGTAGAATAAAACAGTAATTTCGAAGCATTGTATTTTTGTTTAAGCTAATAGTATTTTAACTTTAAAATAAAACACTGCCATTTAAAAAGTACTGTATTTTTGTTTACGGTAATAGTGTTTCAATTGTAAAATAGAAAGACTAAATTAATGCTATAATTTTAAGTTACAGTATCAGTATCGTAACTGTAACATTTTTTATTATAGTATACTTCATGTCATGCTGGTAATTTACAGATTACCAGAAATTCTTGACAAAATGTTAAAGCTCACCAATAACTGCAGGGAGACAGCAAACAATAAATTTTAACAATGTGTTCTTAATTGTTGAACGGTATCAAGACCATGTATTTTCTTGTGCTAAATGATAAATATTTTCATCTATAAATCAATCGATATTAATATCCAAAAACATGGAGATTACATTTTTAAAACAGTGGCGATAACAAAACACAAAGAATATGAAGCCATTTCTTCTGCCAAGCCATTTTAGAGACGTGCTGTAGTTGAAAAGGTGTCACGACCTCGACACAAACTGGAGAACCCAAATGCACGACCCAGAGACACAGTCTTGAATGTAACAAACATTTTCTTTTTAATGTCATTGAACAGAAAATCCCTCTAAAATAAACTTAAACTAACAAAACAACAAAACCTGACAAGACTGGAAACGATCCTCTCTTTGCTGAGGCCTGGCACGACCACATGTGGGAACAAACATGAACTGACACAGGACAGGGGGGAGACAGGACTATTTAAACATGAGGTGAGTGGGAACAGGTGGAAACAATCAGGGGCGGGGCAGACACTGACGATGGCGGGAAAACACAAAAAGGGAGGAAGTAACAGGGCCTGAAATGAGAGACAAGAGGTAAGTAGAAAATGAAACAGGAAATGGAAAACGAGACACGACATGAAACACAGGGACTTAACTAGAGATGAATGACATAAATAGACAGACCTGTCATGACGTGACTAAACATGAAAACAGTCAGTGTATGTTTTGGTCATTGGATTTTCTTTTCACAAATGGATATTCAAAAACAAAAAACGACTGGATATTTGATTTTCGTTTTCAAATTGAAAAACCAAAATTGAAATACAAGGCGTTTTTCTTTATCATGGTCAAAAATGGATTTACTAAACTTAAAAAACGGGATGATTTTCATTTTCNACAAACCGAGCAGTTTTACACAACCAATACAAAATACATAAAAAGACAGTAAAGTGCAAATCATTCAAAGTACAATAAGTTGCCAGTACTGTTCCCAGAGAATAAATAAGGAGTAAGTTTTAGGAGAGAGGCAAATACATTATCAATATTCTTAGATAATACACAATATTTGAAAACACTTTGAATACAAACAACCAAATGCATGCAGGAATGGACCCTGTCCTGAACTTACAAACCTTACACGTGTAAGACATTTTGATAAGCTTGCCGAGTACAGTTAGCTTAACTTGCGTTTTCACTAAGCGGCCTGACGTCGGACTGTCAAACTTTGGCTAGGGTTACATAAATTAACTGACAAAATGATTTGTATTAATTACTTTCTTTGTCTCTTGAGTTACCATGTCCACTGGGGGAGTTTACTTCCTTGTTCAGCAAAGGGCGTGGCCTAGCGCTGAGGACTCATAAATACTGCAAGGAGCCAATTGGGACAGATTGGGACAAACCACCTGCTTTCATGTTAAAGGGGGGAATTGGGTTTACTATTAATTATCCCTTGGTTTCAACTTGGTTTGGCCAAGCCACTATATAGGTTCCTTGGTTTTTCATTGTAGCAGGTCAGTTTGTTGAGTTAACACTTAAGTGTTAAGTTGATGTCATGTTTCTTTGAAGCATTTTCTGTTGACCTCTTTTATAGGCCTAGTTATTAGAAATGATTGGTTTATGATGTTTTCTGTGGACTTTTGGGTAAATAAAAAACCCTGTTTATTTAAACCACTCCTGTGTCCTGTTGTTCATACCCCTCACTGTTTATTCATCATTCAATTCATTCTAAATGTTATTCTGTAGATTCTGTACATTACTTTTCACTTTACTGCTTTTTGCACTCCTGGTTAGAAGATAAACTGCATTTCGTTGTCTCAGTACCTGTAATCTGTGCAATAACAATAAAGTTGAATCTAATCTTGAGCCGGAACAAATGTATTTACTTAGTACATATCTGACATTAACGATTAAACACATTTGTGCATTCTTTATAAATGCAAACTGGTCAAGACCACTGATGGAAGTAGT
>NW_011369947.1:20460837-20461053 GCF_000735185.1 Notothenia coriiceps | reverse complement strand
GGTAGAGACATCTTTTATAAACATTTTTGTAGCTGTACCAGAGAATATTGTGTTAAAACAGTTATGTTACTTCATTGTTCTCCATGAAGTTAGCCGAAAGTGGTGTAATGTGGCCTGTGCCAATCATGTGGCCTGTGCCAATCATGTGGAGTGTGCAGGACCCTTTAAAAACAGCCTTTTTAAATGCTACATTGCTTGTGAGCCACCAGTGTGGTT
>NW_011369947.1:20460564-20460797 GCF_000735185.1 Notothenia coriiceps | reverse complement strand
TTTATTTAAACCACTCCTGTGTCCTGTTGTTCATACCCCTCACTGTTTATTCATCATTCAATTCATTCTAAATGTTATTCTGTAGATTCTGTACATTACTTTTCAATTTACTGCTTTTTGCACTCCTGGTTAGAAGATAAACTGCATTTCGTTGTCTCAGTCCCTGTAATCTGTGCAATAACAATAAAGTTGAATCTAATCTTGAGCAGGAACAAATGTATTTACTTAGTACA
>NW_011369947.1:20456694-20460524 GCF_000735185.1 Notothenia coriiceps | reverse complement strand
TTATTAACTTCAATCAAAGTCAATTTAAATAGCGGGCAAGACTTTCCAAGGAGTAAAAATGCTGCTGCCGGACTACTGACTGGAGGTATTGCTGATATCAAGTCTACCATATATCCTCTTCAAATACTCTGTCCAACAATATCAGTCTCATGAAGAAAGGTGTTTTAACGCTGATTCAAAATAGCAGAGAAACATATATTCTTGTTCTCAGGAGGGGACATTGACAGAGGATTACTCAAAAAGTACACAGTAAGTACTAAATAGTACTTGTTGTGGGAGTAGTTTCACTACTAGCCTACTGAGTCCAACAGGATCGATCTCACGAAGAACTATTGGCAGAAAAAATAATAACAAACTCGAGAGACGGCTGAGTTGACCGCNTATTGTTAACCAATCAGAAGTGGCCCATGATAGTAGGTGATAGACAGATTGGAAGCCATTTGGAAAAGTATTTCAAAAATACTTGGCAGGTGATTGGATCAATCTGTCTATCACCTACTATCATGGGCCACTTCTGATTGGTTAACAATAACTGGTACATGTGGAGCGCAGCACTTCTGATTGGTGTGGATGACTGACACACAAAAAAGATAGTCGCGATTTGATTAATCGTCCAGCCCTACCCTAGTGTAAGAAGAACAACACTGCAGTTAATGGCGGACCAGATTTATAAAGTGCAGCTAATGTAAGTCAGTGTGAAGAGTGGTTATTTCTTCAGTGTTACATTTGGGAACATCATTATTTATTGAGCCTCAGCAGAGGAGTCACATCTTACCCTGCTGCACCGCCACAAAACAAATCTCCCAGAGAAAGAGAGCAACTGAAAGGAGACGGGGAATCAGAAACAAAGATGGTGAGAGCAGCACATTGAGAGTGAAAGATACGAGGGGAAACTTATGTAAGACTCCCAAAGAACTGTCATGGTTTCCTGCCGAGAATCTGCAGAAAAGGAGACGAGGAGGGAGGGAGAAGCACAGTTTTAATAAAAGAGAATACATAGGGAAGAATTTGAGAGCAACGAGAGGACAGAGGGAGGAGAGGTGTCTCTATTGAGTGTTTTCTGCATGAATGAGTACAGAGAAAGACAAAGGACACAGAGGATAGTGTTGTTGTTTCCTCATCATGATGTTGGAGTGAAATCAGGAGGAGGAACTAGAGTTTCTTTCTATTGGCCTGTTTGCTGGTTTTGATTCACTTTGAGGACTCTTCCTCTTTAAGTTTCCTCTGTTTCCAGTTTTTTATCTGCTTAACTTTTCTCTCCTCACCTCCTTCCTCACTTCCTCATCTCATCTCCTTTAACACATCCTACTTTTGTCTTCTTTACTTTGTCCTTCCCTCTCACCTCTCCTCCTCTTACTTCTCCCATCCTTTCCATACTCGGTCCTCTTGTCTCCTCTCCTCTCCCCCTTTCCTTTCCCCTCTCGTCTCCTTTCCTTTATCATTTCCTGTTTCCTCTCTTCTCATTACTTTCCTTTCCTCTTCTCTTTTTTTCTCTGCTCTTTCCTTTCTTTCTCACATTCTATCTGCTTAACCTTTCCTACTTCTCTCTTACCTTTTGGTTCCCCATCCTTTCTTTCCTCTTCTCCTTTCCTCTCTTGTCTCCCATCTTCCCTAATCTTTGCGTTCATCTCCCCTTTCCCTCTTTTCACATATCCTCTCGTGTTTCTCATCCCATCCTCTTTCTTCTTCTTTCTACTCTCCTCTCCCCTCTTCTCCTCCTCTTCTCACCTCTCTTTTTCTCTTCTCTTTCCTCTCCTTATTACCTTTAGTCTTTACTTCCTTCTTCTCTCTTCTCTCCTTCCCTCCTCCCCTCTTCTGTTTCCTCTCCTCTCTTCTCCTTTACTTTCATCTCCTAACCTCTCCTTTCCTAAACTTTCCTCCGAACCCTCCTACCTCTCCTCTCCTGTTTCCTTTCCGCTTTCATCTCCTCCTCTCCTTTCCTCCTCTTCACAGTCGTGGTGTTGATAATTCATTAGAAAGCTGATAAGGTTGGATGTTTTCCCACTTGATTTTGAAATGCCGTAATAAAGTAACGTTTATTTCTCACTGACGAGGCAAGATAATAATAATAATGTTAAATTACTTTAGGACCTTTTTTAAGGAGAGATTTTCCATTCTGTAAACAATGTACTCCTTTACCTTTCTCTTTGTTTTGGAGCTCCCTTCCTAATGTCTTTCTCTACACACAGCTTTAGTCTGAACTGTTGTAATCACAGCTGATCATCAGCCTGGAAGCCAGCCATTAACTCCTCCGCGTGATCATATCTCTTATTTTAATAACTGCCTGAATCATCCCCCACATTTTGTCAAGGCCTCTTATCAGGAGCTGCCACCAACAGAAAAGCATGAGAGGAGGCAATAAGCATTAAGGGTTGGTGATAAAGGTGAAGTCATTAAACATGAGCCTGCAAAGAACTGCAGGATTTAGGGTGCGTCGAACACAGAGATACTTTCTAGGAAACATTAGACTATTTCTGCTTTTGAGGAACATGTGTGGAGAATATTTTGTTGCATTTATTTGATCCTCATTTCTTTGTGGTTGCATAATAAATCAAATATGACAGAAAATAAAACACTCAGCTTTCGTGTCGTGGAGTTTTAATTGTCATTCCTGACTTTAAAGGAAGTCTATAAAAAGCCTCTCGATCAGCTGCAAAATGCATCGTCTCAGAGCTGAAAAGAGAGCTGTTTTACTATGAAACTCATACAAAGCTTTTTAAATACTTTCTAAAGATGCGAGGTTCTCTCGACACGACGCAAAGCTGCAAACATACCGTATAATGATCTTATAGAATATGATGTGTTGCTGCAGGTTCAACTAGCCAACAGTATATCGGGAATCAAATCATCTACAGAAGTAGAATGCTGAGAAAAGATGTAAATACTGTCCTGAAAATACCTGAAAGAATATCCCAAAAATATGTGGAAAAGAATCGGAAATAATTTGAAAAATGTCTGGAAAATTGTCCTGAAAAAATATGTCGGAATGGTCAGAAAATATGTAAAAAAATAAGTTAATTACTAGCCAACAGTTTATAAAGGAGTGCTTGTTACTGCACTATCAATCATTTTTCAGTATTATTATTAGGAAGGGTGTTTAATGCAGGACTTTAACTTTTCTTGGAGTACTTTTTCTGCAGTAAAGGTGATTTGTGATGGATCATGACGCGTGTAGTGATGTAAGCAGATACTCTGTGTGTGTGTGTATAGAATATGTGTGTCACAGTACACAATGTATTACTCAGTGCCTGGGGGTGTATGCATGCAGCATGCATGACCTTTGACATCCCCCTGGATCCATCATTTTTATTATTATATATATTTTTCATCATTTTTCAAATTTGACCATTACTGTTGTAAATCCCCCAAGGTTTTTTAAAATTTATTTTCCCCTTTAAACACACTTGAAATATTCCACACTCAACATTAACTACACATTAAAAGCAGTTTTGAGAAGGAGAGTTTGAAATATGAAGGCGCATTTAAGTAGTTTTAGCAAACATACAAAGCACTCCCTTTGCTCTTAATTCACTGATTGCAAACTGTGATACATGCATGTTTTATTTAATAATACCGAGTACAGTCTGTCCTCTCTATCTGATATCTCTCTGTGGTGCTGCAGAACTGTCAGCAGGGTTTACAGTCTGTCCTAAACACACACAGAGAGCTTCATCAACACCTACGCAGGAAGGTGGAGAGAGGCCAGAACTACACACACACGCAATCACGCACGCATGCACGCACGCACGCACGCACGCACGCACGCACACAAACACACACACACACACACACACACAGAATAACACACACAGTCAGCTGTCCTCTCTGCC
>NW_011369947.1:20454509-20456689 GCF_000735185.1 Notothenia coriiceps | reverse complement strand
CAGAGAGGACAGCTGACTGTGTGTGTTATTCTGTTTGTGTGTGTGTGTGTGTGTGTGTGTGTGTGTGTGTGTGTGTGTGTGTGTGTGTGTGTGTGTGTGTGTGTGTGTGTGTGTGAGAGTGTAAGGTCTCATCTCGTTGTACTTGTTATCTTATCTCATGTAAATGTTCTTTAATACAAAATTAACATAAGTCAAGAAGAGAAGTGTAACTTTGTGTTGCACTAATGTTTATGATTGATGTTTGGTAAACTTTGCTATAAAGTAAAACATATGTATGAAAACTATCCCTGGGGGCTAATGATGAAATGCCAACATGTTGATGTTCAGCAGGTTTAATGTTCACCATCTAACGTTAGCATGTTAGCATGTTAGCATGTGCTAATTAGCAATAGTACAACTCAGGCTGATGGGCATGTCTTTTCTGCCGGTACTTGGTCACAACAATGTGAATTGATGGTGCTAGATAAAAGTCACAGGATCAAAGTTATTTGAATGCATTCTAAGGGAGAGATAAATGTCTGTACAAAATGTCATGTTTGAGTTTTTGGCTTTCGTGTCAACAGTTTTCTATGAGTAAAACATGTTGCAAAATGTATGCAGTATAGTTGTTGGTAGGAGGCATGGCTGTTACCATGGCTGTCCCTGCAGCTAAACCAGGCCAGGTGCATGATGGGAGATTGGGTCGGTGACTCCACATGCCTCACTGTCAACAACAAAAAAGCCACCAGCACAGGAGAAGTTTCTGTACTGAGTGACATAAAGCAACATGGATGATCTTTTGGTGAATCACTGATGTGAGACGGAGGAAGAGGTGGCAGAGAGGACAGCTGACTGTGTGTGTTATTCTGTTTGTGTGTGTGTGTGTGTGTGTGTTTGTTTGTTTGCGTGCGTGCGTGCGTGCGTGCGTGCGTGCGTGCATGCGTGCGTGATTGCGTGTGTGTGTANATTAACAATACACCAGTGTGTGTGTGTGTGTGTGTGTGTGTGTGTGTGTGTGTGTGTGCGTGCGTGATCCAGATTTAGATGTACTATTGTCTATAATGTGACTGTGACATTTGCCAAAAAACGACAGTCTCCTTTCTCCAGACAGCAGTGACGCACACCAAGCATTCAGACGTAGTGTGTGTGTGTGTGTGTGTGTGTGTGTGTAAGGTCTCACACATTATAGACAATAGTACATCTAAATCTGGATCACGCACGCACACACACACACACACACACACACACACACACACACACACACTGGTGTATTGTTAATGTTGTGTCTTAACGGGTAGCAGTAAGAGAAAGGCAGGATGTGTCTGAGTGACTGGAGATTCAAAACCTCATATTGTTTGTAAAGCAGATTGTGTTATTTGATTTTCATCATATATTTTTTGTGCTAGTGTAGCAGATGTAAATATGCAGTGGGGTTTATTTAATTGTTTCTTGTATAATCACACAAATTCTGTGTTTTATATTATTTTATTCTGTGTTCTTCATTTTATTGATTGTTAAATACCTGGCAAGGTCGGAGATCAGTGGGCGGAACCTCTGAAGTGTGGTCGCTGTAGTCAGGAGTGTATTGTTGTGAGGACTTTCCCCCATATATATTGTGTCTCTCACGTTTCCTCTGCCCTTTTGTAAACGTTCCACGTGAGAGGAGTGACTGTGGGAAACTGATGTAAAACTGATTGTTTTATATATTGTCAGAAAATAAACAGATCGTCTCAACTCTACGCTGGCTCGGGTCTCGTCTATTCACACAACGCAGAGACGCTTAACCACACCGGTTACACTAGTATTCCTTATTTTTAAAGCTTGATCTTCATTTTTTTGTTATTTTGCTTTTAATCTGACTGTCCCTGGTCTTGTCACTTTATAGAAGTGCATCAGTTAAGACTGCAGTTTTAGGGTTTTAAGCAGGAATGTGTCTTTTATGTATTATTTTCTGTCTTTGGCCAATAAAAACCCAAATTGTAAAAAAGCAAAAAACAGACAGGCCTATTTGTGTTCTGCAGACGTAGGCTGGCTGTTAAAGGCTTGACACAAACTGAGTTACTGTGCTGAGCAGCTTGTCCACCCCGAACAGAGGTACCTTGGCTAGCTGTGTGTGTGTGTGTGTGTGTGTGTGTGTGTGTGTGTGTGTGTGTGTGTGTGTGTGTGTGTGTGTGTGTGTGTGTGTGTGTGTGTGTGTGTGT
>NW_011369947.1:20449281-20454471 GCF_000735185.1 Notothenia coriiceps | reverse complement strand
CGTACGTACGTACGTTACGTTACGTAGTACGTACGTACGTACGTACGTACGTACGTACGTACGTACGTACGTACGTACGTACGTACGTACGTACGTACGTACGTACGTACGTACGTAGTACGTACGTACGTACGTACGTACGTACGTACGTACGTACGTACGTTACGTACGTAGTAGTAGTGTAGTGTGTGTGTGTGTGTGTGTGTGTGTGTGTGTGTGTGTGTGTGTGTGTGTGTGTGTGTGTGTGTGTGTGTGTGTGTGTGTGTGTGTGTGTGTGTGTGTGTGTGTGTGTGTGTGTGTGTGTGTGTGTGTGTGTGTGTGTGTGTGTGTGTGTGTGTGTGTGTGTGTGTGTGTGTGTGTGTGTGTGTGTGTGTGTGTGTGTGTGTGTGTGTGTGTGTGTGGTATCCCACAGAGCAGCTCTTTGTCTCAAAGTATCGGGTTGCACCAAACGAACAAAGCATCCATGGTTGCCAGTAGCGACGGGAACAGGTGAAGTGAAAACTTCAAGACGAATTTAGTTTGTGTGTTTATGTAACACTAAAACTAAGAGTAGCAAAGCGAAACAAAGGCCTGACGGTTAAATAAAAAAGACTCTAACAAGCTAACTTCTAACAAGCCTCTACAGGAAGTCTTTCCATGTTTATGTCTCAGAGAAAGAGAATAAACGTTATGACTAAAATTGAGAGAAAGAGGAGAAATAGTGAGACAGAAGGAAGAAAATATAAAGAATAACACAACCAGTTAGTTTTGAAATCACGTCAGTTGCTTGAAGTTTGCTACTCAATGGAGGGCTGCATGAAAGTCTTAAAGATCATGATGACTGTTTGTGATCTTCTGATAATCATCACGTAAAGATCACGGCAGCCTGTAATTATTATTATCATGGTTATAAAGTCAGCATCTGCAACAACATGATAATGAGTCTGGTGTCAGGTAACAGGTGATTCTCTCGTGTGTCTGTGTGTATTAGGTTCCTCTCATAGTGTGTGCATTGTGTTTGACCTCGAGGACAAACAGGGGTCAGACGGGACACTAGAGGTGTACAGTGTTACATAGTGAAACAAATAGCTCACAAACATGGGTTTAATAAGGAATGAAGTGTTTTAAATGATGCATGTTATTTTGGGAAAGTGCAGGGTTTTCTTTTAAAATGTGAAGATTTATTTTATTCTTATTTCTTTGTGTTTAGACAATTTTTGAGAAAAAAGCCATTCTCTCTTATGGTGAGCAATTTCTATAAAGAGCCTTTAATGGCTAATGTTGAGCTCATACAGTAGGTGCAGACAAACATGCTATTAACACAATGATGTATTGTGTTTGGTTTTATATCATCAGACCACGTTTTGCTGCTGCCTTCCATGAGCACGAATGAGGTGTGGTTACCTTAGACTCGTGCAAGGACTACCTTCGAATCGGAATAAAAGCAAGGGAGAGATGGAGGGAGAGTGTGTGGGAGGGACGTGGAGTAAATACAGAAAAGAGCGTGGGAGGTAGAAAGAGGAGAGGTGGGAGGAAGAGGAGGAGAGGAGTGAAGGACAGTACAGGGGTCAAACTGTGCCGAAGAGAGACTGCTGGTGTCCATGATTCACAGAAAGAGTCGCAGGCTAAATGAATCGGCTACTGTAGCTGTATGTTGTAATTCTCCTTTCACCTGGCTGATTTCTTCTTGTGTTTCTCATCTTCTTGCATGTTTTGTTCTTGTTTTCTCTTGTTGTAGGTGTTCTTCTTGTTGTCTACTTTTTCCTCCTTAGTTTCTTGATATTCTTCACCACTAAAAGTGATTGAATAATTATGTTAGCATTACCCCAGATAGCTACAGCATGAATACAAGGTACATCAATTGCAAACGCTGCGCTATTTTGAAATGTAGAAAACAGAAAAGTCTTAAAGAGTTGTTTTCCTGGAACTCAGGTCGCCTAAAGAATTATAAGTAATGGTTGTAATAATTATCTTCCTGTTCTAAACATTGCCTACCAAAAAGCCACCTTTTCAAAGTTCCTCCTGAGTGTGGGAGGGTTTTGTATTGTTCCCCCGCTCCATTGTGCTTCATGCTTCCTGCAGAGAATAGCTTTACATGTCAACTCACGAATGCTCTTTGTAGATACAGAAAACTAAATATATATCTTAAGGTCACTAATAAGTTACCAAAAGGTCCTGTGGGAAAAAGAGAGGTATAGCAGTGTGTTGCTTTTTTATTTTGAACCTCTCAATGGGTCATTGTTCCTGCTAATGTCATCATCTTTAACTCATTCGGGTTACTCCCAGCATGCAACGGCTGCAGGCTTCATTGTTTAAACGGGTCCATATTTCCTGGAAATGTTGAAGAGATGTTGAAGCCAAAATGTTTGCTCCAAAAAATGAATTTGTCTGGAAACTTGACTCTCATTGGTTAGAAGTGGAAAGTTTCCATTTTAATTTTGGGGTTATCAATAATTGGTTAAAAGTTATTGAGGAATAGTTGTGAAAAACATTTAATCTTTCACGCATTTCTAATGTATTGGTTCATTAGCAGCTTTGACGAATGTCACATATTAAATGTTGTGGCAGTTTTTATTCTTAGCGTCATTGAGTGGTGGACTAAGTATATTTACTGAAGTACTGGGTATTTTTAGCTCAAACATTTCTACTGGATTAATTTGAAACTCTGCTCTTCCTCCTTTAGACATTACCCCAAGACGTCGTTCACCATCGTGGCCGACACACCGGAGAACCTGAGACTCAAACAGCAGAGTGAACTACAGAGCCAGGTACATGCGCACACACACACACACACATACACACACACACACACACACACACACACACACACACACACACACACACACACACACAGAAAATGTGAAATTGCGACGGGAACAAACTTGGTGAATAAATGATGACGTACAAACATGAAGCCTGACTGCACACAAAGTGTAATTTTAAGATGTCCTCTTAGTCAAAACAGTCACCAAGCCAAACGTGAAGTTTCTTAAGGATATAAATGAAGGCTGATTGTAAATATTTGTTGTCATTTGTTTGATAGCAATTACTGTATGTGAAATAAAACGACGAGGGGAAGCTGTTTTTAGATTGCATCAGGAGAGCTACTTTTGATATTCCACGTGCAGATTTACGTGCACTTTATTTCTACTCGTCTCTGAGAGATAGATTTATGTTATAACCCCCCTCCTTCTCTTCTTCAACTATCCGACCCATGTGTCTGATGTCCCCAGAGGAGATGTTTCAATCACTTCATATTAGCGCTGGAGCATTAAAGTCGAGCTTCAGGAAGTGATTATAACAGACAAAGAGGCGTGCAGTGTGAGTGTACACACTGACCCAGTTGAGTTATGGATGAGACATGGTCATGTGACCCGGCAGTGTGTGTTTGTGTCACAGCTGAAGCAGCTGGTGTCATCAAAACTCAAGTGTGAGTGAATATCCAGATTTTAATTGATTCGACTAGATGTATTCATTCATACGTATGTACATTTCTTTTTGGATAAAACATTATAAAACAAGAATTTGGCGCCCACCTGCAGTAACCCGGAGGGCCCCATAGGGGTCACAGACCCCCTGCTGAAGACTCATGATTAAAAGTCTCTGCCATGCCTTTATAACAACAAGTTTAACTAAAAATGTTCGTCCGCAACTTTTTCCAATTAGGCGAGACATGACGAGTGGTGTATTATGTAAGGGATAATGTGCAGCGACGTGGTCTTTATGGGGAAAAGAACACTCGACAGGCTGATCAGGAGCCCGACGCGACGCGGAGGGATCTGGATCTGCATGAAGGCAAACTGGATCTGCATGAAGGTGCAGATGCATGCAGATGCATGAAGGCAAACTGCACGCAGTTTGCTTTTCGGCCAAACTGTATACAGTTAAATCGACCGAACTTCTTTCTGCAGATGTGAGCGCCCTTAACAACGGTCAATAAGTCCTTGACAGCGGTCTGTCTGTTCTGTATTAACAACGTGTCACGTGTGCTGAATTGACCAATCAGAATCGAGTATTCAACTAGCCATAAGCCATCTAATAAATATATTTATCTAAAATGTGACTATCTGCATCCTTACTTTTTCTGGATTTTGATGCTCATACTTTTAATTTTACTTTTAAATGCTGTACTTGGAACTTTATTTGTACACTGTGGTGTTACAGGTTACCACTGATATTTGGTCTTTTTAATTTGATATATTGTTACAAAATTTAGAATATCACCAATCTTGGACTTTAAACTAGCAAAATTATTAATTGAAGCAGGAAATATCAGATCAAAGAACAATTTTAAAAGACTGGGTGTTTGATGTCATTCACTCTACTTTAATATTTCATCTGATAGGCTCAGAGTATATTGCTTTTGTTTACGTAAACTATAGGGCAGGGATCACCAACTACATTTGACCAAGGGCCAACATTTATCCAATAGACACTTTTGCGGTCCAGCGATTTTTATATATAGCCCATAATTTTGTAGTTGTTGTCCGGGGGGGGCAGCGGGGCTACTGCTGCGGAGCGCATAAAGCAGACTCTTCACCGCTCTTCACGCTAACAAAGGATCACTTATTCTTCAGGGCAGGGAAGGCTACGCAGTCTACTGTCCCGCAGCTGCTGCCTCTCTGTTGGACTCCGGTACTGCACATTACTCACGAGACGTTGTAACCACTCCGCCAACGCCACAGTCACCCCCGCCGTGCGGGCCGGATGAGAATGTCTGGCGGGCCGGATGTGGCCCGCGGGCCACCAGTTGATGGTCGACTCACTGCTATAGGGGAATAACTCTCACCAGTGTGATTTTGGTGAGATTATGACCATGCTGGCCAAGGTTACAGAACGGATGCCAAATCCTGCAGCCATAACACCAGCTCTGCCAGATATAGAAAGTCCCATTTGATGAATTCACATACTGTACATTGTCATTGACTTATACTGAAATAATTGAGTCACTTTAATCAATGCAGAGAACATCGCAAATATATAAAGGGAATATTCCTTTAATATCCTTTTAATATATTTTTGTTTTCTTTCCTGCAGGTGAGGTATAAGAAGGACTTTGAGGAGAGTAAAGGTCGAGGGTTCAGCATCGTGTCCGACACTCCTGAGATGCAGAGACTCAGACGGACCCAGGAGCAGATCAGTAATGTATGTACACACACACACACACACACACACACAAACACACACACACACACACACACACACACACAC
>NW_011369947.1:20436246-20449265 GCF_000735185.1 Notothenia coriiceps | reverse complement strand
TGTGTGCCTTGGCAGTTGATCATATAAAAACAGGAAGAATGTTGGTGTAAAAGCATGAAATGCACATTAAACATTCATTTATGTGCATTAAAAAAACATTACAATGAACTATTCTGGTGTGCAGTAGAAGATGTTATTAATATTTTAATCTTAAATGTACTATACTTGTAGGTCACTTTGTGAGACACAGATTCAAAGATGGGATAAAAAAAGTATTCTATTCTAGTTTATTTGTTATATTCTTGTTTTTATTTTCTATACTTAAAACGTTTTTTGTGTCTTCCCCTGTGCTAAAGTAACACATACATTTGTCCTTTGGGGCTCCAAAAACATTTATTTGATCTTAAAGTAGAAAATAAATCACATTTGGGCTTTGATTTGATCCTCCTGCCTGTTCTCCTTCCCTTTGTTGTTCTGTCCTCTCCTCTGTGCTCTCTGTTTCTCTCCCCTCTCCTCTCTTTACCTGACTGAGTGATCCCATTATTCCGCCGCGGTAATACACCCCGGATTCTCTCATCTCCATTAGCTTCACTTTAATTAATTCACACACATTAACTCTCTCTGTGTGATATTCAACAGCCCTACACTTTTATCTGATTACTCCGCTCTTCTCAAGGTCGAAGAGAGAGAGAGTAGAGGGTGGAATTTATGTTTAAAAATGTTTCCTGATCTCACAGAAAATACATAATTAGCATTCATCGTCAGTTTCTGCATGCAGAGCAGTGTGTTCTCCCTGCCAAAGAACCATCATGATGAGATCACAGCTTTGTGTGTTTCTGAATGTATTATCTGTGACGCAGAGAGAAACAGAGAGGTTTTTTCCTTTTCATTTTTTCACCACCTGAAAGCTGTGTCTCTTAATTTAGCACCGACTAGAGACAGATTTATTCCCAGAGGTCTACTGCAGACTCAGCTGTTATTCAGACAGCCATGTTGTGTTTAAAGACCTCTGTAATCAGGATGAGTCTCTGTTTTTATGCTTTATTGTGGGTGTGACTACAGATTAGAAAGATTAATCGCACAAAATACACTCTACATTTGGCGGAGGTGGAAAGTCGACCGAAATGTTACTTTATGCAATAATTCTTTTTTTGATGCTTCTTTCATGCAGAATAATTACAAATTGTATTTTATAGATGGGGTGATACTCATTTCGAATATATGTCTATTGTCATCAAACACAGAATTGCCCACCAGATATTTAAATGTTTCTGTTTTGATTTCGGGATATATCACTCTCAGATTTTGTAAGGCCTTTAATGCAGAATAACCTCTTCATCACCTGTTTGTTGTTGTTTGATAAATAAGTGTTTTCTTGGTGTTGTTGTTGAGGATAAATTGTTTTTTCTTGTTGTTGTTTAGGATAAGAGTGTTTTCATGTTATTTTTATGGATAAACTATTGTTTCCGTGTTGTTGTTAAGGGTAAATTAGTGTTTTCATGATTTTGTTAAGGATACATTTGTGTTTTCTTGTTGTTTTGGTGGACAAATATGCCTTTTCTTGTTGTTGGTGAGGATACATTAGTGTTTTCTTAATTTTGCTTAGTATACATTTGTGTTTTCGTGTTGCTGTTAAGGATAAATTAGTGTTCTCTCATTGTTGCTATTGTTGTTGTGGATACATTTGTATTTTCTTGTTGTTGTTGTGAAGCTTCTCGTTGTGTATCAGCAGATGGGCGCTGTCCTGTTTACCTCGGCTGCCATCTGACGCTCCTCACTGCCAGATACCTGCTGCTGTCAGGACTCTGTCGCAATACTATTCATCTTTATGGTGAGTAATGTCAACAACCACACAGAGGAGGTTAAGAAGTAATGGCTTTTATTTTCATTAGTTTGTGTACATACCTTTACCCTTAATCTCCCCAATCATTGCATTGCTCTACATCTCACAGCGTTTGCAATTCAGTAAGCTACATTTCAGGCTCTAAACTTTAAAAACAGGTTATAGGACACTTCACATTAGCTTTAAAGATTGTCATAAAAGAGTGATATATCCATGCTCCCCTGAAATGTGAGACCTCCTTTTGTATTTTAAACTAAAAGAAACGGTAGCTTCACTGAAAAAATAACAAATAAAAACGTATATTACATCGGGAATTATTAGAAAGTGGATTCAATGCACTGAAGTGATTACATAAACTTCACTTTAAAGCAAAAGTAAAAACATAATTTGAACTTTCTTTCTGTTGATACTTAATTTTTATTTTTTAAATGGAATAAGAAATCTTAACATTAGCCACTAAAGGGGCTTTTGTATCCGTTCCTGCCCCTAAAGCTTGTTGCTTGAGTGTTTATTTACCTGAGAGATATGTCAGCAGTCAGTCAGTGTGTGTTGTGTTAAAACAAACACACTCTGTCTTAATGACCATTACCACCTGAACACACACATGCAGGACAGCTAGTAAAAAAAGGAACGTTGCAAGAGCATTCCTTTCAGCTTACGATATTTTCCGAACTCACCTTCAACCCTCAACGCACGCACGCACGCACGCACGCACACACGCACGCACACACGCACGCACACACACACACACACACACACACACACACACACACACACACACTGTACCCAGCCTGGCACTGTGTTTGGATGAAGGGCACGGTGGTGATAAGGTTTTGAGTAGGGGGCTAAATGTGGACGTTAAAAGTGATAAGAAGTTCCCAACGAGCGACAGAAGACAGACTGACATCACATGAGGCGGACGTTAGTCGATTTTAGACGTTAAGGAAGACTGAGGAGTGAGAAAAATCTGTAAAACAGCATCTAAAGCTTTCAGGAGACGAAATAGTGACATCAATTCTCTAGTAGGAGGGCATCTGGAGATACTGAGAAAACAATAAGCAACGCTTGGAGAGAAAAATTCTATTAAGAGACCCTAAATCGGACAAGGTGAGTGTAACGTTGAGCTCATTTGATGATAGGTTGCTAAAGAGGATAATGTTTGTGAAGAGGCTGGTGATTACTGACCTCTGATTGATGACCTTAAAGAAAAGGAAGGCCGAGCATTGAGGAATTTAACACGATGACTTTGATGAAGCTGAAAATGTCACCTTGAGCGGAAAAGTTAGTCTGTGAGATGAAGCCTGAAGTTTTAGTCAGTTTGTTCACGTGTCAGGCCTTTCTTCATTCAAAATAATGTATGGTTATGATTGAGCTTTCTTTATTAGCACATATGTGGTGAACACGAGATTCAAAGTGTTGCTTTTGGATGATTCTTTGTGGAGAAACAAAAGCTATATAGATCAAAAGATAAGACCAAATATCACGTAGTACAGTATATACAGTATATTTGTATTATATGTCAGATTAAAATGTGTACTTTTAGGAATTGCATGAATAAATGAAAACAGCATAGCAAGTCAAATGCGTTTTTTCCTCAGAGGTGACGACATGGAGGAAGAAGAGACTCCAGCTGCAGAGAGGAGAGAAGTTCTGACCGGGGAGAAGGAGAGGATGGAGGTGGAGGTGCAAACTGAGAAACCAAGCAAGGAGGAGAGAGAGGAGGAAGGAGGAGAGGAGGAGACAGGAGAGTCCTTGCAGGAGACCCTGGTTGCGAAAACGTTTTTTTCCGCAACTACAAGAAGTACGATCGTGGAGGAGACGTTGGAGGAAACTGAGAAAGCTAAAGAAGATGAGGAAGGAGGAGAGGAAGATGAGGCTCAGGCTAAGAAGGTTCTGGGATCCTGGGAAGCAGAGGTGAGTTTGACTTTTAAAACTCAACATAAACAACAAAAGTCCTTATTCAGCTCAATAAATCCTAAAAATAATCAGATTAGAAACCAAAGAAATGAAATTCATGATTCAAAGATCTGTGGGTTCCTACAACTACTTGATTCGTGTGGAAAACATTCCTCTGCTTTGTGTTCATGTGAGAAGACAGCTAATTAATGAGTTACCTTTTAGATCACACTGAGGTGGCTGTGCTCGTATGATGTCTCAGCTTTTTAATGATCGTATTTCAGGATGGTTTGAATTGTGTAAAGGGACAAATTCCAAAAGGCCACACATTGTTTCCAAACTGCAGCTGAATGTTTTTGAGGTTTTGTTCCTGATGAAGTGCAGATGTATTCCTCGACACTGCAGCTCTCATACGGCTTAGAGAGGATTAGTGAAACCATTATTAGCCTCTGATATTGGGGCTTTTAGGAACTGATAAAGGAGGCGAAGGATTAACACTGCATGATTCAGAAAAGGCTCCTTACAGATTTCAACATCTCAGTTTTATAAGAGATAATTCAGTTTGGCAATATTACTAATTATAGGTGCAACAGAGATTATATTTTATGATGGTTTAAAACAGAGAGGCTCCTTCAATCAGAAAGTGGATATTTTTACAGATGAACTGCACAAAATTGTGAAGTCAAATGTGCATGTATGTGCTTTTTAGGTGTCCTCTGATGAAAAGCCTCCTCTTCCTGACCCTGCGTTCAACAGGAGGTGCAGCCTGATCGTCAGTGAAGTAAGTCACTCTCAGATCATTTTGTTATTTATACAAATATCTCTAATAAATTGTAGTTTCATTTATTATAAAAAGAAGAGCTGTGCTTTCACAAAAATCTTTACACACTTAGAGTATTGATACATGTTCATCAGTAATGTGGATATCATGACTAAGTGGGTAAAGACAAATCATACACATTATATGTTATTAGAACACAACACCACTTTACTGTAATGCTGCCTTTAAAACCCCTTGGAAAAACAAAACTTATGCCAAACAACAATATCCAGATTTATGAGAATAGCTAGTCTCGTATCGCAATAAAGATATAATATCGATATAATACCCAAAACAGCAGTACAGTCGAAAATTACTACATTTTTCTTGGAAATGCAGTGAAAATGAAGTATAATGCTGACATAATATAATATGATATCATAAAATATTATAATATAATTAAAATAGAATATATATAATATAATATACTATTATATAACATTACATACTATTATATAATAAAATATGTTATATGATATTATGAAATATTGATATTTTTTCAAGCCCTGGTTTGAAGAAATAACCTGAGATAATCCAACAGTAATATATCCAAAGAATCCCCTCCATGGTGAGCGCAGTGTTGCATCTGTGTGATGGTGACCCAGATATTCTGGTGTGTAATATCTGCTGCAGCTTCACCTCGTGAATCAAAATCTTCTTGAGTGTGAACGTCCTCTGCTGCCTCTGATATTAACCGGGTTGCTATTGGTAACCATCCCTCTAAAGGGGCAATGACTGGCCTTTTTTCAACCCGAGGAGATGTTGAAAAATGTGAAGTATTTCAGAGCAGTGAAATGCTGAATGAGGGTGACGCTGGTGCAGCATGTGGGAGGCGAGAGATTGATTCCCTGTGAGTCAAAGTTGGCAGAATAACTGCAGAATGACTCATCAAGTGAACGCACGTTATAAATCCTTCTTCCTGTCTCTCTGCCTCATTTAAATATACTTAAAATGTCTATTTTTCCATAGTTACTGGCATAATGTAGTAGTTCTTTAAATTATTCATTATTTAAATTAACCTTTTTTATTTATGTGTTTCTGAGTGTTGCTGCGAAGATAAACTTTGAGCAAGAAAATGTAAAGTCGTTGAACAACAGTTCAGAGATCTTGTTGTTACCATGGAGACGCACGCCTCTTTAAAGTTTAGCTTCATGCTGCTGTAATGCCAAGAGACAGCTCATGCAGAGAACATGTAGTGAATTTATTCATTTAAAATAAGGTCCAATTAGTTTTAAATGTCTAAAATCAATCTTTCAACATTATAAATAAAAAGTAGGATTTTTATTTAAAATGTGTCTAATATTATCATTTGAAATAATGTATTGAAGGCCTTTTGCATTCACTTCAATAGGCACAAAACGTTTTATGAATGATTATTTTTGGTAAAACGTTACCTCTCCCAAATAATATATGTTCTATTTTCTTTATTTTGGTTATTGCAATTTACATTTATTAAAGGACATTTATATTCATTTTATGGATGAAGAAAAACAGCACATGAAGCAAACATGTTTAATAGTAGTTATCTAAAAAAGAGGCCTTCATTTGTATTAAAATGCTTTAAAGTAATTTAACAAAAGTTTGTCAACACTCCAAATCGTATAAAGCAGTGTTTCATCTTAAACATAATTTAAATCAAATGAAGACACCTGAACGCAATTTATATTACATGTTCTGTGCATTTGATCTATCTTCCCCCTTATGTGAATGCTCTGGTATTTGTGCATCTTTTAAATGTTTTAGACATAGCAGCCGTTTTTATACGTAATTTATTAATGCTACACACAAAGAGAGAGACTACGACTCTGCAAAACATCCAACGCATCGTCCTCCTGAGGATAGAGTTCAACAGGAGTTCAGCTTGCGCGCACACACACACACACACACACACACACACACACACACACACACACACACACACACACACACACACACACACACACACACACACACACACACACACACACACCCGCACCCACATTTCTCTTGCGTCCTGCAGGTGAAGTATAAGGAGGACTTTGAGAAGATGAGGGGTCAGAGTCTGTTTGTTCCTGGAGCCGAACTCATCCACTCCAAGAACATCAGTGCCGTGATATCTGAGGTACACACACACACACACACACACACACACACACACACACACACACACACACACACACACACACACACACACACACACACACACACACACACACACACACACACACACACACACCTAATGAGGAGTGTATGTGACGTAATGCATTATAAACCTTTAATCAGCCCATTCAAGAAGCAAGAAGCAGCCTAGATCTCCTCACTCTCTAAAATAAACACTCTTTATGTCTAGAAATGGAAGGATAAAATTATGTCGATCCATCACCATGATATTTCTTTCTGAAATGTGTTTCAGTCGAAGTACAAAGAGGAGGGGAAGAAGGAGGCGTCCATGTCTCTGTACTCCATTTTGCCGCAGACCCCTGAGATTCAACACGCCAAAGAGGCCTCACAGCTGCAGAGCGACGTACTGACACTTATAGTTACAGTATTTATCTGAGTTATGTAAAAACACTTTCTACCGTGTGGAGAAAGTGACTGTTTGTGTTTGTGTTCCAGCTGAAGTACAAAGAGAAGATGTCCCCCTCTCTTTACTCTCTGCTGCCAGAAACCACAGAGACTCAGTTTGTCAAGGAGCTGACGGAGATTCTCAGTGAGGTCAGACGGGATGGATGGATTAATGCATGAAAGGATGAATAGATGTGTTCTGAAGATAGGATGAATACGTGATACATCGATTGATGAATAACGCTATGGATACAAAATGTACACATGGGTGGATGGTTGAATCGATAATGTATTCATTGGTGGAAGGATTAATTTATGGTGTCGATGGATGGAGAGTTTTTCATAAAGGGAAGGATGGATGGACAGTTAACATTATTTAAAAAATGAATGAAAGACTGATGGAGGGAAAGATGATGGATGGGTCTATGTTTGATAGATGAATAAAAGTGGATATAAATGGATACCTAGAGGATGAATGAATAAACAGATAGATGGATGAATGGAAAACATCTTGGATGAATTAATGATCCACTTATGATGAAACTCTGTCTGCTCCTCAGAACAAGTACAAGGAGGAAGGGAGGAAGGAGATGAGCAGCAGTTTGTACTCTCAGATGGCAGAAACTTCTGAGATGCAGCTGGCCAAAACCGTACACCAGTTTCAAAGCGAGGTATATCTTTTTTTGGTTGATTTTCAACATATTTCATCAGATAAACCCAGAGTGGGCATTAACACATTAAGATTATTTAATGCTGCAACCGCAGGTTTGGGGCTGCAAATTATTAAATACATAAAGCAAACACAGAAATATGAATTCAAGTTTAAGATTTCCATCTGCAGTCCCTGGGCAGGTACACACATTGCAATCAGCTAAAAACATTACATAATCTCTTTGTTTCCCAAAACAAACTGAGATTTTGAAAACTGTCAACAACATTAAGGTTCCGTCATGAGTATAGTGCTTGAGTGAATGTTATTTTGACACACAGTGATTTGTTTCAGAAAAAGTACAAAGAAGACGGGAAGAGGAGGGCCTCCATCTCTCTCTACTCCCAACTCCCAGAAACTCCAGAAATACAGCACGCTATGGAGATGTCCCAGATGCAGAGTGAGGTACATAGAAACAGACATAGAAGGGAAGCCACAGGAATTCTGGGAAATGTAGTCTTAGTAGTGACACTCAGCACTCATCTCTCTCTCCTGCAGGTGAATTGTCGGCCCAGTCTTTTGGTGAAAGGCGCTCCTTCCTCTCTGTACTCCCAGCTGACCGACACCTCAGAGATCCAGTTCGCACGAGAGATGACGGAAATGCAGAGCGAGGTAAACACTGTCTACAGAGAGAGTTTAGTTTGTTTGGTCACAACCAGGCGAGACTGTGTTTTGATCCAGCAGTTCATAATGTCTCAAACATTCCAGCCATGATCCTGCACAGTTTACACATCTTTAAATCCACACTATCTCATTGCATTCTTTACAAAAATGTATATAGTTTTATTTAGTTGTATTACTTTGGTTTATTATACTGTATTCCAAAGTATTTCTTTATACTGTGCATTCTATAGATACTCTATAAATATATATCATTCTAGTATGGTTATGTGTATATTTTGACTCCTGTACAATGCTTGTGAAACCTTCATTCCCCAATCTGTGATAATCAAACGCAAATCTAACAATATATGTATTTAAAAGTACTTGAAGTGTACATTCAAGTTTGATTGAACAAGTTAGGAAGTAAGATTTTATTTATATTACACCTCCTAAAAATGATGGATTAAATGTATGACAATGAGAGTTCAACTCTTCCCAATACTCCTTACAACGTATTGCAATCAAATCTATATTTTTCCTGATGACAGATATGTTTCTCCTCTCTCAGAGTAAATATAAGGAGGGCAGCAGGATGAGCATCTCTCAGAGTTTCTATTCTCAGCTCCCAGAGACCAAGGAGACGCAGTTTGCTAAGAGTGTTGCAGAGCTGCAAAGTGAGGTAATGAATAATCATTTAATCATCTTTCTTATTTACTGATCCTTGGAGACTATTGATTTTTGTAAAGATTTTAATAGTTTACAGCACATTAAAACAAATGTTTCTTCTTCTGCAGATGCGGTACAAAGAGGCGGGTAAGAAGGGGGTGAACTCGTGTTTGTACTCCCAGCTGGCCGAGACCTTAGAGACGGCTCACGCTAAAGAGGTCTCCGAGCTCCTCAGTGAGGTACAAAGACCACATTAACACCACAGAGACCATTGTATTAATAATAAATATGTATCCACATGTTGAACATAAGCTCACGAAGCTAAAATAATGTCAGCATTTTCAATTATTTTATAGGAAACACTACTTCTGTTATTTGTATTCTCTAAATTGTCTATTCTGTAACTCAGTTCCCTTTCCTTCTTATATTTATACTTTTGCTCTTAATTTGTCTCCATTTTCTTTATTCGTCCAGGTGAAGTATAAAGAGGAGGGGAAGAAGGAGATGAGCATGAACCTGTACTCCTTGCTGCCTCAGACCATCGACACGCAGCACGCTAAAGAGGTTACAAACCTGCAGAGTGAGGTATGCATGCAACCATTTCTGACATTTTATAGATAAATAAATAGAAATACTGTTGTTTCGCTTATATTTTGATATTTCCTTGGATAGGCCAGAAGATATAGCCGTTAAATAATTGTAGTGCAGCAAGTACAACATTTCCCTGTACAATGAAATAGGAAGTAGCATAAACTGGACAAACTAAAGCACTTTATTAAAGGTACAGGGTTCTTTGGCAGTAGGCTGACACTCAACTCATTTAGTCGTATCTTCCAATAAGTTTGCCCATGTAAAATGTGACGTATATTTTTTAAATCAATGTGACACTGTGTCCTGTTTCTTGCAGGTAAAGTATAAGGAAGGAGTGAAGCAGAAGAATCAGAGCACTTTGTTCCATCAGCTCCCAGAGACCACCGAGACTCAGCTGGCCAAACAGCTGACTGACCTGCAGAGCCAGGTACCAAACACCTTTTCAAATGTATTTATTTTTTACCGGAAGCAGGAAAGGAAGAGAAAATCCAGTTTTTGTCCCTCAACAGAACGCTGTATCAGTGTGAAATAAAAGGTAGAGGGTATTTTACTGTTCTATAGTTACAGTGAAGAACTCTTTATGTGCTGAGCCTCTTCGTGAAGTACTCTTCACTCTCATCCAAAGCTTTCATGGAAAATCCACTAAAACATGTCAGATTTTTAAAGGCAGAGGCTCCTGCAGTTATTTATATGATAGCATAATTGTAATAACTTATTCTGCACTGTGACGGAAGAATATCACACCTTCTAGTGATGTTATTCGCTTTCTGTTGGATTGTGAAACATGAATTCAATTAAAAAAGAATAGAAAAGGACTTCCTGCAGAGAGCTTTGATGCAAACATGCAACAGAGAGGCTGATTGTGCAGGAGTGATTTAGAAATGCAGCTGTAATTAGCTGTAATATTTAATAACCAAAAGGGGTTTTGATGTGTGCAGGCAAAGTATAAGGAAGCAGGAAAGAAGGAGGTGAACAGCTGCCTGTACTCTCTGCTGCCTGAAACTCTGGAGACTCAGCACGCTAAAGAGAGCACTCAGCTCCTCAGTGAGGTGGGTTCAATGCTCTACACAAACACGGGGAATTAAATAGTTTCATGAAGATTATTCACTTTTTTCTCGATTTCCATTTCTCCAGATTAAGTACAGGGAGAGTGGGAAGAAGGAGGCGTCCAGCTCCCTCTACTCCTCTCTGCCCGACACGTCAGAGACGAGCTTCGCCAGAGAGATGAGTGACATGCAGAGCGAGGTAAGAGGCATGCAAGAAACACTGATCATGTGACTCTTTCATTCCTGACAGTGTCCTCTAATGCAGGGTGCCTATTTTAACAAACTATCTTTTAAAGAAGGAGACGAGATGAGACACTGTATCGTGCGTTATGTATGAATTCGGGAGATGACTCTGAATTATAATCCTCCAAAATGTATCTTGGTATTAATGTAGTAATGCAGTATCAGTGTCATCGGATATGACACATTTTTTATAAAAATAAAACTAGATAAATTGCCGAAAGTAGTATTTTTCATAAATTTAAACAGGGACGATAAAGCAAATAGGTCCATTGTATGTGAAAAAACAGGGAAATGTTCTGAGAAAGAAACTAGGATTATAGGGATCATTTCACTTGAACAATCTCACCAAGAAATGACACGTTAATATTATGTATAATTAAAGCCAATGTCAATATCTGTTTAAAATAACATCTGTGGCAGGTTGTTGTTCTATTTCGCTATTGGGTAATCCCCCTGCGCACCCGCGCAGCACTGAAACACTTGTAGTCCACGCCCACCCGCAAGGTGGGCCCCGCCCTCGGGCCTCCTTCCGGTATAAATAGGAAGGAGGCCCGGCAATCTGCTCCCTCTTTTCTTCAGCAAACCACGGCAATTACTGAAGCACAGAAACATTAAACATCATGAGCAACAACTGCGTCCGAAATTGTCCCTCGCGTGGCTCAGGATATATCATGAGCTATGACCAGCACGCAATGTGCGAATCCTGCCTGGGGCCAGAGCACGTGGACGCGGCTCTCAGCCAGCAGGTCGCTTGCTCACATTGTGCCCGTCTCCCATCAGCCGACAGGAAGCGAAGAGCGGACGCTCTCGCTGCTGCGGCCGACGAGGACGATTGGCCCGTCCAGGAGCACGTGGACGGCAGCATGTCCCTGGAGCCGCTATGTCTTGCGCTCCAATCCGAGCTGCTGGAACTCCTGTTGAAAGAGGATATTTCCAGGGTTCCTCCAAGGGAGGAAAATCAGGGGTTTTCACTCCCGTTATTTTTCTAAATCCCGAAAAAGACTGGGGGAATGAGACATCCTCGATCTGTCAGTATTCCACATGCTGACGATCAAACAGGTGCTGGAATGTGTTCACCAGGACGACTGGTTCACTTCCACCTGAAGGATGCATACTTCCACGTACCCATCATCCCGAAACAAAGGAAATTCCTGCGTTTTCTCATTTCAGGGAATATCAGACCAGACAATCGTCTGCCGTCCGGATATTTCCTGGCTCCTCGCATTTTTGTGTAGAGAAGGCTGGAGCCACTACACAGAGGAGGGATGAGAGTGTGGTTTTCTCTGGACGACCTGCTATTTGCTGGCTCGCTCCAGGGAGGAAGTCGCTTTACAGACGGTACATCTCGTATCGCATCTGTCAAAGCCTGGGTTTCATAATAAATTGGAAGAAGAGTAAGTAAGTAAGTAAAGTTTATTTATATAGCACTTTTCACAGAAAGGATTCACAAAGTGCTCACAGTGAAATCACGATAAAAAGGAGAATCATGTGTTTAAAACAAGGAACACCACTGCTACATATACACATCAAAACACAACATCAAAACATAAAACAATTAATGTTCTATATATGATATATCTTTATATATATATATGTTCTTTGTCTAAACACAAGGTTTTCAGCTGCTTTTTAAAAGGCTCCACAGAGTTTAAAGTGCCAAGCAAAGTGGCACGCGCGTTCCACAGTCTGGGGGCACTGCTTGAAAAGCTCGATCGCTCTGGTCTTTAAAGTGCGTGTGCGGAATGACCAGCAGACATTGGTCAGAGGATCTAAGAGAACGTGGCAGGCATTTATAAAGTTTCAGCAGCTCAGAACTATAGGGCAGGGTTGATTTATTTAGAGCTCTAAAAGGGGAGGACTATTATTTTAAAATGTATCCTGACCATTGACTAGAGGAGCAGTTGTAGTCTGCTAAAACTGGACTTTATTACAAAGTGTAGCGTATCATCACTGCATAACAGCACTTTGTCCGGAATCTCGACCATTTCTTGCCTCGCTATGCGTTCACAATAGAGAAAAAAAAATGTCAGGGTCTACGCTCCATTTTAAACTTTTGGTACTTTAACCACATCAAGTTATGAGCGTATTTTTAATATTCCCTTACCTGTATGCTGCCTA
>NW_011369947.1:20427032-20436201 GCF_000735185.1 Notothenia coriiceps | reverse complement strand
CGTGTCGTCGTAGTCGTTGTGTGTGTGTGTGTGTGTGTGTGTGTGTGTGTGTGTGTGTGTGTGTGTGTGTGTGTGTGTGTGTGTGTGTGTGTGTGTGTGTGTGTGTGTGTGTGTGTGTGTGTGTGTGTGTGTGTGTGTGTGTGTGTGTGTGTGTGTGTGTTCAGGAAAACATTACGGCTGCATAGTGCGGAAGAAGGTCGTGCTTCTGGAGGAGCTAAAGAGAGACACTCCTGAGTTTGGTGGGTTTGGCAGCCTGGTGTTCTGTGTCTGCTTGCTGTTTGCTTTAGGTTTGGTTTTTAGTAGATCCTTAAAGGTGCAATGTGTAATGCACGTTACAGTCACAAGTTATACAAACATAGATCAAAAAGGGAACTACTTACTTACAGCATGGCAAGAATAATAGGCCAAATTTGATAAAACTATATTTTAATCATGTAGTGCTTGCCTTTAATTAACTTTAGCAATCTGCGTGTTTACTGTACTTCTTAATGGGGGGTTATACAGGGAATGTTTACTGAACTAAATTCAAATGAGCAGAAACAAGAAAATATCTGCAGTCCTGGGTCAAACCTGCATAACATTAGCAACACAAAGTTTACTAATCGTGTGGGCAGTCAAAGCCCGGGGTTAGCACTGGCTGAATTTGAGTTGCTACAGCCTCGCACTGGAGAAGGTTTTCTGGAGTTACCTCAAGCCGTCCTTCTGGAAAGGTTTTCTCCTTGCTGCGGGAAGATGAAACAAAACTGTAAAAATTGTTCTCGTTCCTGTCGCTGAGGGCAACAGCCACTCACTGTCCGTTAGCATGCTGTTTTCAGTTGATGCACAATACTTTTTCATAGTTTAAATGCTCTATCTAAAATTCTGGTTTTATCTTACACATTGCATTGTTAACTTCTGTGATCTTTATTATCTAGATTTCATTGTGGATTGAGGATTTGCTACCATCATTTAGGCTAAAAAAACTGAGATTATTTTGGGGGTTTTGTCCAGTTGGTTAGACACAACAGAACATCTGAAGAATACAATTAATCACCTTGGGTTGTAACTGTGTTTTGGATGTGACAGATTATTAATTTACTTTAATTTACTTTACTTATAAACCTCTCTGAATATGGTGTGTGTGTGTGTGTGTGTGTGTGTGTGTGTGTGTGTGTGTGTGTGATACAGGCTGGCGGTTCGGTGCTGTGTACGGAAAGTCTGGAGTGTTTCCCAGCGACTACGTCCGTCCTGTAGCGGCTCCGGACTTCCTGGTTCTCCCCGCTGAGCGCGTCGAGCCTCGGGACCGACAGGGGCGGGTCGCTGCGTCTGCTGCTATCGCCGTGGCGATGGGCTCAGCAGTGGCTGCCCATGAGCTCGACCTCTCCACTGAGGTGCAGACCAGGAAGTTGTTTTACTCACATTACAGGAATATTCTTCTAAATCATGCCACACCAAGAAAATATGGGTGTGATAACAGTGTAAGGTAGAGAATACCAATTGATTAATTTAACATAACGTATAACATTTAACGTGATTGCCCATTTAAGAGTTAATAAGTATGAATTACAGGTTTGGAGTGGGAATAAGTCTCAGATTTCAGCATGAACAAAACCCCTATATAGTATATTGATTGCGATGCCAGCTGATGTTTGGACAGTATATGTTGAAATGCTTTGTTAAGCAGAAATGGAGATATTTTCTATATAATGACATGCTTAGTGTTCCTTTAAACGCTATTGCTTAGCTTCATATTTGTGTGTGTGTGTGTGTGTGTGTGTGTGTGTGTGTGTGTGTGTGTGTGTGTGTGTGTGTGTGTGTGTGTGTGTGTGTGTGCATCAGGTAGTAAATGAGATGTATGGGGACGGTCTGAGCGCGGAGCTGGACGATCTGCCTCTGCACGGCGGCCAGTACCAGATGGCTGAGTTTGCCAAGAAGTACTTCAGAGAGGCGCAGAGGAACAAGAGGTCAGACACACACTGTAGCGGCTGTTTTTTCTCAAAACAAAAACTCAAAATGAAACTGCCGCCGAGGCACCGGGTATCTTACACAGTTATAAAGTCCATTTTCCTGTCGAGAATTTCAGTTTTTCAGTTTATTTTCTTACACAATACAAAGAACAATGGCTTCTACCTTGTCTCCTGCCTTGGTAATAAAAGATTATTTGTTTTCCATCAGTCCATCCATCTTCCAGCTGTCTAACAATAAATACCCACATTACCCAGTGCCTGATGCTGTTAAATAACTAGATGTTAACTACTCAAATTAATGAAATAATGGGACTGGATTAAGATGTGATTCATGAACTTTTAACCGACATGAAAACACATACAGTTCATAACTCCTGACTATATTTTGCACACAGTGAACAGAAAGCCAAAAAGGGGAAGGAGGGCAGGGATCCTCATGACATGGTCAAATTCTCCAAGGTAAAGCAGCTGAGTTTGCTTCAAAGCACAATCATTCAAAAATATGATTGTCTTCTCTCATATTCTATATTTTCAACAATATTGTGTTGTTTTGTTCCTTGCTTTGTGTTTGTCTCTGCAGTCTCCAATCCAGGAGTCTCTGATTGACTTCTCCGACAGTGGGATGAACAGAGTGGCTGTGGACATCTTCATAGGTGAGAGGACACATCAATTATGTATATAGGAAGTAGATATTAATAGGTTGCTGTCATAGAGGAAAATGAAAGGTCTTCAGATCCAATTGAAACGGACAGAGGGACAAGAACAAATAAATACAACATTACTTCTGTTTCCTAAAATATTTAATTTCCATGTTGATTGTTTTCCAGCTATAATGAAGTTCATGGGAGACTTCCCCCTGAAGGGTCAGACTGAACAGGACCTGGTCACCTCCGTACTGAAGGTACACACACCAAAACACACACACAAACACACACACACACACACACACTAACACACACAATGACGTTGAATGGCTTAGAAAATATTAACGAAATAAATACTTACATGTGATGCGTTTAAGTGAAATTAAAGATCAACATAATTGTCTGCATGAATGTGCTCATATATCCAGTTAAGTGCTGACCATGGCCTGATAAAGGATGAGTCTTACTGCCAGGTGCTCAAGCAAGTGACCGCCAACACCAGCTCCAAACCGTAAGACTTTTTCTTCATTTTACATCACCTGCGGCCTGATGGTTTTGATCACAGTAGTTCTTCAACTTGTAGTGGTGCGTATATGTTGTGCAGGGACAGTTGTCAGAGAGGATGGCGGCTGCTGTACATCCTGACAGCTTTCTATCGCTGCTCTGACGTCATGAAGCCGTTTATGTTGAAGTTCCTTCAGGACGCCTGTGAGAGCCCAGGGATGCAGTATCAAGGTAGATAATCCACTAATACATAAAAAAAAAAAATCATAAATCCATCACTACCGTTGTGAAAGTATATCCTTGGTTATCCATCAATCTGTTACCTTTTTTTGACCCAGGCATTGCCAAGGCATGTGAGCAGAATCTGAGGAGGACCTTTCAATATGGCGGACGTATACAGTATCCCAACAGCATGGAACTCAAAGCTATGCTGGTTAGTCTCTAACTCAGCTATGCAGTCTTCTTACTGTACTTCATTTATATGTGGCTTGAAACAAGTTAAAAGGGTACCAAACTCAAGTGTTGTTCTCCTCTCTGATTGGTTGTTTGTGTGCAGGCTGGGCGGAGCTCCAAGAGACAGCTGTTCCTGCTGCCGGGCGGGATAGAAAGACACGTGAAAATCAAGACGTGTTCTGTGAGTGGCATACACACACACACACACACACACACACACACACACACACACACACACACACACACACACACACACACACACACACACACACTGACTCTGAGCTAAGTAAATTGTGAATCGACTTTTATCAGGCTTTTCCTCCCATGCACTTTCTCTCAGTGAGATATTGACACATATAAAGTGTGTGTTTGGTGCAGGTGAAGTACAGAGAGGAGGCGGGGAAGTCGAGCAGTCTGTTCTCCACCCTCCCTCACACTATGCAGACACAGCTGGCCAAAGAGCAGACGCAGCTGCAGAGTCAGGTGAAAACACTTTGAGCGTCTGAAACTCTCCCTGTGTGCAGTCTGAAACGTCCACATGCTAAATGTATTCTATCCCTTTGGGATGCAGGTGAAATATAAAGAGGGACACAAGAAGGACGCGTCCTCCTCTCTTTACCACCTCCTCCCTGAGACCGCTGAGATGCATCTGGCCAAACACCAGTCAGAGATCCAGAGCCAGGTGCTGTCAACGCTGAAATAATAATTGAAAAATAACAATACGTGACATTAATATAACGCTTTTCACAGTGCTCAATTTAAATCAATCTTTTGTCTTTTTGCCTCCAGACGAAGTACAAGAAGGACCAAGAGGATCTTTCTGAAACGTTGTTCTCTTTGATGCCGGAGACTCTGGAGACTCAGTTTGTGAAAGAGATGTCTGAGACACACAGCGAGGTGAGATGCATATTATAGTAGTTTATTGGTCTTAAAGAAGCTTGCTTTTATGCAATATATAACAGGATGTAATGTTGCTTCTGTTGGTGTGAATGGTCTTTTTAAAGAAGTAATGTTATGACAGTGACATTAACTGTGTTGTTCTGAATGTTTAAAATGAGACACTCATTTCTGAGTAGAAATATCAACAATTCTTCCATATGTCCCATATTTACATCATAGACTAACATGTGTCCTCTACGTGGGGTCAACCAGGGCATGGAGCTGAAATCCTATTGGTTGACAGCTGATGATGTCACAGAATGGTTGCTAATCAACCGCCAATAGCATGCACGTCTGATAACGCTGGTTAAAAGCAGATAAACGTTTAAGAGAAGTCAGGAAAATAAAACGATTTTGGAGTAGGAGGACTGTCGTGGGTTTAATACTTTAGATTGTAGTCAAAGTGTTGTATGTGTGTGTGCATGTGTGTGTGTGTCAGGTGAAGTATAAGCAGGCTGGGAAGCAGCAGACAGCGTCCTCTCTTTACTCCAAACTTCCAGAAACTCTGGAGACGAAACACGCCAAGGAAGCGACTGAACTGCAGAGTGAGGTGAGTGTCTCTTTACCTTTACTGTATATTCTGTTTTCTGTCTGACCTTAAAAATGCTATGTTGACAAAACGTACACTTCCCCCTAAATGTATGATTCTCTTTTACTGTGGTGAATGTCCTCTTGTTTTCTCACTTTTTTTAAATATTTTTCCGACAGAAAAAGTACAAAGATGAGGGGAGGAAGGACATGACGTCGTCTCTTTACTCTCAGCTTCCTGATACATCAGAGACTCAGTTTGCACGAGAGATGAGCGAGATTCAGAGTGAGGTACAGCAAACACACTTTTCTTTTTGTTAAAATCACATAAAAAACAACATTTTCAGAATAAAACAATATGTCCAGCTCAGGAAAAAGAGCTCAAAGGGCCTCCTTTTAGAGTTCTCTATATGATGGAGATATTACCCTCATTACAATCATCTGGAGGTTTTTGTAGAACAATATATAGTTTGAATAAGACATGCACGTACTGCAACACAACTATGATAATACAAGAAATAAAGTATCTTTCTGAATATGTGTTTATACGTCTGTAGAACAAGTACAAGGAGAGTGGGAGGAGGAGCCAGTCTGTCAGTATGTACTCTCAGCTGGCAGACACCAACGAGATCCAGTTTGCAAAATCTGTTTCTGAAATACAAAGTGAGGTACGGTAATGATTTACTTTAAATGTTGTTTGATTGTATTGATTTGTTCAATGCTCATTTGTTTACCTGCAGTCACAGTGTTTGCCGCATCAGATACAAAAGTTCCCTTTGTTTATTAATTGTGATTTTCGTCTTATTTTCCAGGCTAAATATAAGGAGGCAGGGCGAAAAGAGGCGTGCAGCTCTCTGTACTCGAAGCTGCCGCAGACTCTGGACACGCTGCACGCTAAAGAGGCCTCACAGCTGCAGAGCCAGGTGTGTACATGCAGTATTTGTGTATTACTTTGGCTGTATAATTCTGATCCTCAAAGGCTTGGTGAGAACAACAACTCCCATGATCCAATGCCACTTCACAACACCAATGTGTCTGTGTTTCCCCTCTCTGTGCAGGTGAAGTATAAGCAGGAGAGCAGGAAGGAGGCGACCAGCTCTCTGTACCACCAGCTACCTGAAACCTCAGAGACTCAGCTGGCTAAAGATCTGAAAAACATTCACAGCGAGGTGAGAAAAAGTGACAGATGAGAGGAAAAGTCAAAAAGGTATCCCTGCTGTGTTTCTAAGCTCTGCACTCTCTTCCTCAGGTGAAGTATAAAGAAGAGGGGAGGAAGGAGTTGGGGAAGAACTTGTACTCGCTCCTCCCTGAGACGGCAGACACGTTCTTCGCCAAGCAGATGTCAGAAATACAGAGCCAGGTGAGGACCCTGAACGCATCATACAGGTGCTCTGCAGAGGGAAAGTGTTATTATGATCTTACAGTGTGTTTGCATTACTACTGCAGACAGAAATAACATTAGCGAATGCATTTTATTGAAACAAAATTATCAAGTCCGACCGTTTATTTTGCATAATTGATTATAAGAACTGTAATTATCATTCAGGTAAAGGCAACGTTTTATTCAAGTGTAGTAAAACTATATTGTGCCAATGATATCAAAAAAATCCTAAATCTGAGTATAGTTATGAAATTGAGGATACTAGTGGCATATTGGTTTTGTGATTTCATTTTGGAATAAAATAAAATAAAGATAAAATAAAAATAGAAGTTTTTTTCCAAATGATTGTACTGATTTTGTTTAACGATTAATGTCAGTATTCTTCTTTTAACATAAAGATGTTTTATGTTGTAAATGTTTTACTGAATACCTGAACATCTTCTACGTTCACCTTGCATTTATCTGAACTTAACGGTATAAAAGGGAACAACCAGAATATTGAATGACTTCAATCCAATCTTTTTCTTTTGTCTTTTTGATTGAAGACAAAGTACAAGAAGGACAGAGAGGATCTTTCTGAAACGCTGTTCTCTTTGATGCCGGAGACCCTGGAGACTCAGTTTATCAAAGAGATGTCTGAGACACACAGTGAGGTGAGAAACCTTTACAGTTATTGATGATATTACAAGGATTTCAATTTGTTTTATGGGGAGTCAGCTCACATTTTAGGGCGAAAAGACTTTAAACATACAGTAAATATAAAAATACTAACCAGATCACCAGAAAATAGTCCCTAAAAAACACACTCTTTCCTCCTTGTTTAATCAAAATGATCATGAGAAGCTGGGTCTTTAGAGAAGACTTCTTTCTTTCAGCACATTGTTGTTTTGGTTCTTTTCATGCGTTTTGTTAAACGTCTGAAGGTAAGTCTGCAGGGGGAGCGGTTACGTCAGTGTAATGAAGTGTGTGTGCTGCGTCACACACACTTCATTCATTCACTCTGACATGTTGACACACTGCAGATAAACGGACCGTCCTTCTATTCTGAGCTTCTTATCAGAACCGCATTTAGAACGGCTGATACTTCTCTACATCTCACCCCTCCTCCACACTCTGGGTTTTAATTCTCTGAACAATACAATGTTTTCATTCTGTATGTGCCTCATATGTTCTCCTCAACTCTAACTTCCTTACTGCAGGTCAAGTATAAAGAAGCGGGAAAGAAAGAGGCCAGCAGCGCTCTGTACCACAAACTACCGGAGACTCTGGAGACGCTGCATGCTAAAGAGGCCACTGAGCTGCAGAGTGAGGTACACACACTACCCTGAGGGAGTTTCATGCAAAGAAAGATTGACGTTGATATTCAAACAGCGTGTTAAAAAAGACATTGAGTTTGATTATGTCTTGATTGTGTCTGGTTCAGTTTAAACTCAATTGAAACCCCACTCAAGTGACATTGTTCCCTTCAGAATAAGTACAAAGAGGACTGGAAGAAGTCGATGTGGTGCAGTCATTACGCCCAGCTGCCGCTCACCGCCGAGACGCAGCTCGCCGCCAAGATGACCGAACTGCAGAGCGAGGTACACACACACACCAAACACACACACATTTACAACTTTATAACAGCTGAAAGATTGTAATGTATTTCTCTGTGCGTGTCCAGAGTAAATACAAAGAGGAAGGGATGAGGAGTCTCTCTCAGAGTTTCTACTCTCAGCTGCCAGAAACTCCTGAGACTCAGTTAGCTAAAACCGTCTCTGAGCTGCAGAGCGAGGTGAGGAAACACTCGTACTCATCTTTCTTTATTTGTGTGACTTTATCCTTTGTACATCTCACTGGATTCAATTAAGGTCCAACAGGTACTGTAGTTTAGCATTAATATCCTATAATTACTAGTTAAACCACTGTTTGTATTGTAATAAACAGACCAACACACTAACAAAAGATCTTCAGTGACTCACATGTAATCAGAGGTGGTGTAACAGCGGATGTTTCCTGCAGGCTAAGTATAAGGAGGCGAGCAGGAAGGAGGCGGGCAGCGCTCTGTACCACACACTGCCTGAAACTCTGGACACGCTGCACGCTAAAGAGGCCTCCGAGCTGCAGAGCCAGGTATGATAACACTCACATGCACCGAGGAGAACACTGTAGACAACTTCCTCAAAGCCTCTGTCTCTGACCACGCTGTTTCCTCTCCAGGTGAAGTATAAGGAAGGAGGGAAGAAGGACATGGGCTCCTCTCTGTACTCTGTGCTGCCGCAGACAGAAGAGATGAAGGTCGCTAAAGCTGCCATGGAGCTGCAGAGTGAGGTACTATTCAGATACTTTATTGAAGTAAAAGTACTTATTCCACCCTGTGAAAACAGTCAATATCGAAAGTATCATAAGAAATGTAGTTAAAGTGTATAAATCCTTGCAAAGCAAACAAACAAGCACACAAAAGTGGAGTAAATGTACTTAAATTCCACCACTAATGATTCATGTCCCGTGCCATATTGGAAATGTAGTAATAATAAATGCATTTTTGACTTTTAATTAAACAAGTGTCTTTGGAAAATGAGACTCTAGTTTGATTTGATTGTTTCATTTTGACGAAAATAAAACAAACATCAGGAGTACAGGGCAGTGAAAACATACAGATGTTTTACTTGATGGGCATTATTATATTGTTTTGTGTGTGTGTGTGTGTGTGTGTGTGTGTGTGTGTGTGTGTGTGTGTGTGTGTGTGTGTGTGTGTGTGTAGTGTAGTGTGTAGTGTAGTAGTGTAGTAGTAG
>NW_011369947.1:20422581-20426966 GCF_000735185.1 Notothenia coriiceps | reverse complement strand
TCCCCTTCATGAGTATCCCTCACGAGTCTCCTCACGAGTCTCCACGGTCCCACCCCCCTCATGAGTCTCCCCCCTCATGGGGTCCAATATCATTGATATGCATATTCCTCATTTCACTTTTTCATAAGTCAGAACTTGAAATCATTTTTTGCCATCCACCTCATAAGTCAGAACACTGAACGCATTTGCATCTTCATAAGTCTAGAACTCCATTTCATCTCAGAGTCTAGAACAGAACTCACTTTCATCTTCATGAGTCTAGAACTCATTTGTCACGTATTATGCGAGCCTAGAACAGGAACTCATTTTCATCTTGCATAGCTAGGAACATGAACTCACTTCTCAATCTTCATGAGTCTAGACTCATTTCTATCTTCATGAGCTAGAACATGAACCACTTTCATCTTCATGAGTCTAGAACTCATTTTCATCTTCAGAAGTCAAACATGACTCATTTTCATCTCAATGAGTCTAGAACTGAACTCACTTCACTTCATGAGTCTAGAACCATTTCATCTTCATGAGTCTAGAACATGAACTCATTCATGCATAAGTCTAGAACTCAATTTTCATCTTCATGAGTCTAGAACAGTGAAATCCATTTTCATCTTCATAAGTCTAGAAACATGAACTCAATTTTCATCTTCAAAGTCTAGAACTCAATTTCCACTTCGTAGTCTGAATCATGAACTCACTTCATCTCCCATGAGTCTAGAACCATCTTTTCACTCATCGAAGTCTAGAACATGACATTTCATCTTCATGAAGTCAGAACATGAAATCATTTTCATCTCATAAGTCTAAGAACATGACTTCATTTTCATCTTCATAAGCAGCCATTTCATCTCGTGAGTCTAACTATCTCACTTCATCTTACAATGAAGTCTACTCATTTCATCTACATGAGTCTAGAAATACTCCAACTTCATTCTATCATGAGTAGAAAGCGCTGTGCTGTCAGCAGAGTGTTATGATAGCTGATATCTTCACTGACCCCCCCTCAAAGATCTTGATTCGAGTTGGCAGCGTCTGAACGGCCTCCCGCTCTTTCCACTCGTCTTTGGCAGATTTCACTCTGATTTCTTTCCCCTTCTTCCCGTAAGCGGCGTCGTTCTCTCGGGGCTCCGGTTTCCTCTGCAGCTGAATCGGATGAACAAAC
Organism: Notothenia coriiceps; assembly: GCF_000735185.1. Taxonomy (NCBI): domain Eukaryota; kingdom Metazoa; phylum Chordata; class Actinopteri; order Perciformes; family Nototheniidae; genus Notothenia; species Notothenia coriiceps. The sequence goes on along the minus strand of NW_011369947.1, from coordinate 20,425,807 downwards.
ATTTTGTTAACATCCATTTTAAAGCGGACACCGTATCGACGGCGTAACGCGATGCTGACAATATTGAATGTCAAACATGGCGCTACACGAAATGTTTGGCAAACATGGATAATGCTGAAGGGGGAAACTCTACAGGAAACCTCCAATGAAACTACCTCATTCATGTACTCTCTGAAAAACGATGATTTTAGGGTCAATATTGCAGATTATATTCAAGTCGATTATTGTATAAAAGAAACAAGAAAATTGTTAAAAATGTGTATCTCAGGTCCTAAAGGCCATGCTGATGTGTTACATGTCCAAAGATATTCTGCATTTTGGTTTGTTATGAATATAAGTAATAATTGCATCTCGAAAATTCAATAGCAATACATTGGAAAGTAACACTAATTACACAATGAGGGTTTTGGATGTAATATGTTTGTGTTTTTCAAAAAAGTACCTGGTTTAATTGCATTGTATATCTGAATGTTAACAACCTATCTAATGCAACACATTGCCGTAATGAATTAAAGCTCTTATCTGCAGCTTTCGCCAAAATACCTAAGAGTTTGACAAATGTTGGGTAAAAAGCATTCTCCATTTCAAATCCCTGAGAGGTCTGAAAGAAGACTTGAATGCAAAATGGACCAGTGTGAAATAAAAAGGTATTTAGGATATCTCCTCACCTGCTCCACGGTTTGCCTCCACATGAGCAGCGACGACACCAACTTCCCTGCCCCTGGTTGACCAATGGCTGCCTTGCTATAGATAACAGAGCCTCCTTTCTGTTTGGATCTCAGTAGAGCCAAGGCGGCGCTTGTGTTCAAATCCAAAGGGTTTGGGTTGTGGCTGCTGACGCCCCACGAGGCGTAAACGGAGGAAAACGGGGCGTCGCTGTGCGAGTAGTTCGGCTTTGTGTGGTTCAGGAAACACCAGCTGACCCCCGTCGTCGTGCGAAGACTCGGAAATGATCTTGAATGCTCGGAGATCAAAACATCTTGATTGGTAACGAGTTTCGCCACCAATTCCACTCGCTTCTCAACGCCAATTTCTTTCCCGTATGGAGGCGAGCTGCTTTCCATGGTGGATTCGAGGCGTGTGATAGCCTGAGGTGTTGACGCTCGCCCCTTCTCTTCGCTCAGGTAACATTTCCCTAGCTCCACGGCGCTCAGTTCCTCCACGATCTGCCCGAACATCCGCTCCTCTTTCACCCGTTTCTGCTGCTTCACCTCCATGAAAAGATCCAGGCTGCTGGCGGGCGAAAGCATCCGTTTGTTGGCGCCACCACTGGAGGCGTTGGTGATGGAAATGGTTCTGGACGTCAGAGAAAGAGGAATGCCCGTTTTCAGTTTAGCCGACGACAAATCGAGAGCTTCCGTCGACGTCTGTCTGGAAACGCCAGAGATCTGAGTCTGAGAGGCGGCGCTTTCGTACTGATTGTCGAAAATCTGTGATACTGACGTGTACGTGATGCTGCCGTACGATGGCACGTGAGTTTGTAATCTCACGGGAACTAAGAGGCTCGGATGGGACAGCTGGGGAAACGTGTTCCCGGTGGAGAATATTGGCAAAGTGTTGCTGAGGTGAAACCCTTGCTGCCCCACCTCAGTTTCCATATTCAACGATTCCTGCCTCACCAAGTCCCCCCTCGTTCTCTCCCTCAAATCCACGTGTCTGAGTTTAGAAGTTTGCGTAAGGCTACCGTAATCGAACGATATGCTACGAGCCTCTGGTAGTTCCTTGCGTAAGTTACAAGGCGCTTGTTCTGAAGACGATCGCCTCATTTCGTGTTGTTGTCTCTGGTTGAGTAGCGATAAGTTATGAACGCTTCCCGGCACCGCCAGAAGCTCCAACGGTTTTCCAAACTCATCTTGTCGGGCGGGCGACTTCAAAACCTCCTCCCTGTCGAAGGAAAACGTGGAGCAATAAGATAAGTTGCTGTCTTGGCTTGGACTTCGGGAGAGACTTGTACACGCCGACTCAAAACTAGATTCCCCGGAGGAGTGCTCGATGTCGGCCAAGCGGAGCCTCTTCTTCTTCGGGGGGAGTTTCTCCGGAGGGAATTGTGCTAAGGTCTCACTCCTCTGAGGCCACTGAAACTCCTCCTTCTCCGGCTCTTTCACCTTCACCTCGGGAGCTTTCTCTGGACTGTCGGGCTCCACCGTCACCCTGATTTCTGGGACTTGTATGCTGGGTTGCCGCACCAATTTGGGGATTTGAAAGGACTGATCACTCCTCTCCAACGACTCACTCGACTCCATCGCTTGAAAGGAAGCCCCTTCCTGTCTCAGCGCGTGATACTGTTCAGAGTGAGGCCTGTTTATGGAGTTTGTGTGCTGGATAACAGATATTACATTCCCTAAAGTTTTACGACCAGACATTTCCGGACTCACTGATATGTCAAACTGCGGATGTCCTAACGCCATAATGCCAGCCACGGCTTGTTTGACATCGTAGTCTTTGCTTGAGTCAAACATCTCCTCACATTCATCCCGTCCCTCGTATTGTCCCGACAGATCTTCCTCTTCCCGTTTCTCTTTCCGACGTTTCCGCGTTGCCAGCTCCATGGCGTGTCTCTGATGGCTCGTACCAGAGGGGCAGCTTTCCATTTCCAATCCTGAGATCATTGACACACCGCTCTCCATCATCTTTCCTCCGTCTACATCTACGTGGCTTTCATTTGCCGAGTGCTCGAAGGCAGCTTGTCTCCGGAGTCTCCTCATACCGCCGATACTCGCTCTCTCGTCAAACGAATGGCTTCCTCTGAGTGCGGGAGGCATATTCAGACACACATCGGAAGACGTTGGCATCGAGTTGCTTCTGATCAGAAACGCATCAGACTGAAGTTCCTGAACATCCTCCCTCAGCAACGACTTTGTGTTTATTTTAATCGACTCGACCGCGTCTTTTTCCTGGGTGAAAACGCGGGACACGCCTCTTTCCGAGCGTCTTTCCGCCGCCTCGGCAAAAGCGGCGGCCGTCTGCTTTGGGCTCGGTTTGTAGCATTTCCCGAACATTATTTCCTGATAGGATTTGGCGTTGGTGTTCGGAGGCCCGGTTTGGTGCTCTGTGCTTTCTGAACGAGAGAAATATCCCGAATCCGTGCTGCCTTTACTGGATTGACTCGGCAGCGACAGGTTGTTCTCCGAGTCGCTGCTTCTTTTCTCAGAAAGCCTCAGAGCCAGCCTTTGTTTGATGGCGCTGGATTGAATCGAACGACTTGTCTCGGCATTGGTTTCTTGTG
>NW_011369947.1:20410081-20417581 GCF_000735185.1 Notothenia coriiceps | reverse complement strand
AACCTTTACACTGTATACAGGTGCTGCCAAAAACCCATGATGTTTTACTGGGAATCCTTTTATATTATAAGGATTGTATCTAGAACATTCACAGGGGACCTAAACAGAACCTTTTTAAAAGGGTTTCACCCATTATCACCCTCTCTTCTGAGAATTCTCGAAGAACCACATTGCAGTGTACTTTAGAGCCCAAAATGATTGAATCCCATTAATTACATATTGTGGTTAGGGAAGTCCGAGCAACCTAAAATTGGTTCTACTTTAACATATCAGCTATTTTCTATGGAAACCATATCCAGTGGCTTTAGTCTTTGATATAGGCTACTTTAAGGACCAGGTTGATGAGGCTACCCAGAACATTCTTGGATCACATTCATTATGGGGGTGTGGCCAGGAATGTTATTAACACCCATGCTGTCATCAATCATTCAAGAACTCTTTCTACCAAAAATGGTTACTTGGAAGAAAAAGGTTCTTAATTGAACCCTTATTCCTACAAGGGAACTCTTTCTTGATGTTCTCATCAGAAGCAAATGGTTGTAGGTAGAACTTAAACCCTTTTGAAAGCCTTATTTCTTATATTTTACTAGTCACCATGATTTAAAATGGTTATTGAATAACTGAAGCATTTATCTTTGCTGTCCGGTTTCTAAGTCCAGGTTGATCCCGGACAGCAGCTCTCCTCCACAGGAGCGGTTCAGCAGCTCCTTCAGGGCTTCATTTACGTCGTTGTTGAAGACGTTGGAGAAGCTGCGGTTGGGGTATCCTCCACCACCTCCATCCATGGGAAATGAACCCATCACCTCCTGCACCCACTTCAGTTCATTGCTGAGCTCTTGACGCAGCGATTCGAAGTGGTTCTGTCTCTCCTGGTAGCGGTTGCTGATTCCGTCGAGGCTGGAGCTGAAGGCCTGCATGTCGTCCTGCAGGCTCCTCTTATAGGCCTCAACTTTACGGAACTCGTAGCGGATTTGCGAGAGCTCATGGCGCACATCTTCACTCTCCTCCTTATACCAGGTCTCCTTCTCATTATATATGGAGACCATGGCATCGATGTCTTCCTGCAGGGAGTCATGGGCTGCTGCCAGGCTGACAAATGAGCTCTCCATCTGGTCAATGTCCTCCACCACCTGGGCAAAGCGCTCAAAGTTTACATAGGTGTTGTTGGGTGGCATGCTGGAGTGGGACTTGATAGTGTACTCCCGCAGGCGCTTTGTCTTCAGCTGGCGCCGCTCCCGTTTCTTTGGCTCCTTGGCTTTATTCTCCTCCTTGTGCTCATTGGACTTTAGGGATAAAGAAAGGAGAGTTAGGATCTGTGTCCAAAAGAGGGAGGACCAGGCACAAATACATGCAATGCAGAGTCAGAAATGTGAATATTCTACACATATTCTACGATTGATGAAAATACAATGGAAAATAAGCTGGACATACTATGGGCTGACAAATCAATGATTTAACCTCCTAACCCTAACCAATGTGTAAACTGCAGAGGGCCAAAAGAAAAGTGCAATATTTAGAGCCAAATTGCAACGTTTCTGGTCAAATAATGATCGAGGGACAGATTCAAATTCAAAAACTTCGAATTAATCTGTTTTTAAAATATCCCTTTTTCAAGCAAAGAAGGAAAACATATAGCAGTTGATTAAACCTTCTACAGGCAGTTTAGATCTAGAAATAAATGTTAAATAAAATATATAATAAATAAAATGTTGATTTAATCTCAAATTCAGGCTCCAATACCTGTAATATAAGTTGCAGACAAAGATAAAAAATAAAATATAGAGAGTTCGTTTTCTTTACCTTGATCCATGGATGATTAAGAGCTTCTTGAATTGTTAATCTTTTCCTGTAAGAGAACATTTGAGTGAAAGTCCAAAAAATGATGATCGTACATATAATCACTGAGTGGCTATTCAATTCAATTCAATCCAATAAACTAATTCATATTATATTTTCTTAATTCAGGGCGATTTGACATTTACACTGGTCCCCAACATCCACCTCCTCAACATGTAGCACTACATCTGACCTAAGAGTCTTCCTTCTGAATCAATTATAAAGCAAGACAGAGATTGACTTTCTTGTTGACGCACAACCTTGTCATAAGGACAATGTCATTTTATTTGTACCTCTTATCCTTCTCCAACAACTGGCTGATGAATTTCTTGGCCGGCTCACTGGTGTGACAGAAGAACTCCTCATCAAACTCATAATTGATGGCTGAAATGTTCCTCAGAGTGTCCTGTTTGGTCTCTCCCAGGAAAGGTGAAGCACCACTCAGCCTGGAGCAAAACAAAAGAGCAGAGAGAGAAGTTCATCACCCAGTTTGACGGTAGCTGCAGTAGAAGTGACAATATGGTGCTTGTGGTTCACTTGCAGGATATAGGTAATGACCCCAATGCTCCACATGTCGGCTTCTAATCCCAGTGGCTCATAGTTGACAATCTCCGGTGCTTGAAAGGCAAATAGATGAGAGGAAGAATGCAGTTTTACTGTATGTCATTTTTTGACTGTCCGGTGAGTGATGCTTGATGGCATTTCTGTTGTTTCTTGGTTGAGTTTGTTTAAAAACATTGTCTTACCTACAAACTCAGGTGTTCCAAATATGTTTTTGAACTCAACCCCGGCTTCAATCTTGTGGGCGAGACCAAAATCTATGAGTTTTATTCTTGGTAACGGCACATTCTTGTCCAGCAGCATAATGTTTTCTGGCTGCAGGTATGAGAGAGAAAGGCATTTATTTGACATAATACACATTTTTTCATCCTCATCAAAAATCAGGAAAAAATAGACACGCAGGAAATAGCTACGTTTGTATGCAAATGTAGCAATTTATACTTTCTACATTAAACAGACCTTATTGCTCCACCTAGTGGAACAAATATGTGTCCTGTAATTTACTAAAGTGACAAGGTCATCGTCCTCGTTAGACCTCCACTTGGACAGCAGCAGTAAAAACATCCAAACATTTTCGCTCCTCTTTACAGAAAAATAAACTCAAGGGAGTCAAGATGGACCCAAAAAAACATTTGCTGGAGTTTGAAGTTATATTTTTACCTGGGAAACAGGAGATAATGATCTTACAAAGGTCGATTTAGTGTCTGTTCTGGAGCTTTTGATCATTTCTCATTTGAGTCTTCGTCAAGTCAAGTTTAGATTCATCTATCTTAATTCTGACAAGTGAAACAAAATGTGAAGGAAAAGGTGCCCAAAACCATTCAATGCAGCATTGTATTGATTTAATGTGGAATAGTATGTACAAATCATATTAGTAATAATATTTAAAATACTCTTTTTGTTTTTGATTAATAAATATATTTGAATACTGGGTTTCTTTTGCACTATATTTTTCATATATATATATATTTTTTAATATTTTTTCTTTAAGTTGCCTTGCACATTGTGAACTTTGCTGTAAAAATGAACCTTCCTTCTTTTGCCGAACAAAATATGCTGAATCATTATGAGCAGTATCCTTTAGTTAGAAAATAAGCTTTTGCCGCTTTGATGAAATGTCACAGCTAAGCTGAATGAGGTCGATTGAGAGTGAATCTGAAACTTGAAAATGTGACCTCTTTTGTGGTATTAAAGCAATATTAAAGTATGTTATATTAAAAGTAATACAAAAAGAAAAATAGTTCTAAAAAAAGTGAGAAAGTGCAATAGTGCAATACGAGTCTATATACAAGTTAATATATCATTCCAATAGCTTGTATAGACTCGTATTGCACTATTCCACTTTCTCACTTTTTTTAGAACTATTTTTCTTTTTGTATTACTTTTAATATAATATACTTTAATATTGCTTTAATATTGTCTGCTTATCTGTATTATTGTGTTGCATTGTTGGAGAAGCCTGTGACATAAGATTTTCAACGACATAATTACTCTGTAGCTATGTTAGTTTGACGATAAAGAACCTCGAACCTCTTCTAGAACGGGAAAACCGTGTAACGTGTCTGGACACACCTTAAGATCAAAGTGAGCGATTTCCCTTGCATGTAGGTAGTTCACCCCCTCCAGGATCTGCTTGATGAACTGAGTGGCTTCTTCCTCGCTCAAAGACTCCTTCTGTGCCAGGAAGTCAAAGAGCTCTCCTCCAGATACCCTGCCACACACACACACACACACACACACACACACACACACACACACACACACACACACACACACACACACACACACACACACACACACACACACACACACACACACACACACACACACACAGTCCAGTGATTTATTTGGCATATGTAGCCAATAGGTATGTTTGTTGACCCAAGGGTGTCTAATAACATTTCAAATAAAGTTTTGAACCCTGTTCTAAATCACAGCGTGTGGTTGTGTTGACTGACCTACCAGTTTGATATGAGCCAAAGACGCTTTATATATTATGATTAACAGCAACATGCTTTAATAACAGTACTATGAATACATTTGTGACTTCAAATAAACTGATCCCCCTCACTCACAGCTCCAGGATGAGCACCACATCAGTGCGGTTCTCGTAGACGTCGTGCAGCGTGACTATGTTTGGGTGCTGAATCTGCTGCAGGATGTCCACTTCCCGCTCTATCTCCTCCCGCCGCACTCCTCGGGAGCTGGCCATGCTCTGCCGCTTCTTGATAAACTTGGCGGCGAATTCCAGCCCTGTGCTTTTCTCTCTGCATTGCTTTACAATGGCAAACTGCCCACTGAAACACAGAGCAGGCATTACATGGGGTTACGTCTGAAAAACTATGAGTGGCTTGACCAAATTGATTGTCGCCTGGATAATCACAGATATATTTGTTACTGGTCCTTGAAATGTTTGAGGTCATTTAAAAATCATCATTAGTTTATTTGTCCAGCAGATAGCACTGAGCATGTTACATCCCTAACCCTAACCTTGTCCTGTCACTGTTTTGGGGCCATCACCTCATTTGGAAGATGCTTCACATCAATGTACTCTAATCGCTTAAGTCTTCTATGTGGCTTACTGTGACGACCCCTCCACACCGCGTGGGGTGCCGTCTGGATGTGTGTGTGTTTGTGTTTGATTGCAGGTTCCAGCTGCAGCTGTTGATGAGTCACACCTGTGGACGAGCTGCATGAAGCTTGATGAGCTACACCTGGCCGGAAGCCTTCAAGAGGAGCCCAGCCGGTTACGTCTGTCTCACTCCCCCGTCACTCACGCCGGGCCAGCTTCGGGGATCTGTTGCTGGTGCTGCTGGATCATTGTGTGGCATTTAAAATAAACGTCTTCTTTATTTACAAACCTCGTCTCGCCTCCCTGCTTTTTGTTACAGCCCGGGAGCCGGGTTGTAACACTTACCTCAATATATATTGCTACAACCATTTTCGTGATTAATCAAGTAATGAAATGGGCTATAACATCACAAAATCTTTTTACAGGCAAATTGATCCTATTCAGGTTCTTCTCCCCATTAAACACACCATCTAGATTCACACAGTTTGTCTGTCTTGAGGTAGGAGGCTAAACTAAAAACGCTTCAATAAATAGCAGTTAAAGAGTCATGGAATACTGATAGGCCCAATGAGGACGGATAACTAATTTGGAAATATATACAAGTTAAAAAGATTGGCCTGATACCTGCACTTCAATGAAACTGAGACTGCCAAGGCACACNAGCTAACAATGACATTATTGTTCTATTAATATAAAGGGAGCTCAGGTACTCTTTAAAACAGCTGCTAGTTATGGGTACTTTTTACTGAAGTACATTTCAAAACCTTTTTACTTTGACTTGAGTAAAGAAGTTTAGTCAGTACTTCTACTTTCACCAGAGTATTTCAAAGCCTCTTTACTTTGACTTGAGTAAAGAAGTTTAGTCAGTACTTCTACTTTCACCAGAGTATTTTTAAACACGAGTATCTGTACTTCTACTTGCATATATCTGTGTACGTCCGGAAACCTCTCAAAGTGAATCCCTCTTCTCTCCGGTTTCACATCTTTAGCCTCTGAGGTCGTCTCCATCGTCTCCGTTTCAGACGCTGTCCTCTTAACGAGGTTACATAAGATTATCTGGTTCAGACCCTCTGAGTTCCCCTTAATTAGGACATCCTCCTCCTCCTCAGGCGCTAAATAACCAAGGTGACTCCACAGAGACGTTCAGGGATGATAGGCTCCCTTTTCTCAGCTTTATTTTAGGCTGTGTTGTGCTCCCGCAGCTCTGCTTTCCGACTGATTTGAACGCCTCTTATGGTTAGAGAGAGGGTGGATAATGAAGGATGGCGAGGGCTGTGTGATTCAACAATAATAATAATAATAATAATAATGAATAAGTTATTACTTCAACAAATTGAATTCATTTGAACTGGCATGTCGAACATTTTAGAGCTATTTTTTTTAATGTATTATTAGTTATATATTTTTCTTCTTGTTTATTCGTTCATATTTACAGTAGATATGATATTTTCTGTATATTTATATTATTGATTATTCTTCATATTTTTTCTTTCTTTATCAATATATATTATAAAATGTTTAATTTGTATAATTTGTTTCTTGCCCATTTGTATTGTCTTTGAAATGTATTTATGTCCTATATGTGCATTGCTTAGAAGCCTGGGACTTCAGATTCCCATCACCACATCTACACTGAAGCTGTGCATAAGATAATAAAGCCTTTGAATCTTTGAATACAAATAACAAAAATAACAAAAAGCTTTTCCAATTTTACCTCAAATACACATTTTCCCGGACGGATTTGAACGCCTCTCGCTGCAGCGCTACAGAGAGGCGGATAATGAAGGATGGCGATCTGTGTTTTCAACAGGGAGGTGAATGAACTAAAGTGGGGGTAAAAACACACACACATTCAAAGGCCTGGCAGCAGGGAGCCCCCCCCCCACACACACACACACACGCACACACACACGCACACACTCACACACTTCAAGGTCGACCTGACCTCATTGCTTAGTATTTTCCATCCTCGGGTGCAGAGTGACAGCCCGATAAGAGATAACGCAAACCTCCAGAGTGTAACATGCAGAACATATGACACAGCATGAAGTCCACACACAGCGGCAGGTGGTACAGTGGTTAAACTGGGGTACACTATGTCCGCATGCACGGGGGAGACAATGAGAGGATCCATGAAAAAAATCCCACATGAAGCACACACACAGCGGGGGGGTGAGAGAGAGAAAGCAGCTGACATTCACACCTCAAATAATAATCCTGATACCAACCTGACATTTGAAAAGCCCCCGTTCCCATGTCCACGGTCACATTCAGGACCCCCGCTGGGCCTTTTTTAGTCCATTTTGTCCGTTCTGGAGGTGCCTGGGCGACAGTACGGAGCGAAATGACCGAGTAAGAGTCCCATCACCGGGCGTACATTTAACGGATCTATTGATGCAGCCGGTCACCGGAGAAAATACCCGAGCGTGACGTGAGCCCAGCACAGAAATAGCAAAGGGGCCCGAGGAGGGGAAGCACGAAGGCCCACCATTCAGGGCTCTTTCAGCTGCCTCACACTGAGACAGAGAGAG
>NW_011369947.1:20389398-20410060 GCF_000735185.1 Notothenia coriiceps | reverse complement strand
TCATAAGGGTACTGAGAAATGACGATAAAATTAACTTCGCCAAAAATCAAATCGGAGATGGAGTTCTGTCTGGTTTTGACACACTTAGATCTACCACCACAAATTTACCTTCTTCTTGGACTATCCTACGTTAACGGACATTTCTAAAACACTAACCCAATATCGGTAAAGTAATGAAACTAATTAGTGTTTTTACCACATCGTTATATATAACTACGCATTCCCACAATGTTTGGGACCCGAGGGCCCGACATTGTGTTTCGTCCCTCAGACCCTTGAGCCTACCAAGACATTTATTTCTTCTGCAAATAAAATTTACGGTGTGTTACTAGGTCGTCGTGTCGTGTCTAGGGGCTCCGACCGGGCCGCACTCACGGTCTCCTCACTCTGTCTTTCTTGCTGGTTGGCCGACTCGAGGAGTATTACTTCCGAAGGCCGTGTTTTCCACATCGAGCTAGTTCGTAGAGTACGTGTCGAGTCCAGGTGGGTCCTACAGCTGAGTGTTGTCGACGTCGACCTTGGACGTGTCAAGTCTTTCGTGTTTGTTGTGTGTTAGGTCTGCCGGTGGGTGCGTTATGTGTTGTTTTCCGTTGTGTTGTGTGGTTTGAGTTTGTAGTCTACCTCCGCCATGTATTGTTGTCATTCGGTGTATCGTTCTGTAATTCGCGTAATTCGTTCATGTGGAACTACACTTCTAGAAGGTTTACTGTTAGTGGTTTATTTGTCCACTACCGGGAGTTTTGGTTGTCACTGTGCCTGTTCCAATCCCAAATTCGCCTTACTATTGGTATACTGTAGTCTACGATTAGAACGACCTGGTTTATTTGTGATTACTACTAAAATTTACTGAGTTTGTATAGTTCCTGGTTCATTGTTTATATAGCACTAATATGGTGGTCCGTCTGTTTTATGTTATTTAACAGTTCGGTTGATATCTATAATAATGTCTCTTGTTCATTGTGTGTTTTGTTTTATTCTAGTTTACTGTTTGACGAGATCTATAAAGTCAGCCCGTCTATACGGTTAACATTTCGTTACGTCTCTCTTCTTCGTTGTTCGACCTTATAGCTTTGGTCGGTTCTAAATAGTTCTTGTTTTTCCGTCTCGTACTGTGTGTCGAGGGTCTTTGCCTCAGTCGCTCGTCCTTCTACTTTTTTCCTTTTATTCTCTGTCTCCTTTCACTCTGTAGGTACGTCGTCAAGAGTTCGTGGTGTGTTTTTGGTATTTTAGTTGCGACGGTGCTTGTCATTGATTTGCTCTTGGCTGTTGACTTCTGACATTTCCATGCGGTAGTGTGAGGACCTCGACACTGTTCCTATCTCTCCCCTAGTCAAATAAACTATCAGGTGTGTTACCATAAGTGATCATGACACATAATTTCCGTACAACCGTATTATTTTTAGGCATTTTATTTATGTATTTTTCGCAGAAACCGAGTAATAGTTTTGACTCATCAGTTCAGTGTTGTTTGGTTTGTCGACATCTTAAGATTTCTTGTTCTCCAAGTTTTTAAATTAAAATTTCAATAATGCTTGTTCGGAACTCCCAGTTTTTGGTTTTGTTTAAGTGGATAACTTTTTGTAATGAGGACGGATAACTAATTTGGAAATATATACAAGTTAAAAAGATTGGCCTGATACCTGCACTTCAATGAAAGGAGAACAAATCTAACTTTAAAAATAAATATCAAAAAAGCCTGTACATGTAGGGATGGTTATACATTCATGTAAGTTATTAAATAACAAGTTATTTTAATCGTGTCTGTTACTGAAAGCTTAATAAGTATTAGGCACCCCACAATAACACATGCTTCAGAACTCTGGTGGGATTGTGGTTTATTTTTGTCACTTGCATTTTCCCACCACTGCAGTTTATTTATAGTGTCGAACACAGTCTGCTATGCCCCAAAGCGATAAACTGGTCTCCATATCACTAATGCAAACACTTCTGTTAAATACAGGGTTTTGTGTCTTTCAGTCATTGAAATGCAAATGTCACAGGACTGTACAGCTGCATACTTTCAGTTCTGGTTCACTAGAATGGTTTGTAATCTAACACTCCACTTCCTCATCGGCAGTCTGGGAGTAGATATAGCTGCGGCTAAAGATAGAAGTGTCCTTTAAAAAGCAGCTTGACATGCATAACAGTTGTCCCCACCTGACAACGCACAGAAACAAACTACACAAGTAGACCAGGGGTCTTTTGGTGTAATTTAAAACACTTGTGTTGTGCAGGAGGCTTAGGCACACACAGTTTGACTCCTGTTATTTGCAGCATGCAGTCAATGATTCAGTGTGATCTTCGTATTGTTATAGCAAAGCAATAACTGCTTGGGGCCGTGACCTACATGCTTTTGAGAAAAGGCAACTTCTGTGTGCAAATGTTTCAGTCTGAGTGATGTTTTATTTTTGAAAGGCATATAGCATTCTACAACCAAAAAAACAAACAAAACTTTCATAATAAACAGAAAGTTGTTTCGGGTATATTACGGATGTCTAACCAATAATGTACAATATTGGAATATTGTGGTAGTTATGTGAAGAAATAACAACTACATTTCCAAATATTTTTCATCTAATTTTGTGCTGTATGCCTTAAAATAAAATAAGAAAAATTAAACTATTTAGATTTTGCATAGATCATCATTTTATATCAGTGATCCTGGCTGACTCTGAAATTAAAGAATATATACATAGATTGTAACATAGAGTTGAAATATGGACCTATGTTGTAGCTCAGTTTCTTGATATGAAGTCATTTCCTGGCATGTACGATACTGTTAGTGTTTGCATTACGCTACACGATATTTGGATTTTGATTACTGTCCCAGCATTATTGATTAAATCAAATGCAAGATGCAATTATTAAAAAATTAAGAAGTGAACGAGTAGATATGATGCATGCATAAGTGTACCTTCCCAACTCTTCACCAATTTCATAGAAATCCTCCACTTTCTGTTGTTTGAATAAGTCCATAGCTGCAGTCCTCACCGATGTCTGTAGGAGAATACATTTTCTTCATTACTCTTTAGGCCTACCTGAAATATCAGACAACAGTTGTTTCACCATCTGGAACAGAAATGTCCCAAATATCATGAAAAAAAGCTAATAAAAATGAATGATACGATTTAAAAAAATATCCTGTTATACAAAAATAATGTCATGCATTTGAAATGTAGACGCCCACTGACAGTTTGGCTTACTTGACTTTGTCTGGAGAAGGAAACTATAATTGTAACTATCACAAGTCATCAAAAATAATAGGATAACAAATATAAATAATCAATGAATAGTTTAGAAAATGTATTACCATGTAGAAAAAATGTTTCACGTGTCGATCCCCCTGTCCTCCTGCTGCCCAGCTGTGTGCGTCTCTAACGCTGAGCACACGAGATCCCAACAACACATCCCGCCCCCCCAGCCTGGGGAGAGAGTCACACTGCACTTCAGTGTGAAAACATTTCGTGTTAATACTTTTAACTGAGATGCTAAAATATGTCGCTTTTTGTTAACCCTTATGTGGTGTTCATATTTTTGTTATTCAGCAGTGTTCATGGGTCTGGTGGACCCGCTGCCTTTTTGGGCTTCAATTCAACACAATCAAACTATTTTATGTTAAAATACTCAACAGATGTTTACTTCATCCCAATTACAAGCAATATAAAGAGCATATATGGTTAATATTTGCCCTTTTACATTTGTTGGATCACATTAATGAATTAAAGTGCGACTCGTTTTTTTACGTGCTGACCGGCTGGTACTGGCTCGTCTTTTCTTTGTAACTAGCTGATGCTCAATCTCATCCTCTTGTTTTGCCAAATGAGCATGAGTTTGAACAAATAATTTATCATATCATTTTTCCTTAGATAAATAATGAAAACGGCTCCCACAGACCCGAACACCATAGCCTACTACAATGGTTAAACCTAACCCATGGCCAAATGTAAATGCATGGTAACTGACCCGAGCAAATCAGTCAGTTTGAACATATTCCTGTTTTTGTGTTTACACTGCTGCTTAAATGTTACACATATTGTGTGTATTTTGTTCATGCCGAATGAAAAACTAAGACGAGGCAACTCAGAATGCAAATTCGAATGTGTGAAATCAGGTATGTAGTTCTGTAGAAATTAAGGTAAATGTTTACTTGGCAATAATATAAATGAGGTTTGGCGTAGACGTGTCTGTGCGCGCGCTGTGCCCCTTGGTCCGGCCATCTGTTCTGCTCGCACGTGAAACTATGACACCTGTTGTTTTGCGCGTTCTAGTACACTGTCTGTGTACCTTTTCTTATTCAGCCTCATTAATAAAAAAACATTATTGATTTTTGTACCAGTAAATGTAAATTATTTCAAGCATTTCAAAAATACACTTGCATTGGCACTTCTCCCTTTTAATAACAGCTGGCTGTCCTTCTCTTTTACATTTTCTAATCTAGCCTACTGGTTACATGTCTTGATCCAGAACATATACACTTTTTTATAATCATTTCCATTTATAATATATTCATTAGAACAGGGGTGGGGAACCTCCGGCCTCCGGGCCGTATACGGCCCTCGAGACCATTTGGTACGGCCCTCGAGGTGATTTATAAACACACGCAAAAAAGAAAAAAATTCAAGAAATCTAGACCACAAAATAATTAAACAAGCTTGTTTTTCCTGGCCAAGGTCAGGGTCCTTGAACACAACACGAGCCTAACGTGTCATCACGTGGTATATGTGTCGTCTGACAGGAGTGTAGTTCTAACGGAGAGCACCAGAACGCTGCTCCGGGCCGGGACTTCACAAATTGCAATACCCATAAGGAGCTGTACACATGCCGCAGTTTTTGCGTGGCTGTGCCTTTAGTTGAAAGCCCAGTGGCGATCTGTTCATCTGTCATACTGATCATACAGTTAATAACTTTGTTGTTATTAGCATCTGGTTAGCTAGCTATGCTAACGAATATAAGAAGCTTTTTCTCCACCTGTGAGGTATACACATCTTTATATGATCATTAGCCTATAGTTATAGAAAAATAAGAGAATAAAGTAAACAGGTATACAATACTAATATGACAGTAAAAAAAAGTTGTTATTAATAAACAAGAATACAGTTTAAAAGGGAAGTGATTTGTAAAATATCCATAAAGAAAAAAATCTGCTTGCAGTTCTNAGTGTCCCATCGAAACGTTTCAGGAAGGGGGGGGGGGCTGTGTCTGGGGGGCTGTGTCTGGGACTGTCTGGCCATTTGCAGACCATTTACATGCACAAAAACCTATATAACACACTCCAGGAAAGGGAAAACCCCAAAAGGCATAACAGGGAACAGGGCCCCTTTAACAAGAGTCATAATATATATTTCTTCCATTCTTTCTTCTTGTTGCTCTTAACGTTGCAACTTTTTCCTGGTCACAACACAGATTCCCATCCAGAGACACAAGACACAAGGTTAAGGTTTAAAGGTATTTGCTGAAGAAACAGGCAGTCATTCAGAGATAGTCTGTCCAAAAGGAGTAAACTCATTCAGACAGGGCGCGGGCAAATGTCCAATAACCAAGGTAAAGTCAAGATCATAGAAATCAAATACTAGGAAATGCTGGAAAGCTATTAAATCACAAAGACAATCTGCCAGGGTAACAAGAAAGCAAGGCAGTATTATGTATAAACAGGGAAATTAATTTTAAATTGAGGGGCATGTGAGTAATTAAGGGCAGGGGTGGATATTCAAGTAGGCCAGGAACTATTTTGGCCAGGAACTGATACAACATAATATGCTATCATTTAAAAAAAGAAATTAAAAAAAGGTTCACACAAATCAGGATGTTACAAATAGCTAGGTATACAAGGGCTGTTTTAAGGTCTTGGAAGTGCAGTGTGAATCATTTAGCTTTGAGCTTCGGTCAACCCCGGGTCAATAATGTGTGTAAAGCCCTTGAATTAACCTAGCACAAGCTGCAGCACTGATGGACTTTAAAAGAATACAAATGAAAATAGATTAGTAAGCTTTTGCCTGATATGTATGAGGTTGGTTGTCTTACTGTCCGTCATAACAATATCATCATTCCTGAGTCTCATGACCAGGCATATGAAGATGTTTTTTCCCCACACTACTTCTCAACACCACTTCTATACTCAACAAACAATTACCAATCCACAATAAATTTTTACTCCTGAAACAATAGTGTTTCATTAATCCTCTTTTGGTTTGGCTATCTGCTCAAACATCATTTAAAAATAATGTTTGCTGGCATGGGAGCCTATCAAAAGTGCCATGTTATTCTCAAAGAGCAAATGTTTCTAAGGGTGATGTGAAAAAGTTAACAGCCAGTACATGTTCAGCTCAGTGAAATGCTTTTAAATAGCCACTTTAAAGCATTTCCGAGAGGTAAACTGGCTTAACGTGTTATCTCTTGTGCGTCATGGTCGTAATTTCCACTGGGGACAGGGGGGACATGTCCCCCCCACTTCTCAAAATCCTGTTTGTGTCCCCCCCCACTTTTCAATAGTGTTTAATTTTGTTTTATTTATGCAATTGGTCATCGCCACGGAGGATTACACAGCCCCTGTGTGTGTGCGCATTTTGTGTGTGAGAGAGAGAGAGAGAGAGAATCTATTTAATATAGTCGTAAAAAAATAAGGTAAGAAATCATTCCAATGTGTACTATACGACAGTAACATTTTTAAAATACAGTTTAAAGGGCAGTGATTAGTAAAATATGCATAAATATGATAAAGAATGCTAACTAGGAAGCATAAGATAAGGATAGGAGAGAGGAGGGAGTGAGGAGTTTATAAAATAAACAAGTTTAAATTATTTGTTATTGTTTGTGATCCTAAGGATTTTTTGATTATTGAAATATATACAGTTCTGTTTCCTGAGTGTTGAGAGCTGTATCCATGAATCCCTTAATTTCCCTTCAAAGTTTCACAGATCGATGCATTTAACTTTAAAACATTTTTTTAAAATTGTTCCCGGGGGAGAATGCCCGGGAACTGATGTGAGGTCCACCCCCAAATAAAGCAGGTTGACATTGATTGGATAATAGATACATTTGCACACTCATTATACACAACACATTTTGCTTGGATTTTTTAACACCATATCTGTAGAAAGGCAGTAAATGGGATTCAAATCGTTTTTCGTTGCGAAGGACCCACAGACCCCCTGTTTTGTGTCCCCCCCCCACTTCTCAAACCAAAGTTGCACCCTTGGATAGAATTACTAACAGAGCACTTATATACTAATAAAGGACTGGCTTATCTAAAGCCAGTTGAGTAGCACTTGAAATGTTTTAGCTCTATGAAACCTGATGTACTTATATGATTCTGTTTTCTTCAAGTTTGTATCTTGTTGGTCGAATGCACTTATTGTAAGTCGCTTTGGGTAAAAGCGTTAGCTAGAATGTAATGTAATGTTAAAGGATTGTACGCACAAAGCTGGTTCTGCCAATGACCCTCTTTGCTTACCCTTGAATTGTGTTATCCTCCTGGTTTAAGGCCCGCCACATTGAAGCGTCACCAACACGCCCACCTGGTTGCTCTGGATTCTCCGGAGAATCAGCTGACTCAGTACTAGTGAGCTGGACGGGTAAAGCCTGTTTCATGTCTGGTCTGAATACGGACATTCTCGCACACAGCTCACACTGGTAATATGATTGTTTCCCATCAGCATGTTAGCATCGTCATCAACATTGCATTGCGCATTTCCACTGCAGCGGGTAGCCCCGTTTAAGCGTCCTCAAGCGGCCAGGCCAGTTTTTGGTGGCCTTTCCATATAGCGTAGCACCGGCTAGCGGGTACTTTTTCCCTCTTTTTCCGGCCCCATAAAATCGTGGTTCTATCAGGCCAGGGCCAGGGCTGAACTAGTAACNTTGTTGTTATTAGCATCTGGTTAGCTAGCTATGCTAACGAATATAAGAAGCTTTTTCTCCAACCAGTGAGGTGAAGGCACATAGTTATAGAAAAATAAGAGAATAAAGTAAACAGGTATACAATACTAATATGACAGTAAAAAAAAGTTGTTATTAATAAACAAGAATACAGTTTAAAAGGGGAGTGATTTGTAAAATATCCATAAAGAAAAAAATCTGCTTGCAGTTCTGTTTCATATGGGTGTTGAGAGATGTATCTATAGATCTCTTCATGTTGCTCTCATAGTGCACCAGATTGATGCTTTTAACTTCAACATTTAAAAAAAATCTTCCTGGTGGTGCATGCCCCCAAACCCCCCGAGATGAGGTTAGATCCGCCCCCCCCCCACACTTAAATCATATCCACATGGATATGAAATTAAATACATTTGCACACATCTTGTGTCCATATCTTTCTGTTTTGGTGGTCATGCCACGGTGCATGAATGCGCGGGTCATGGTCAAATATCTGGATTAAGAGGTTGCTTTTTCTTTGCACAGCATGAAAGAAAGGCGAAATGAATGGGCTGTGATTTGAGTTTTTAAGCAGACGTTGAGTTCAATAATTTGTACGGCCCTCGAAGGATGTTGTAAAAATTGAAATGGCCCTTGAGAGGAAAAAGGTTCCCCACCCCTGCATTAGAATAATACACTGTGGCCCACCTGATATTTTCTCCATAACACTTCCACCAAAACGTTTAGCAAACAACACATTAGAAAAATGTAATGAGCAAATTCTGATCACATTTTTGAAACACATCTAGTATGTTTGTTCACATTCATGTTCCCCAGAAGATGAATCCTAATGAGTAATGATCCCCTGACTTTTCAACTTGCCCTTTTGGGAGGTTGACATGTTTGAGTGAAAAATATGGGCAATTTATAAATGGATTTTCATGAAATCCGTTGTGATATCTGATATTCATATTCCCCAGAAGATGAATCCATATTGATAAATATATTGAACTGAAACATTTATGTTTCCCGGCCTTCAGGATGAATTGTAATAACTTTGGTGCACATTCAGCGTTCAACATTTTACCAAATCTCTGGTTGGTGGACACATCACCTGCATATTGAATGTGGTTCCAGCTTTTTGGAATGGTTGCTCACATTTTAACCTACATTTGAATAGTTTATCTTGTAAAAATGTTATGGGAGAGATAAAACTGTGCAATCACATTTTTTCAACTCAGATCAATACAAGTACGCACACAGAGATATTTATTTTTGAAGCTCTTTGCTCGTTTACATTTTGTAAAGTCTCGTAGAGAAAGTTCTTTTTTAAATATAAATTAATGAACAAACAAAATGAAATAATACTGCGTGATCAACCTTTAAAGTTCAATCTTGGACAGGGAACACAGATAGTAAAATGAAACTGGCAGCCCAATGAGCAATAGG
Source organism: Notothenia coriiceps (assembly GCF_000735185.1). Taxonomy (NCBI): domain Eukaryota; kingdom Metazoa; phylum Chordata; class Actinopteri; order Perciformes; family Nototheniidae; genus Notothenia; species Notothenia coriiceps. The sequence goes on along the minus strand of NW_011369947.1, from coordinate 20,400,763 downwards.
CTAGAGTCATTTGTAGATAAACTAAAAACAATGCCACTATTCAGATGAGAGTGATGCTATCAGAAATAGTCAAATGAGATACATCCTATCCTCTTCCTTTAGAGGGTTAAACGTCAACTGAGCAAAGAGCATGCATGGTTTTCCACCACTGCTCTGTCAGCTCCTGGCAAACCTGTGAGGACGGAGAAGATGTCGGGTGTTGACCTGAACTCTGAGACATCCGAGGGAGGCCTGAAGGAGCTGGTGCTGAGGTGGTTCACTGAGACTCAGGCGCCGCTCATCCTCAACAACGGAAACTTCCCTGACTGGTTTCAAGGCTTCGTTGCACGAAAGTAAGAACATAATCCTAACACAGGATGTGGTGACGGAGTGGAAAGAAGTTTGAGTATTTTATTTTTGACTTATTTTACATATAAGAAGCTACACTTGTTTTGGCTCTGTAGGTTCTACTTTGACTTTGAATAGATTGAAGCAGGCAAATTTTGTTCATCCATGTTTTTTTGTCTTTACATTGCTATGAAGTCTTGCGGTGGTGGAATGTAACTTCCTTTTTTTGCTATTTGGCTATTACTCAAGCCAAATACCAAATACAAGTCAAAATTAGCTCCAGCTCAAGATGCAACATTAAAGTGCTATTTACACATCATTAATTCAATTTTGTGTATAAAGTTCGATTCTCAAATATAAAATGCAATATACAGGCATATCTAAACAGTATTTTAATATTTTAACTGAACAAAACAGATCAAATCTAAATGATTTCAATAATTAATAACCTTTGATCTCTCGTTGGCAGTTTCAAAGGATTAACCTAATTTGCTAACATTAGCCAAAAGCTACCAGTCTGTAGCTTTCACACCAGGGCGTTTGATTCATTAGTTATAAAAGTAACATAGTCTTGCTTAAAGGTATGGAGAACATGATAATACATTGATTCCAGATATTAAGGCTATGTGCAGGGGGGAAGTCAATGTTTTTGACAGTATCAATAACTCTAGAAGTAACAGGAATGTATCATATTGGTCCAGCCTGTAGGCCTATCTATCTTTGATTCACTTTCACTCACCTCACTCAGAGAAAACAGAGGTTTCATCACACGGCATGGATATTCAAATCTAATTGGCCTACAAGTCTGTTTAATTTGTCCTGCTTTGCCGTCTGCCTCAGGGACACAGAAGATCTGCTGAGAGATAAGGCTCAGGGCTGTTTTTTCATTCGCCTCAGTGATAAAGCCATCGGCTACATCCTGTCCTACAAGTGAGGCCAATCAAGTCTGTTCAACATTGTTCCTTTGCTTCTTAACCGCCTTTCTGTTTCATCTCACCAGTTGTGCTTTTTCTTCCAAAGGGGACACGACAGGTGCCGCCATTTTGTCATCACCCAGAATCAATACGGACAATTTGTCATAGCAGGAGACTGTCAGACATACAAAAGCCTCACAGAGCTCATGGAACATTTCAAAGTCAGCCCCATCCAGCCCTTTGGAGAATATCTGACCACCAGCTTTTATGAGGTGAAGAATGAAGAATTTCATGTAAGTGTGTATTAGTTCCTTTCTTCCTCTTTCTATTAAGAATTTTGTCAAACATTTCCAAGATATTACAAGGATTGGCAGCAAACGTTCATGGATCCCAGAAGACCTAATCATCTTCTGACTTTTCATCTAGTCTAGGCCATAAGGTTAACATCTTAGGTTTCACTAAATATTTCAACAACTATTGGATGGATTGAAACAAAATGATGATTTTGTGATGCCCACAGGACAAAATTCAATAACTTAGGTGACTTTACATTTTGGACTACGCTGTACTGTTGTTTAGTGCTAATAAGGAGACGTTAGCATAATAGCACGCTAAAAACGGCGAACACAGCAAACATTATGGGCTATGATATGAGGCTAGCAAGAGTTTGCTTTTTTAATCTGTTGGAAATGAAATAATTGAAACAGCATCAATTTTTTGTAAACCAGATGATTTACTGTTGTAGCCTACTACTTTCTTTTGCTGACACACCTCCCATCCTGCAGCCAGACATTATAATGCGCTGAACAACCAGGCGTTGCACTTCAACTCTAACTTTGACATTTGAAAGAACATAGTTATACACCACTGGTTTCATTTGACTGGTACCAGCATCATGTTTATGTCTCAAAGAATAGATAAAATGGTTGTTATTTTCAGGTAGACTCAGGTGAGCTGTATGATGTGGTAAATTACACCAAAGGGAAGCCTGGGGTGAGTGTCCAAGCCCTGAGGACTCGTTGGGACCATAAACAAGATGAACACAGCGGCCCTGGCAACAATCAAAGGACCCAGCAGCAAAATGGCCCTCCTACACCTGCACTGCCACTGAAACCCAAAAACAGAAAACTGACAGGAGTGGTTTCTGTAGACACAGTGTCCCTCTCACAGGTATGATGAACATTTGAACTTCATTAAAAGGTTTTATTAGTAAGTATCTTTGGCACCCAATTGGTTCTCTTGCATACCATAATCACAATGTCCAAGGTTAGGTTCTGGCCACCGGACGTTTGTCGCATGTCGTATACCTTCCTCTCCCCCTTTTTTACATAGCCCTCTGTTAAGTTAAGGCCAATGTGCTAAAAAAATAAAGGTTTTATTCAGACAAAAAGTGTATGTTTGATTCAGATATTTTAAAGATCCAAAACAATAGGCGCTTTCATACTGGAGTACTTTGACCCATACTTTTCCCGTTTAGTTCGGTTAGTGGCTGGAATTTTGCGTTCACACCAAAAAGAGAACTTATGGCATTTCCACTACAGCGCGGTTTAAGCGTGCCGTGCCTGGCCCGGCCCGTTTTTGGTTGCGTTTCCACTAGGCGTAGTTCCGGTTAGTAGGTACTATTTCACAGTTTTTTGGCTCTCCAAAATCGAGGTTCTTTCCGGGCCAACAACCAGGCTGAGTATGCTAAACTAGTGAGATAATCGCTGGCAATACAACAAAATGAACATATTTTACCGTGAGTAAAGATAGTCTTCGGTGGTATCCGATTGGCAAAAAAAAAAGCAAAGGTAGATTAGTGTAAGCTAAGGTAGGGAAGTAAGAAAGTATTGTTAGTTTTGATGTTTACACTCATTTCCCTACTGAGGAAGATCATGTAAGATTGCAACTAAGTGACCATGAGGACAGATTGTTTTGTCAACTATATTGTCATTGTAGTTCCATTATGTCATTCAGGGTGTTCCTCCAGTACCAAAGAGAGGTATTCCTTTGGGCTTCTCCCTGAGAGGATCTTTCCCCGAAACAACATCACATCCAAGTGAAACCTACGCCGAACCAAACAGATCAGAGAGACTCAGAGGAAACACAAACCAAGTCTCTGACAGAGACTCATTCAACACCTCCAACATGAGTTATCCAGGTGATCTAAGTCCTCCAGGGATCACATACTCTGAGTTGACACATGTGGGGAGCAGGAGCACATCTCTACCAAGACTAAACAGCAGCAACTTGGAGGAAGAAGAAGAAAAAAGGAAAGAGGAGGTGGAGGAGCACTCCAATCGGCTCAGCACGCTTTCCTTAGCAACATCAGAATCTTACTCACCCACTCCTCTGAAGAAGGTCACCTGCCACAGCTACTCCCTCCACAGCCCCAGGGACAGTCCGAGGGCAAGCAGCTCCATGTCAGAGCAGCAGGGTGGTGGTCTGGAGATGTTGAAGTCCAACCCGCTGTACCAGACCTCGGGGGGGCCTGGGGGGGATTCAGCTCCGCAGGGAGACCCCATGTATGCCGAGGTTCCCCAGAAGCTGCCTGATGACACATATGAGCAGATCTTAGGGGAGGCGGCGATCGCCCAGGGCAACATGTACGAGTCTCTGGAAGAGCTGAAGACCAAGAAGTCCAAATCCATCTGGGGGAAAAATGTAAGTCTGAAAGAATAATGAGTGGTGTGGATGTTATTGAGAGCAGAAATATCAAATTTGATGTATTTTTTCTTTTGTTTGCAGAATATTGTTTGGAAGACATTTTTTCCTGAGGATAAGAAATAAAAAGGACTCAGCGTGTGGAATTGACTTTTTGATCATTGTTACCTGACACTAAAAATTAGATTAGTATTAAATAAAGTCATTTTATAAAAGCATTTTAATAAGTAAGAAAATCGATTAGAAGTGGATCCCTGAATTATGTTAATTGTGTTGTTTTACTTTACTTTTTTGTGAAATGTAATAAACAATAATCTCTATCTAATCTCTCATTATCAATCTATAAAAAAACAGCAAACAAAAAGAGATAACATTTATAACTGGCCCCAAACCACAATGACGTCAATGCAAATCAAGAATTATTTTCACTAGCAGCCATGTTTGACAGAAGAAAGTCTGTCACACCTAACATTTGAATCCAACCCTGAGGCAATACAGAAACATCGTAACAGCTGCTGCTGTAGATATAATAGTCAATAATATGAAGTGACAATCCCACAGTAGTTCACAATGTCAATAAGGTGCGTATTTTGACTTGATTGGATGATCCGAGTGTTAACCAAGTTCATATGATGTGTATTAAAGGGGAACACCGCTGATTGTACATATTGAAGCTTTTTAACAGGTGTTTGGGAGTACAAAGGTCCTTTATTCCAAAACACAAAAAAAATCTTCTATAGGGCTGAAACGGTAAGAGAAAGCTACAATACTAGAAGAGATAAGATGCTTTATTGTCATCTATCTGTATGCAGTGCAGTACATTATGTCCACACTACATACACATACATGCATACATATCAAGTATGTAGTAGGGTAGCTCTCCTGGTAGGCCTGAGTCCTTAGAGTCGTGAGTTTCAAATATGACCCTTGGCCCTTTGCTGCATGACATTCCCACAATAACCTCTTTTGCTCGGCTGCAGCAGGCCTGCTTTCCAATGCAAAACATGAGGTAGAGGTGACGTCAAGACACAAACAATGTCCGCATTGGAATCCTCAGAGACCTGGGTCTCAAATATGACCCTTGTCCCTTTGCTGCATGACATTCCCACTATAACCTATTTTCCAATGTAGAACAAACATGTGGCGCAATAATAGAAAAATAGAAAAACAGGTAGTTTAAATAATAACTCTGTTACTTGTAGGGGAGAATTTTCACGTTGTGCTAGACTACTTTCAACTAAGTTAATTATCTGCTCAAAAGTGTTCTGCAGTTTCCTTTCCTGACCACTAGGTTCCGGAGTTTCCTCTGTGTGCTGCTGACACTCGGCCAGAGAAGAAGAAGGAATTACGGAAGTAGGGCTTCCAAACAGATTCCCGTTGGAAGAAGAATAAAATACAGTAGATCATCGCTTTTCTTTAATTAACACAAATTAAATCTTGGACTTGCCATTTCCCAATAAGACGATGGGTACTAGAGATGATGAATATGATTATTTGTTCAAAGGTAAAACCAAAGCCTTTTTTTCTCCTTATTGTCTTGTTAGCTGACAGTGTAAAACGGGCCAGCTGATTAACTGTCAGGCTATGCTAACTTAGCCGCAGTCAACCTTTGTGCTCCGAGTGCTTTTCACCGAGCTTTAGGAGAGATGTCAGCATGTTTAATCAATGTGCAGGACTTGAAACCACCCTTCTGTGAACAGTGGAGGTTATATGAGCTGTCAGTTCGTCACCTTACGGTAGTTATCGTTAAACGACAGGGCGTCTTGAACGTCGGCTAACGTTAGCAGTTAGCTGATGTTAGCTTGCTATCAGTGGGCGCGGACCAGCTTCACATCGGACACACCTAACGTTAACCGTTATCGCATTATATTGTAATCATCCATTGTTTAACTTTATTCCTCTACTATATTTATTCTTACCTGGTTATTCAAACATTACAGTGTCTACTGTTTTATTTTATGTTTTTATTGTGAAGCACTTATATCTGTGCGTATCGCTGATTTTGTTATAGTATCTAACCAGCCAAGCGAACAGAATAATTAACGAAACGAAAATCTAAGTGTACGCTTAATCATTAGTTTACGTTGAATCCTGCAGCTAACGTTAACTAGCTCCAGTTAAAGTGTTAATTTATTAACTGCACTGCAGCTCCGGCTTGGCAAAAAATGAGGTCAGTGTAAACAAACTGAGATCCTCCTGAAGTAACGAAGTACATTTACTCAAGTTCCGTACCTAAATTAAGATTTAAGGTACTTTTATTTTAGTTTAGTAATATTGTCATTTTTACTCCACTGTTATAGAGTCAAACAAATTTTTTGGACTATTTTATAGTGTTCCGATTAGATATAAAAAATGTAAATTTAACAATATGTTTTAATTTTTTTAATGGATTAATGATGTGCTTAATATTATGTGGTTGTGTTATATTTTTCGTTTTGTTTTCTATGATTATTTAAAGTGTATTCCATTAATTCAACTACTTTATATAATGCTGGGTTGTTAAATCTATAATAATAATAATCTGAAAGTCGCGTGTAGTGGAGTAAAGACTCAAATATTTCCTTCTGGGATTTAGTAGAGTAGGAGTAAAACAAATAGAAATACTCAAGTGAAGTACAATGACCACAAAAGGTACAGTTCTCAAGAATGTTTGACTTTCCAACACAGATCATTCTGACACCGGTTTTGCATTACGTGTACACTACTTTAGCATTAAGTGTACTTTAGCACCGCATACTTGGTCCTTATGACCTCGTCTATATACTGCCTTATTGAACAACATACAATAAGTTGGGGCTGGGCGGTATGACAAAAAACTCATATCACGGTATTTTTCCAAGTTATAACGTTATCACGGTATTTATTTATTTTTCAATAATTGGAAATGCATTTACATTTATACGTTTGACTCTACATGACTTTAGAAATCTCACCAGCGTTGGTTGTTCAAACAGATCATATTACCATACATTCTTCGTACTCCAATGAGTGCTTTCTGTTGAGGTGGTGGAGTAAACTTGTGTTACCTCCTCGGGCAACAATTTTAGTTCGACAACATTTGGAATAAATGTTTCTTTGGTAATAAATTAAAGATGACTTAATACCCTAACACATACAGGTTCTAAAGGTTCAACATATTCTGGCAGCTACAATGCACAACGCACAACAACATGCACAAAGTCAAATAAGAATACAGTATAGATTATAAAGTGAAATTGATGAAAAAAGTTAAAAGAATAAAAGAGCACCAAGTATAAAAAGCTTAAGCATGCTTACATACTGTATGAGTACCTTTATTACACCTAACTGAGTAGGCAATATGTGTATAACATGTTGTAATGCATCATTAACACTAGGGTGAATCTCTTTTTCAACATTAAATAATCCGACAATTGTTTTCATAATTGTTTTCGGTTATCATTTAATATTTGAATTGTCACAAAAAATTCAATTATGTAACAATATATATATATAATATATAATTGAAGTAACTCGTTTTATCATAACAACAATCAGTCCAAAGCTATTCAGTTTAGTGTCTTGTAAAATAAATAAAAAATCAGCAAATCCTCAAAATGAGTATCATAAACCAGAGTGTTTGACATTTCTACTGTAAAACAATCTCATAAAGTAAGACGCATACAGGTGGACATTTAGAGAAGTACATTTTCTAACGTATATCATTCTTATAGTTTGTATTAAACCTTGCTCTCTGTACTCTGTGTCTCAGTGGTCCTCATTGGTGACTCGGGGGTGGGGAAGAGTAACCTGCTGTCCCGCTTCACTCGCAACGAGTTCAACCTGGAGAGTAAGAGCACCATCGGAGTGGAGTTTGCCACGCGCAGCATCCAGGTGGACGGCAAGACGGTGAAGGCTCAGATCTGGGACACAGCGGGGCAGGAGCGCTACAGAGCCATCACCTCAGCGTGAGTTCAGAGGAGAGAAACAGTACAACTGTCTGCCAACAGACTTTAGTCCAATACACACAGCTGATTCAACTATTCAGAGTGTACTTTAAAGGGCGGCTCCTTTCACTCTTCCAGAATTGTTATTTATCAGATTCATTTCAAAAACCTCCTCCTGAACTGCATTTTTTAAATTATGTTAGGGATGTATTGATTTTTCTAAACAACAAATAACATTTTGTATGCTTTTTTTTGCATGTATTCATGTTGTTCAAAGCAAGTATTTCTACTTTTAGATGTTTTAGACTTGTGTGATCCAAAAATGTCCAATAATGTATTGAACAAATGAAGAAAGATCAAAACATATTTTTATTTAAATAAATATTCTTCTTTAATCTGTATTTGTTGCTTTTTATTCTTTTCAAAAACAAAATGTTCTCAGTCCAGTCATTCATATTTTCTCCACAGTGTGTGACTTATGAACTCCTGCTGAGCCGTTGTATGCCTGCTTAAACAGGAGGTAGAGGTGACATCAAGACACAAACAATGTCCATGTTGGAGCTTTCAATCTCTCACTTCCTGCAATCCTACACCTAAAGCACATCAGAAATATCAAGCTGTTGGACAAATGTCAGACAATGTGCTGAAACCCAATGAGCCTCTGAGGTTTCCTGCTGGAATAACTCCACAGGCTGACATGGACATGTTGGAGTGGAATCATAGTGCTCTCCTTTAATATTGCTGTGATTTGGCTCTCTGTGCTGCAGGTACTACCGCGGGGCGGTGGGGGCTCTCCTAGTCTATGACATTGCAAAGCATCTAACTTATGAAAACGTGGAGCGCTGGCTGAAGGAGCTGAGGGACCACGCCGACAGCAACATCGTCATCATGCTGGTGGGCAACAAGAGCGACCTGCGCCACCTCCGCGCCGTCCCCACTGACGAGGCGCGGGCTTTTGCTGGTGAGACTGTCGTAGTGTTTATACAAATATCAAAGAAATATAAAAAAGAAGAGAAACCCTTCTGGAGGTGACGTTTGGATTTTAGCCTTCCCAGACCATTTACATGCACACAAACCTATATAACACAACAGGAAAGAGAAATGCATAATAGGGCCCCTTTTACACCAGTGACTTGCCCTAAACTTGAAAATAAATACTTGCTACCCTCTCCAAAGCTCAAAGGAAAAAAAAGATGATATGCTATCATTTTTTTTTATCAAAGATAAATGAGTTTGGATATGATAACTCTGCGGTCATATAGGAATTGCGACTCGATTTGACTCAGTACTTGACTCTGGACTTGAAACGTTGTGACTGACAAAACAATTTCTTCCTCCCTCCTCTCAAATTCCTAATGATTCTGATAAAAGCATTGTAATGGGGATTGGATGTAATGTAGTGGTGAAATGATGTAATGGTGGTTGGTACGAGTTTCACGTTCACAAATCTGTGTTTAAAGGGTTTCACTGCTCTGCTATCTGTGGAATGTGACATGTTGGACATATAACGTGTTGCTTCACTCCCCCCACAGAGAAGAATGGTTTGTCTTTCCTGGAGACATCGGCTCTGGATTCCACCAACGTTGAGACAGCCTTCCAGACCATCCTGACAGGTGTGTACTGCGTTAATGCTTAACATGCCTGTTTCTGCAATTTCATACTCCACAGTAACCACCTCCTAAACTTGAACACATTGTAAAACTAGTCCACAGACCTCACATTGAATGAGGAAATGAAACAGTGTCCTCTTTATAAGTTAGATTACAGTGAGAGGGAAGTCAGGTGGGGAGTGAACTTGTGCTACCGGGCAGAGATACTGGACTCACTTTTTATCACGCAATATGTGAACGGCTTATCTTTTAGGAGTATGGGCTCAGAACAGTCTCATAATACACACATGCACACAGAAGGATTCGCACTTGTATTTCATGATCCGCAAAAGGATTCACACTTGTATGTCCGGATCCACACTTGTGTTTTTCAATGCACACACAAATGTGTTCCATTTCATATACATGTAAATAAAATCCCAAATACAGAAAAGTATTAAATATGTATTTGTTGATCCACAACAGTATTTGTTTTCCATTTAAATCCCCTGACCTGCAAACCACAAACCGTTTCTGGTCACGGATGCGCTGGTGCATTCGTGCTGTGGGTTTTTTGAGACAGTCCCGGCTGACGTCAGACCGATTCGGTACTGTAATTTGTTTCTACTGGGTTGAGCCCAAGTCAGATGTCTCCTGTCATTCTAATCAATCACAATGAGCGCGGCCCCCACAAGGGGTAGATTTACTTGCGTTCATGACGTAGCGCTTCATGCTACGCATTTGCGCCAGGTCCGGAGTCTGACATGTCCAATGGAGCCTGCCTGCAGGCGCTAATTCAGGACACCTCCACTCTCAGTACATTGCCACTTTTTCCCGAACAGGAATGCACGCAAATACAAGCCTTCTATGTTATTAAGTAAGCGCACACTTTGCCGAACCATGTTGATGAATGCTTGTGTTCACGTAACGACGGCAGGCAAAACCGTTTTAAATGGTGTTTCCTGTAATGGGCGAATACACTGCGTTTGAGTTGTATGTCTGTTGAGTTGTTGTAGTGTGAGAGCAGCTACAGGTTAGCTCTAGCATGCCTAATCGATAAGTGGCACTACGAAAAGCCCAGTGCGTAGACAGTGAACTGTCAACGGGGGGGGAGCCGCCAGGCGTTATCGGGGCCGGATATTCCTCTAAATGTGAGGTTTGGATCGGGTGCTGCTCTATAAAGGGCCGATCAAGGAAAGCTGGTGCTGGATCGATATGGACATAAACGCGGAGTGTGAAGTGATAACCGGAGCAGGGAGAGAGAGAGAGAGAGAAGATCAATCATCTGTAGTCTGACGGAGAGCACGCAGCTCTTGCATGATCACCTATGCTCCGCCCTCTGTTTGAGCGAGCTAGCCGGACTGCGCAAAATGCGTAATATAGTGAAAGTGCTCATGAACGCAAAAAATCATACCCTCGTGGGGGCGCGCTCATTGTGATTGCTTAGACTGGAGGAGAATCTGATTCGCTATAGAATTGAGAGAAATACAAGTGTACGAATCGCCTGACCGTCCAGGGGCAGTGCTCCAAAGAAACGGCCACACACGAATTGCACACGATCGGTGCACAGAAAGCGGTTTGTGTTTGCAGGTTCCAGGGTTTAAACGGAAAAACAGAATATGTGTGGATCAAAATACATATGTAACTTTTTTCTGGATTGGATATTTTATTGGGTACGTACTATACGAGGACTGTCTCAGAAAAAGAATATTGTGATAAAAGTAAGTGCAATTAAAAAACAAAAATGTCATAGATTGTGCGTGGATTCATTACAAATCAACTGAAATATGTTGCAAGCCCTTTTATGTATTTTAATATTGCTAGATTATGGCATACAGCTTAAGAAAACTCAAATATCCTATCTCTTAAATATTAGAATATCATGGAAAAAGTATGACTAGTAGGGTGTTCAACGAATCACTTGATAATCGTCTAATTAACTCGAAACGCAGCCTGCAAGGGTTTCCTGAGCCTTGAGAAAAACATC
>NW_011369947.1:20384786-20389353 GCF_000735185.1 Notothenia coriiceps | reverse complement strand
CTAACCCTCAAGCGATTTCCATCGGACAGTGAAAATGAATAGCTAGACATAAGCCGATACGACACAGAGTGCCAGTCGGAACAAAGCCCCACTGCATTGTGTTTGAAGTCAGAGGCAGCCTCGGTGTGACGTAGGCTTAATGTGACGGGGACAGCACTGGGGGGCGGGTTATATTGGTGGTGGGGGTGACGAGAGCTGTTAGGCATGGTGGTGAGAGACAGGTGAAGAGCACGGGTGCCAGACCGCGCGCAAACGAATGTGTCCTTGAACGTCCCTACTACCGTGTTCCTGATTCCGCGCCCTCGCTTCAAGCTTTTTTGTGTTTTTTTAGTTAGAGGATCTGTAAACGCAAAGACTTCTGAGACTCGAGGCCATAATTGCTCTGTTTTTTTTGCCCGGGACACCGTCCAACAGCGGTTTCATAGTATCTGACCAAAGAGGTCCAGATTCCTTCCTCGTGCAGTACATAATTGCCAACCCTAGACAAGAAACAGGTAATAAACGATCAGTGCACAGGTTGTGACGCTCATGAATCCAGCCTACAGGTGGAAAAGACATTTCATATTTTCCAGGTGCGTCCTACAGCCACTACACCGTTCCAGTGGCTTACACATCGCTACAAGTAATAATTCCGCAAGGAGAATTATTGATTATATCAAATTCATCTGAGTATCATGAAAGAAGCGTTCATCTCCATACTTCCAACTGCTTTTAATTCCTTCATTTGCACTAAGAAGACAAGAGATCAAAAAGAGCCCATGGGATTCAGTGGTTCTGGCACAGTCTGCATTCTGTTCCCTAAAGCAAGAAAAGGAATAGATATGTCGTCAATCAGGGAAATCCATTGTCCAGTATTCTCTGCGTTGAAGCCACACGGAGACTTAAAGCTGAACATGGAACAATCTGCATAGTACATGAGTTGTGGTGAGCTTCACGGCGACCATTACACATACCCCACGGCCAGATGATAGTGTTCTACAAAGAGTCCAAATTTAGTCTGTCGCTGAAAGACAGCAGCGCAGCAGAAGACTGCAAAGCTGGCCCCGACCCCCGCGTGGCACGAAGACCGCCTTGCTCACTGCCCGGACTCTCTCCACTGCGCAACGGAGCTCGGCAAAAAAAAGTGTTTACTTTTCAATAGCATGGTATTCACACAATCAGAATCAAAAGTTGGTATGACACCGAGCCGGAGCAGAGAGTCTACTCTGAGCTCCGTACCATCCACAAATGTTTCCAAAACAGTACAATTAAGCACTAAAGAGGGAAATACACTCAGTAGGCAACTTTGATGTGCCTAAATCAATATATAAGCCTAGTAGTAGAAAGATAAGGATCATACCAAAATGTGAAGAAATCAACCATGAGCACAAAGTATTGGAAAAGGAAAATCAAACAATTCATGATATGTAAGACCATGTGGACAGTCGCATCTCAACAGTAATGAAATCTAAAAGTGAGTATGAAATTGCCTGCCTGTCCTGCAGTAGCCCTAACGACAGGGGGGGCTTTGCCTTGGGGGGGGGGTCTCCCCAACGCGGGGACTCTTATACCTGGGATATATTGTACTTGGGAGGGGGGTGGGTCAGGGGGGATGAGGCAGGTACGGGAGTGCAGAGGGGGGGTCCCCCGCACCAACAGTAAATGAGCAGTCGCGTAGTTTTCTGAAGGAGGGGCTCAGAGGTGAAAGACAGGTGATAGGAGGGGGGGAGGCGAGACCGTGGAGAGAAAGTGGGGGGGGGGGGTAAGCAAGCAGATCCGGAGCGGGCTAGATGTTCTGACAGCACTGCATCTTTGGTTTGTTCTCAGTGGGCTGCACCTGGATGTTGACCACGTTGTTGCTGGGGGACATGTCGCTCTCCTGGCGCTCCGACATCTGCTTCTGGGACACGATACGGTAGATCTCTGGGGGGGGGGTTACATTCTGTTAAACTCTTACCATGTCCAGCTTAAAATCTGCCACAGACAGCGCACAGAAGGTTGCTTTTGCTGAATTATTTATACGTTTTTAGAATCAGAAACGGGTTTCTTACCAAGTAGGTGAAAACATACAAGGAATTTGTGTTGGTGTTTTGGAGCATACATAAACGTACATACAAATTCAAATAAAACACTGATAACAAACTATTTTAAGAAAACTATAATAACATAAAAATATAGCAATAATTACACTGTTTACAGCTTGCTTTCAACTCTGCGTGCATTTTTCTGCAAATATTCATATTTGTCTTCTTTATAAAACTTCAAGCAGCAGCTCTTGGATACTCAGACCACAGGATTATTCTTTATCTATATATTTACAGAAGGCATGTGCCATCTTTTAAAATGTGTATGACCCTTTCAGTCCTATGTTAGCATGGCTAACCTACAGCTAAACGTGCTGATTAGCTTAAGATAAAAGGCAGCAAGATGCTCCCCTCCTCCACAGATAACTACTTTCTCTGACAACTTATTTGAGAAGTGCATTGCTAGAAAACAAAAATGTAGGTTTTAAGTTAGTGTAGATGTGAATATACTACCTGGGAATGGCACCACTTTACCAATGTCTCAAAACAATGGAAACGCGCATGCTAACACGGCTAATTAGCAGCCACAAGACTTCCCAGATATACGAGGGCTGTGAGCGGGGTAATTCATTTACAAGTGATTGCCCTGCGGTGAATTTTCTTGGTTCAAAGCCTAAGACTTAATCAGCAAGACTATAAAACAACTGGAAGTGTCACATTTTGCTTTAAATGACCTGCTGTACTGTCTAACCAAGGACAAAGCAGAATGACTTTTGTTGAGAGACTATTTCCTTTTAGCAATGTATGATAGACTTTGGGCTGGAAAATGTACATTTAGGAAATAGGATATGTACATTTTATATTTCGTAATACAAAGCCATATTTATTAAATGTTCTCAGTAAGCATCTACACACTCATAATATAGGCGGTGGTGTGCACATTGCTTGTTAGATGCGGTGAATCAATCAGCTGGGAGTACACACAGTGTGGTTTTTGCTTTGTCCTGCAGCTGTAAATGCTGTAGTGGAATACTGCACTAGAGCACAACATGTGGATTATTCTGCCGCTGAATATAGTCCCACACAAATGCAGTGTCACAGCTGTTCAGAGCAAGGTAATACATAATGTAATCATGAAGCCTTTATTTGGTTAAATGGATAAGGATACCGATAAACTAACAGTCAATGTAGTGATGTTTAAAGGATAAGTACTAGAAATCACATAAAGACACATTTTGAATGTTTTACAGGTAAAAAGTACCAAGACATTATTGGTTTTGGTCTTTTTATGAGATTTGTTGACAATAAGATGAACACAACAAACTGATAAAGGCTTTGATACAGATTTTGCAGCAGGACCATTAACACAGAGAAACAAAGTGTTATCTTTGCACTCAGTCATCTCACCAGTGATAACAAAAGGCAAGCCACTCCTATATGGGCTCAGAACAGTCTCATAATACACACATGCACACAGAAGGATTCACACTTGTATTTCATGATCCGCAAAAGGATTCACACTTGTGTTTTTCAATGCACACACAAATGTGTTCCGTTTCATATACAGGACTGTCTCAGAAAATTAGAAGTTCTTTATTTTCTGTAATGCAATTAAAAAAACAAAAATGTCATACATTCTGGATTCATTACAAATCAACTGAAATATTGCAAGCCTTTTATTATTTTAATATTGCTGATTATGGCATACAGCTTAAGAAAACTCAAAAATCCTATCTCAAAAATTAGACTAGTCCTAGGCACACNGGCGCGCTCATGTGATTGACTTAGAATGAAGGAGACATCTGATTGGCTATAGATAGAAAAAATTACAAGTACGAATCGGCTGACCGTCAGGGGAGTCTCAAAAATGAGACTCCCCTGACGGTCAGCCGATTCGTACTTGTAATTTTTTCTATCTATAGCCAATCAGATGTCTCCTTCATTCTAAGTCAATCACATGAGCGCGCCCCCACAAGGGTAGATTTCTTGCGTTCATGACGTAGCGCTTCATGTACGCATTTTGCGCAGTCCGGAGCTGACAGGTCCATGGAGCCTGTCTGCAGGCGCTAATCTCAGGACACCTCCACTCTCAGTACATTGCCACTTTCCGAACAGGAAATGCACGCAAATACAAGCCTTTATGTTATTAAGGTACAGCGCCACTTTCCGAACCATTGATGAATGCTTGTGTTCACTAACACGGCAGGCAAAACCGTTTTAAATGTGTTTCCTGAATGGCGAATACAGCTGCTTTATTTATGTCTGTCTGAAGTTGTTGTGAGTGTGGAGGGAGCAGCTACAGGTTAGCTTAGCCTAATCGATCAGTGCACTACGAAGCCAGTGCTAGACAGTGAATTGTCAACGGGGGGGGAGCCCCGCCGGGCGTTATCGGCCGATATTCCCTCTAAATAGTTTGATCGGTGCTCTCTATAAAGGCCGATCAGGAGAGCTGGATCTGATCGATATGGACATAAACGCGAGTGAAGTATAACCGGACGCGAGAGAGAGAGATCAGATCAGCTGCTGAGTCTGACGGAGACACGCAGCTCTGCATGATCACCTGA